>NC_079190.1:112176862-112532362 GCF_029499605.1 Hyla sarda | reverse complement strand
GCAAGGAATAGCAGTGGGACCCTTTTGAATTACTTGGATTTTTGAACTGATTACTAATAAATAGTAGTCTGATTGTTGTGTATATTTTCAGTCTCATCTCAGCAACACATAAGTTCACTTCCTTTTTCTCTCTGCACTGTGGATGTTTACTAAATATGCTTAAGAAAGGCATATGCCGTACAATTGTCTGTGTGTTATTAGCTCAGTTAGATTGTCTATAGTTGTGACTTAGATAACCATGAGACTACATTTTTTTCAACTGTGTATGTTGTATTATAAAAACGGCAAAAGGGCTGCATAAATTGGGTCATATGGGATTAGCACAGCCCCTATTGAAGTGAATAGCAGACACAGCTCATAGACAAGAGTGACTCTGAAATCTGCCATGTTCTCTTTAACATATTGAAAAGGTCTACATTTTTCAGCATATACATGTTAGTGAAATGAGTGACACATAAACAAAATTCAGAATTCTATATATTTCAATTTAATGGGTAAATTTTGATGTAAGATATTCATGATTTAATAATTTGTTCATCACATTCCTGTATTCACAAACATTGAGTAATAGGCAACATAGCAGGTTTATAAATAAAGGGGATTTACCTGTAATTGTGACAAAACATTAATGTTTTATACCCCACACTTATATGTGCATAATTATTCGTATAGTGATCAATGTGGAACTAAATAACAATTCTTAATTCTCCTTATTTACAGTATTTAACATTATACCCACAGAGCTGAATCATGAGCATAATAATACATGTAACATGTAGTTCATATACATTAAAATTTACTGCAGGTGTTGGTTCAGATCATGTTTTATTATTGACACCTATAAGGACTTACACACACAACTATATTAAAGCGTTAGTGTCATTAATATAAACTTTTGACATGTCATCCGGATGTCATCTGTGCACTTAAGCCGGCTATTATACACAATTGCAGTGGGTTTCAGGACTGACACCAGGTACAATCAAAACTGGATGACATGTCTAAAGTTTATATTGATGACACTACCGCTTTAAGGATCTGTGCACAGATTACAGATTTGTAATACAGCATCTATTAACTGTGACCTACAGTATCTGTGCGCACTCGACTGTATATAGAGCCACACCAAGGCTTCCTCCCATGGATTCTCTATAAGAGAAGCAAATCATGCCATGTTTTATTGTGTGCCATTTATAAACTATTCTCCAATAGAGACAACGCTTGAAATAGAGAACACAAGGCCCTACAGATCTACTACACTGCTGAAAAAAATAAAGGGAACACTTAACCCTTTAAGGACCCAGCCCATTTTCACCTTAAAGGGGTTCTCCGGTGCTTACACATCTTATCCCCTATCCAAAGGATAGGGGATAAGATGCCTGATCGCGGGAGTCCCGCCTCTGGGGACCCCCGGGATCTTGCACGCGGCACCCCGTTTGTAATCAGTCCCCGGAGCGTGTTCGCTCCGGGTCTGATTACCGGCGACCACACGGCTGGCGGCATGTGACGTCACGCCTCCGCCCCCATGTGACGTCACGCTCCGCCCCTCAATGCAAGCCTACGGGAGGGGGCGTGATAGCTGTCATGCCCCCTCCCGTAGGCTTGCATTGAGGGGCGGAGCGTGATGTCACACGGGGGCGGAGGCATGACGTCACACACCGCCGGCCGGTGGTCATCCGTAATCAGACCCGGAGCGAACACGCTCCGGGGACTGATTACAAACGGGGTGCCGCGTGCAAGATCCCGGGGGTCCCCAGAGGCGGGACTCCCGCGATCAGGCATCTTATCCCCTATCCTTTGGATAGGGGATAAGATGTGTAAGCACCGGAGAACCCCTTTAAGGACCCGGCCATTTTTTGCACATCTGACCACTGTCACTTTAAGCATTAACATTTTTTCATTACATATTCTACTTTATGTGTTAGTGGTAACATTGCGTCGATACTTGCATCATTTATTGGTGAAAAATTGCTAAATTTAATGAAAAATTAGGATTTTTTTTAACTTTTAAACTCTTTGCTTATAAGGTAAATGGACATATACATATACAATATGTCTTCTTTAGGTTTGCATCCTAAAGTTGAGATGTTTTTACTTTTGGAAGACATCAGAGGGCTTCACAAAATTTTCAATATCAGAATTTTTCAGGGACCAGTTCAGTTTTGAAGTGGATTTGAGGGCCTTTCATATTAGAAATACCCCATAAATGACCTCATTATAAAAACTGCACCCCTCAAAGTATTCAAAATGACATTCAGTAAGTGTGTTAACCCTTTAGGTGTTTTACAGCAATAGCAGCAAAGTGAAGGAGAAAATTCAAAATCAAAATTTTTTACACTGACATGTTCTTGTAGACCCATTTTTTTATTTTTTGCAAGGGGTATAAGGAGAGAAATCACCCTAAAATTTGTAACCCAATTTCTCTCTAGTAAGGAAATATCTCATATGTGTATGTCAAGTGCTCTGTGGGTGCACTAGAGGGCTCAGAAGGGAAGGAGCGACAATGGGATATTGGAAAGTGAGTTTTGCTGAAACGGTTTTTGGGGGGCATGTCACATTTAGGAAGCCCCTATGGTGCAAGAACAGAACAAAAAAAAAAAAGGCATACTATTTTGGAAACTAAACCCCTCAGGGAACGTAACAAGGGGTCCAGTGAGCATTAACACTCCCCAGGTGTTTGACGACTTAAAGTTCAAGTTTGATGTGTAAATAAAAAATTTTTTTTCACTAAAATGCAGTTTTTTCCACAAATTTTTCAATTTTTACAAGGGGTAATAAGAGAAAATGTACCGCAAAATGTAGTGCACTGCAGGTGTACTACAATGCTCAGAAGAGAAGGAGTCACATTTGGCTTTTGGAAAGCAAATTTTGCTGAAATGGTTTTTGGCGGGCATTTAGAAAGCCCCTATGGTGCCAGAACAGCAACAAAAAAAAACACATGGCAAACTATTTTGGAATCAACAACCCTCAAGGAACGTAACAAGGGGTGCAGTGAGCCTTAACACCCCATCGTTAAAGTCGGATGTGTAAATGAAAAAAAAATTTTTTTCACTAAAATGCTGCTTTTTCCCCAAATTTTACATTTTTGAGTGATAGGAGAAAATGCCCCCCCCCCCCAAAAAAAAAATTTTTTAACCCCATTTCTTCTGAGTATGAAAATACACCATGTGTGGACATCAAGTGCTCTGCTGGTGCACTACAATGCTCAGAAGAGAAGGAGTGCCGTTGAGCTTTTTGAGAAAGAATTTGGTTGGAATCGAAGTCCAGTTACCTTGTGAGTTTACAAAGCCCCCCCCCGTGGTGCCAGAACAGTGGACCTCCCCACATGTGACCCCATTTTGGAAACTACACCCCTCACAGAATTTAATAAGGGGTGCAGTGAGTATTTACACCCCACTGGCGTTTGACAGATCTTTGGAACAGTGGGCTGAGCAAATGAAAAATTACATTTTTCATTTTCACGGACCACTGTTCCATAAATCTTTCAGACAACTGTGGGGCATAAATTCTCACTGTACCCCTTATAACATTCTGTGAGAGGTGTAGTTTCCAACATGGGGTCATATGTTTGGGGGGTCCATTGTTCAGGCTGTGTAAACACACATGGCCTTCAACTCCGTACAAATTTTCTCGCCAAATGCCCAATGGCGCTCCTTCTCTTCTGAGCATTCTAGTTCGCCTGAAGAGCACTTTACATCCACATATGGGGTATGTTCTTACTCAGAAGAAATGGGGTTGCAAATTTTGGGGGGCTTCTTTTCCTATTTTCCCTTTTGAAAATGAAAAATTTAGGGTAACGGCAGCATTTTTGTAAAAACATTTTTTTTTCCTTTTCCCATCCAACTTTAACGAAAATTTGTCAAACACCTGTGGGGTGTTAAGGCTCACTATACCCCTTGTTACGTTCCATGGTGTAGTTTCCAAAATTAGGTCACATGTGGGTATTTATTTTTTTGCATTTATGTCAGAACCGCTGGTGTAGACCCCAACTTTTCTTTTTCATAAGGGGTAAAAGGAGAAAAAGCCCCCCAAAATTTGTAACGCAATTTATCCCAAGTAGGGAAATACCCCATATGTGGCACTAAACTGTTTCTTTGAAATACGACAGGGCTCCAAAGTGAGAGAGCGCCATGCGTATTTGAGGCCTAAATTAGGGATTGCATAGGGGTGGACATAGGGGTATTCTATGTAAGTGATTCCCAAACAGGGTGCCTCCAGCAGTTGCTAAACTCCCAGCATGCCTGGACAGTCAGTTCAGGCAATGCTGGGAGTTGTTGTTTAGCTACAGCTGGAGGCTCCGTTTTGGAAACACTGCCGTGCGATACGTTTTCCATTTTTATTGGGTGGGACAGTGTAAGGGGTGGATATGTAATGTTTTACCCTTTATTATGTGTTAGTGTAGTGTTTTTAGGGTACATTCACATGGGAGGTTGTTTACGGTGAGTTTTCCACTAGTTTCCAGCTGTCTGGGCATGCTTAGAGTTGCAGTTTTGCAACATCTGGAGGGCTACAGTTTAGAGACCACTGTATAGTGGTCTCCAAACTGTAGCCCTCCAGATGTTGCTAGGCAACTCACCGGCTTCCGTAGTCTGCACCAGGGAGCCAGTCACACGTCATCGCCGCCCGCCAATCACAGCCGCCGATCGTCACCTCTGCCGCCACTCATGTCTGTCCACACTACTGTGTGTGGGCAGAACAGGGGAACTGAACTTTAACCCCCCCACTCCGCCCCCACTCTGCTATTGGTCTGTCACTTCTGACCGACCAATAGCAGGGATAGGAGGGGTGGCACCCCTGCCACCTCACTCCTATCCCTTCAGGGTGATCATGAGTGTCTTGGACACTCACGATCCCCATTATTTTCCGGGTCACCGGAGACCCGTATGACCCGAAATCGCCGCAGATCACCGGTCTGAATTGACAGGCAATTTGTGACGATCGCCGACATGGGGCATTTGCCCCCTGGGCATTTGCACGGGATGCCTGGCTGGCGCACAGCTGGGACCAAAATTCCCATGGGCATAAAGGTAGCCAGGGCGTATGGGTCCTTAAGGGGTTTAACAACACAATGTAACTCCAAGTCAGTCACACTTCTGGGAAATCACACTGTCCTCTCAGGAAGCCACCCTGATTGACAATCAATTTCACATGCTGTTGCGCAAATTGAAAAGGCAACAGGTGGAAATTATAGGCAACTAGCAAGACACTCCTAATAAAGGAGTGGTTGTGTAGGTGGTGATTACAGACCACTTCTCAATTCCTATGATGTTTTGGTCACTTTTGAATGCTGGCGGTGCTTTCACCAAGATTGGCAAATCCATGAGGGTGGTATGAGGGCCCGACGTCCACAGGTGTGGGTTGTGCTTACAGCCCAACACCGTGCAGGACGTTTGACATTTGCCAGAGAACACCAAGATTGGCAAATTCACCACTGGCGCCCTGTGCTCTTCACAGATGAAAGCAAGTTCACACTGAGTACATGTGACAGATGTGACAGAGTCTGGAGATGCCGTGGAGAACGTTCTGCTGCCTGCAACATCCTCCAGCATGACCGGTTTGGCGATGGGTTAGTAATGGTGTGGGGTGGCATTTCTTTGGGGGGCGCACAGCCCTCCATGTGCTTGCCAGAAGTAGCCTGACTGCCATTAGGTACCAAAATGAGATCCTCAGACCCCTTGTGAGACCATATGCTGGTGCGGTTGGCCCTGGGTTCCTCCTAATGCAAGACAATGCTAGACCTCATGTGGCTGGAGTGTGTCAGCAGTTCCTGCAAGAGGAAGGCATTAATGCTATGGATTGGCCTTCCCGTTCCCCAGACCTGAATCCGATTGAGCACATCTGGGACATCATGTCTCACTCCATCCACCAATGCCACGTTGTACCACAGACTGTATGCCACCTCATCAGGAGCATGCCCAGGCAATGTAGGGAGGTCATACGGGCACGTGGAGGCCACACACACTACTGAGCCTCATTTTTACTTGTTTTAAGGACATTACATAAAGTTGGATCAGCCTATAGTGTGGTTGTCCACTTTGATTTTGAGTGTGACTGTCACGATGCCGGCTGGCAGGTAGTGGATCCTCTGTGCCAGAGAGGGATTGGCGTGGACCGTGCTAGAGGATCGGTTCTAAGTCACTACTGGTTTTCACCAGAGCCCGCCGCAAAGCGGGATGGTCTTGCTGCGGCGGTAGTGACCAGGTCGTATCCCCTAGCAACGGCTCAACCTCTCTGGCTGCTGAAGATAGGCGCGGTACAAGGGAGTAGACAGAAGCAAGGTCGGACGTAGCAGAAGGTCGGGGCAGGCAGCAAGGATCGTAGTCAGGGGCAACGGCAGAAGGTCTGGAATCACAGGCAAGGAACACACAAGGAACGCTTTCACTGGCACTAGGGCAACAAGATCCGGCGAGGGAGTGAAGGGGAAGTGAGGTGATATAGGGAAGTGCACAGGTGTAAACACTAATTGGAACCACTGCACCAATCAGCGGTGCAGTGGCCCTTTAAATCGCAAAGACCCGGCGCGCGCGCGCCCTAGGGAGCGGGGCCGCGCGCGCCGGGACAGAACTGACGGGGAGCGAGTAAGGTACGGGAGCCGGGGTGCGCATCGCGAGCGGGCGCTACCCGCATCGCGAATCGCATCCCGGCCGGAGGTGGTAACGCAGCGCCCCGGGTCCGTGGAACCGACCGGGGCGCTGCAGTGAGGGAAGTGTAGCGAGCGCTCCGGGGAGGAGCGGGGACCCGGAGCGCTCGGCGTAACAGTACCCCCCCCCTTGGGTCTCCCCCTCTTCTTGGGGCCTGAGAACCTGAGGATCAGACTTTTGTCCAGGATATTGTCCTCAGGTTCCCAGGACCTCTCTTCTGGACCACAACCCTCCCAATCCACTAAAAAAAAAGTTCTTCCCCTGACCTTTTTAGAGGCCAAAATCTCTTTAACAGAGAAGATGTCCGAGGAGCCGGAAACAGGAGTGGGAGGAACAGATTTAGGAGAAAAACGGTTGAGGATGAGAGGTTTAAGAAGAGAGACGTGAAAGGCATTAGGGATACGAAGAGAAGGAGGAAGAAGAAGTTTGTAGGAGACAGGATTAATTTGACACAAAACTTTAAAAGGACCAAGATAGCGTGGTCCCAACTTATAGCTCGGGACACGGAAACGGACATATTTAGCGGAGAGCCATACCTTGTCTCCAGGGGAAAAAATGGGAGGAGCTCTTCTTTTCTTATCTGCGAATCTCTTCATGCGAGAAGAAGCCTGTAAGAGAGAATTTTGGGTCTCTTTCCATATGGTGGAAAGATCACGAGAAATTTCATCCACAGCGGGCAGACCAGAGGGCAAGGGGGTAGGGAGGGGGGGAAGAGGGTGACGGCCGTACACCACGAAAAACGGAGATTTGGAGGAAGATTCAGAGATTCTGAAATTATACGAGAATTCGGCCCAAGGTAGAAGATCTGCCCAGTCATCCTGGCGGGAGGAAACAAAATGTCGTAAATAGTCACCCAAGATCTGGTTAATTCTCTCTACTTGTCCATTGGATTGAGGATGGTATGCAGAAGAAAAATTTAATTTAATCTTGAGTTGTTTACAGAGAGCCCTCCAGAATTTAGACACAAATTGGACGCCTCTATCCGAGACGATCTGTGTAGGCAACCCGTGAAGACGAAAAATGTGTACAAAAAATTGTTTAGCCAACTGAGGCGCTGAAGGAAGACCAGGAAGAGGGATGAAATGTGCCATTTTGGAGAATCGATCAACGACCACCCAAATAACAGTGTTGCCATGGGATGGGGGTAAGTCAGTAATAAAATCCATACCAATCAGAGACCAAGGTTGTTCGGGGACAGGTAGAGGATGAAGAAAACCAGCGGGCTTCTGGCGAGGAGTCTTATCCCGGGCACAGATAGTGCAGGCACGCACAAAGTCCACCACATCAGTCTCTAGAGTCGGCCACCAATAGAAGCGAGAGATGAGTTGCACAGATTTCTTGATGCCCGCATGACCTGCGAGATGGGAGGAGTGACCCCATTTGAGGATCCCAAGGCGTTGGCGTGGAGAAACAAAGGTCTTTCCTGGAGGAGTTTGCCTGATGGAGGCTGGAGAAGTGGAAATCAGGCAGTCAGGAGGAATGATGTGTTGAGGAGAGAGTTCAATTTCAGAGGCATCTGAGGAACGAGAGAGAGCATCGGCCCTAATGTTTTTATCAGCAGGCCGAAAGTGAATTTCAAAATTAAATCGGGCAAAGAACAGAGACCACCTGGCCTGACGAGGATTCAGCCGTTGGGCAGACTGGAGGTAGGAGAGGTTCTTGTGATCGGTGTAAATAATAACTGGAAATCTTGATCCCTCCAGCAGATGCCTCCATTCCTCAAGTGCTAATTTAATGGCTAGAAGCTCTCGATCCCCGATGGAGTAGTTCCTCTCCGCCGGAGAGAAGGTCCTGGAAAAAAAACCACAAGTAACAGCATGCCCGGAAGAGTTTTTTTGTAGAAGGACAGCTCCAGCTCCCACTGAGGAGGCATCAACCTCCAATAGGAAGGGTTTAGATGGGTCAGGTCTGGAGAGCACGGGAGCCGAAGAAAAGGCAGACTTGAGTCGTTTAAAGGCGTCTTCCGCTTGAGGAGGCCAAGACTTGGGATCGGCATTTTTTTTTGTTAAAGCCACAATAGGAGCCACAATGGTAGAAAAATGTGGAATAAATTGCCTGTAATAATTGGCGAACCCCAAAAAACGTTGGATGGCACGGAGTCCGGAGGGGCGTGGCCAATCTAAGACGGCAGAGAGTTTATCTGGGTCCATTTGTAGTCCCTGGCCAGAGACCAAGTATCCTAGAAAAGGAAGAGATTGGCATTCAAACAGACATTTCTCTATTTTGGCATAGAGTTGATTATCACGAAGTCTCTGAAGAACCATACGGACATGCTGGCGGTGTTCTTCAAGATTGGCAGAAAAAATCAGGATATCGTCCAGATATACAACAACACAGGAGTATAGTAGATCACGAAAAATTTCATTAACAAAGTCTTGGAAGACGGCAGGGGCGTTGCATAGACCAAAGGGCATGACCAGATACTCAAAGTGTCCATCTCTGGTGTTAAATGCCGTTTTCCATTCATCCCCCTCTCTGATGCGGATGAGATTATAAGCACCTCTTAAGTCCAGTTTGGTAAAAATATGGGCACCTTGGAGACGATCAAAGAGTTCAGAGATGAGGGGTAGGGGGTAGCGGTTCTTAACCGTGATTTTATTAAGACCGCGGTAGTCAATGCAAGGACGTAGAGAGCCATCTTTTTTGGACACAAAGAAAAATCCGGCTCCGGCAGGAGAGGAGGATTTACGGATAAAGCCCTTTTTTAAATTTTCTTGGACGTATTCAGACATGGCAAGAGTCTCTGGGACGGACAGAGGATAGATTCTGCCCCGGGGTGGAGTAGTGCCCGGGAGGAGGTCAATGGGACAATCATAAGGCCTGTGAGGAGGTAGAGTCTCAGCTTGTTTTTTGCAAAAAACGTCCGCAAAGTCCATATAGGCCTTAGGGAGACCGGTTACATGAGGAAGCACAGGGACACGGCAAGGTTTACTGGGAACCGGTTTTAAGCAGTCCTTGGAACAAGAGGGCCCCCAACTCTTGATCTCCCCAGTGGACCAATCCAGGATTGGGGAATGGAGTTGAAGCCAGGGAAGTCCAAGAAGGATTTCAGAAGTGCAATTGGGGAGGACCAACAGTTCAATCCTCTCGTGATGAGATCCGATGCACATTAGAAGGGGCTCCGTGCGGAAACGTATAGTACAGTCCAATCTTTCATTGTTTACACAATTGATGTAGAGGGGTCTGGCGAGACTGGTCACCGGGATGTTGAACCTGTTGACGAGAGAGGCTAAGATGAAATTTCCTGCAGATCCAGAGTCCAAGAAGGCCACAGCAGAGAAGGAGAAGGCAGAGGCAGACATCCGCACAGGCACAGTAAGACGTGGAGAAGCAGAGTAGACATCAAGGACTGTCTCACCTTTGTGCGGAGTCAGCGGACGTCTTTCCAGGCGGGGAGGACGGATAGGACAATCCTTCAGGAAGTGTTCGGTACTAGCACAGTACAGGCAGAGATTCTCCATGCGGCGTCGTGTCCTCTCTTGGGGTGTCAGGCGAGACCGGTCGACCTGCATAGCCTCCACGGCGGGAGGCACAGGAACAGATTGCAGGGGACCAGAGGAGAGAGGAGCCGGGGAGAAGAAACGCCTCGTGCGAACAGAGTCCATATCCTGGCGGAGCTCCTGACGCCGTTCGGAAAAACGCATGTCAATGCGAGTGGCAAGATGGATGAGTTCATGTAGGTTAGCAGGGATTTCTCGTGCGGCCAGAACATCTTTAATGTTGCTGGATAGGCCTTTTTTAAAGGTCGCGCAGAGTGCCTCATTATTCCAGGATAATTCTGAAGCAAGGGTACGGAACTGTACGGCATACTCGCCAACGGAAGAATTACCCTGGACCAGGTTCAACAGGGCAGTCTCAGCAGAAGAGGCTCGGGCAGGTTCCTCAAAGACACTTCGAATTTCCGAGAAGAAGGAGTGTACAGAGGCAGTGACGGGGTCATTGCGGTCCCAGAGCGGTGTGGCCCAAGCCAGGGCTTTTCCAGACAGCAGGCTGACTACGAAAGCCACCTTAGACCTTTCAGTGGGGAACTGGTCCGACATCATCTCCAAGTGTAATGAACATTGGGAAAGAAAGCCACGGCAAAACTTAGAGTCCCCATCAAATTTATCCGGCAAGGATAGTCGTATTCCAGAAGCGGCCACTCGCTGCGGAGGAGGTACAGGAGCTGGCGGAGGAGATGATTGCTGGAGCTGTGGTAGTAACTGTTGTAGCATAACAGTCAGTTGAGACAGCTGTTGGCCTTGTTGCGCAATCTGTTGTGACTGCTGGGCGACCACCGTGGTGAGGTCAGCGACAACTGGCAGAGGAACTTCAGCGGGATCCATGGCCGGATCTACTGTCACGATGCCGGCTGGCAGGTAGTGGATCCTCTGTGCCAGAGAGGGATTGGCGTGGACCGTGCTAGAGGATCGGTTCTAAGTCACTACTGGTTTTCACCAGAGCCCGCCGCAAAGCGGGATGGTCTTGCTGCGGCGGTAGTGACCAGGTCGTATCCCCTAGCAACGGCTCAACCTCTCTGGCTGCTGAAGATAGGCGCGGTACAAGGGAGTAGACAGAAGCAAGGTCGGACGTAGCAGAAGGTCGGGGCAGGCAGCAAGGATCGTAGTCAGGGGCAACGGCAGAAGGTCTGGAATCACAGGCAAGGAACACACAAGGAACGCTTTCACTGGCACTAGGGCAACAAGATCCGGCGAGGGAGTGAAGGGGAAGTGAGGTGATATAGGGAAGTGCACAGGTGTAAACACTAATTGGAACCACTGCACCAATCAGCGGTGCAGTGGCCCTTTAAATCGCAAAGACCCGGCGCGCGCGCGCCCTAGGGAGCGGGGCCGCGCGCGCCGGGACAGAACTGACGGGGAGCGAGTAAGGTACGGGAGCCGGGGTGCGCATCGCGAGCGGGCGCTACCCGCATCGCGAATCGCATCCCGGCCGGAGGTGGTAACGCAGCGCCCCGGGTCCGTGGAACCGACCGGGGCGCTGCAGTGAGGGAAGTGTAGCGAGCGCTCCGGGGAGGAGCGGGGACCCGGAGCGCTCGGCGTAACAGTGACTCCATATCCAGACCTCCATGGGTTGATAAATTTGGTTTCCATTAATAATTTTTTTGTCAGCACATTCAACTATGTAAAGACGAAAGTATTTCATATAATTAGATCATTCATTTAGATCTAGGATGTGTTATCTTAGTGTTCCCTTTATTTTTTTGAGCAGTGTATATAGCTGCATATGGAGTGACTACAGATTTACAATTCTGAACCACAGGGACTCTGTGAGCCACAATACAGGACACTGCCTAAGCCCTTATTGCACAGGCCATGTAGTTGTCAAATAACATCTTCTGTACTGTACACCAGAAAAGGTTAACAGAGTTGTACTTAACCTGGGTACCTTTGTTTACATCCAGACTTATAACATAAATGAGATGACATGCTTTGGATCATTAAGAAAGAAGGTTTTAGGAAAAGCATAGAAAAGATCTACAATCTTAGGAGCGTTTTAAAATAAACCCTAATACATTCATTGGATGAATGCATTAAATGGGTTTTCCAATCTCAGACATTTATGACATATCCACAGGATGGCTGTATGCTGCAAGCACCAATTGATGAATACTAGTCTGGTAGTGCCCTGGACCATGATTGGTCAATTTTGGTCTACTTAGTGCTGTTCCTGTTTGGTGTGTTAGGTGTACACTGGTCAATCAGAATTGTACAGCAAACGTTTTGTGCTACCATAATATGCCATGAATATCTGATAGGTGGGTGTCCCATGTCTGGGATCCCAAGCTGCCAATAGGAAAGGGTTCCCTTAGCAAGGTGTTTACATTCAGAATAGAAAGGTTATGTGCATTCAAATTTATGGGAATTATGGAGAGGGCTAAGCAAACTTATCTGATGGAGCCAACTCGCCTGGCAGACCAGTGGCATAGGTCACCCTGTTTCCACACTAGGAGAAATAGGTATATATACTTATAGTATTTATTGCGGCAAACAAGTTCTCTGCAAGAAGATCCTCATCAGCCTGTGTATCTCTAATCCAAGCAACTCTCATAGATAGCCAAGTGGAGGACAACTAACTATTCATCTATTAGTATACTTGCAATGGAGAGGAGAAACCACGGTACTCAGACTGCTGGAACACATGGGAATTGATACATGAGTATATACAGACACCGGAAGCAATGGTGCAAGGACGGAACAACTACCGTTTCGCTGCTGACTGCGGCTTCAACTGGTCCCCCAGGGGAAGGAGATTACTGCAGCAAATCCTTTAGCTTGAGTTATAATCCAACCCTGACTGTCAGAAATAAGAGCTCTTTCCAAGAAGGCCACCTACAGCCACAGACCTCTTGTGTTTAATGAAAAATGTGGTGGTTAATATACAAAAAATACAATAAAAAAAAACACAAAATGTTATACTGTGGTAGGGTGTGTGATGCAAAGGGCAGATGTTGTTACCCTAGGGGCAGATGGCATTAACCCCTTGCATTCTTGATGCCAGGGTGTGGTTTTTCCTCAATACCATCTGAAGATATACCGCTAGATCCTGGGCTAGGCACGGGGGGGGGGGGGGGGGGGAAATAACGACTCCAACGCCAAGTTACGGATAATGGTAGCTTTACTGAGGGTAGACAGATGGTAGAGCCTATACAGTTCAGCCAGGGCCCACAGAAGTGACCAGTGAACTTAAGGGCTTGCTGGGACTTAAGGGCTTGCTGGGACTTGTAGTAGGACTGGACAATGTAATGCAGGCCATACACACTAGGCACGACTGACCTCAGCAAAGACTTATCTCCAAAGAGAGAAGAGCAAAAAGAGAGAGAGCTGGCTCCACCCAGGGCTTATATGGGGGAGACTATCAGGGAGCCCATAGGTCACTCTTGGGGTCACCTGGTCACTGATACCTCCTGGGTAACAATTACATGACATATCACATGGTACAACTTTTAAAGCAACAAGACATTTTATGATACATTACAATGCAGAACATATGTACAGGGGAAAAACAAGTACAAGAGAGCCCAGGGGACACTGAAGGAGGCTGCCGGACAGGGCAGCAAGGGTACGGGATAACACCTCCCATACTGGGCCACCACAATTCTAGATGGTGTAAACAGACCATAAGTCATGAAGAATGAAAGACAGCTAAAGGGGAAAAGATGTATGAGTATCCTTGTAGGATTGCACTTTTTGTGGAAAAGTATACATATAGACAATAAGCAATACACTGTACCCTGTAATGTAAAAGAAAATGGAAACAGGAAAACCAAGTAATCTTTGGGTTACATTTAGTCGTTTATACAGTATATACACACATATATGTTCACAGTTGGAAATAGCAATGTCTGGGTAGAGCTGGAGCTAGGTAAAAGAAGCAGCTGCTACAGGAAAACAGAGATAAACAGCCCCAGGTCTTTAAACAGGTTTAACCGGTGAAAAGAAACGAGGAGCTGAAAGAGGGTGAGGCCAAGTAATACTAGTGCACTTGTATGACATGCATGTGCATGTGTAAGAAGGGACTCTGCAGACCCAAGCATATATCTAGGGCAGACAAAGCCATATATTCAGCAAAGTAAGACAAACTTCACATTAGCTATAAATGAAGCCGTACAAAATGGCTGTAACATTACAAAGACGAAGGACAGTTCACCTCTATGAGGAGGTCTAGAAGCATAGGGTATTGTGAAAACCATAATGGATAAGAATAAAATAGTGGTTACGTAGAGTAAAGAGATGCAGAGTATATGTAAGCAGGCAGTAAGGGGTGCTCAGGAGTAGGAAAGCTGAAAAACGTACAATCTGAGCTGAAGAGAAGAGGCTCATTTCACAGTGACGGAGGGAATCTCACACTAAGCTAGGAGGGTGGTGCTCTGAACAGGACAAAAAGCACATATCTTTGCTTCTTTCAACACTTTTTTTTGATCATCAGGTCTTTATATGGAAACTGTCTGCTTCTCCGGCAGGGATCAGACAAGCCTGGGCACACCTAGAGTCGCACACATTTACAGACACAGGATTCCCATTTAAGAACAAACGTAGGTGAATCATAGTTATTATTCACGTTCATCTGTGTACCCTCAGGGTGCAGGGCATGTTCATCCTCTCCGAGACCACAGGGTGCCACACCTAGCACCTTCATTTATGCTTGCATTCCATGTGCAACAACATGAGATCCTCTGACTGTCTATTCTTATGGGCTATGGTGAGTCCTGTCCTAAAGAGAACTGTTCTCCCAACTGATATGCCACACAAGTACTTCTGTTGGAGGAAGGGCAAATATCCCATTGAGAAGGCCCAAAAAAAATGACAACACTTTCCATGAACTTGACGAACTTTCATTTAGGGACACCAACACCTACCAGGACAAATCAATGTCTCGCAGTACTATGCCTCATATGCTGGTAGAATAAGAGCTTTTTGGCAAGAGTACAAAGCTAAACTTGTTTAAAGTATAAAAATATGCATTACTGCCAGCATCATACGTACTTTACATGGGCTGTCAATCTTCAATGGAATCAATTCAACACATATGCCTGTTTTACATAATAGGGTATTATCTTGATTCTCTATGTGATTGTAGGTGTCTTGAGAGAGATCTGCTACATCCAGTAGTGAGTTAGACACATATATACAAAGCTCTCTTCATTCAAGTCTGCAGGAGAAAGGTTTCTAAGTTGTTTTTCATAACTTCCATAGACTTGCATGGAGAGAGATACACACATGCACGGAATGTCTTCATTTAATCTGTGCCTAGACCACACTGCCATCAGTCACTTTATCCTTCTCTCCCAATAGGTGAAGGAAGAAGAGTATGCCCCCACCTATGAGACATTTATGGCACATTCTGTGGATATTTCATAGATATCTAAGATGGGAAGAAAAGTGCTAGCACCCACGAAGAAGAAGTGATCCAAACTTTAGGTCCATGAACAGAATACAGACCTTTGTTAAGACTATTGTGGTAGAGGGGTGTGATTCAGGGCAGATGGAATTAACCTAGCTGCAGGTGGCATTTACCCCTTATATTCGTGGCACCAGGGCGTGGTTTATCCTCAGTACCACCCGAAGGTATACCGCTGGATCCTGGGCTAGGCACGGGGGCAATAATGACTCTGATGTCAAGTTACGGACAACGGTAGCTTTACTGAGTGACAGATGGAACAGTCTCTACAGCTTAGCCAGGCCAACGGAGGTGACCAGGGACTTCAGAGACCTCAGGGCTTGCTGGCACTTGTAGTGGACTGGGACAATATTGCTGCAGGCCACGCTGACTTGAATGGGACTGACTATACCCCAATTGTAGCTTACTTGTAGACTTGTGGCTGCTGGATGGACTTGAGGTCTCCTATGGACTCCAGACATACTCTTGGACTTGACTTGGCTGGACCTCAGCAAAAGCTCAGAGCTGAGCTCAAAGAGAAAGAGAGTGAAGAGACTTCTCCCAGGGCTTATATAGGCAGGGCTGTCGCTCTGATGAGGCGAGTGAGGCGATCGCCTCAGGTGCGCTGTTGCAAGGGGGCGCAAGGGGGGTCAAGTACACATTACACTGAGGCATTGGTTCCCAACCAGGGTGCCAGGACACTCTGGTGTAAAATATGGCGCTAACATTTTTAGATTTTTCTTCCCAGGCCTGCGCACCAGTGAGTCACAGGCGTGCAGGCCAGGCGGGAGGGACGTCTGTGTGCCGTGCCGGGACGGTTGATGCTGCAGCTCCAATCCTTGTGTATCCTCCCTCTCCTGCTGAGCAGCTCTGGACTCTGGATTCTCCCTGGTCCCTCAGCAGAATTATGTTGATGGAGGGAAGGAGCAGGGGCAGCACTAAGAGAGGCCTACTCAGCTTCAAGTAGTGCACCCCCACCCTTCTTTCTCTCCTCTACACCTCTCTGTCACCCCTCATAACCTCTCTGTAACCCCTGGACAACCCTCTGTTATCCTGTACACCCTTCTGTCACCCCTCTACACCCTTCTATCACCCCTCTGTCACCCCTTTACACCCCACGGTTACCCCGTACACCCCACTGTCACCCCTCTACACCCCTCTATCACCCCTGTGTGCCCCTCTGTCACACATGTACACCCCTCTACACCCCTTTCTCCCATGTACACCCCTGGGATAATGCAGCAGGCATTGTGTGTGCTTGTGTGTGTGTGTGGGGGGGGGGGGGGGGGGGGGCTGGAGGCATTTGAGTGAGGCTGGAAACATTAGGGGAGATTTATCATAACCTGTGCAAAGGAAAAGTTGCCCAGTTGCCCATAGCAACCAATCAGATTTCTTATTTAATTTTTCAAAGGCTTTGTTAAAAATGAAATAAGCGAGCTGATTGGTTACTATGGGCAACTCTTCCTCTGCACAGGCTTTGATAAATCTCCCCCCTTGTGCATTGTGGGAAGGCTGGCATTGTGTTTGGAGGAGGCTGGAGTCATTTGTAGGGAAAAGGGGAGGATAATGCTGGAAAAGTGCAGGGCCTAATACAAATATGTTTGTGTTGCAGGTTCCATGATGTCCTGTGCCAGATGAGGAAAAAAAAAAAAAAAGAGAATTTGGTAAGGGTGCCCTTTTCCCAAAGAGTGTCCCAAGCCAAAATGGGGGGGGGGGGGGCACAATTTTCTGTTCTCGCCTCAGGA
Source organism: Hyla sarda (assembly GCF_029499605.1). Taxonomy (NCBI): domain Eukaryota; kingdom Metazoa; phylum Chordata; class Amphibia; order Anura; family Hylidae; genus Hyla; species Hyla sarda. Next base: position 112,515,099 of record NC_079190.1, on the reverse strand, counting down.
GCAAAAAGAGCTAGCTACAGAGGGGAGACTCTGGTGGGGTCCCATAGGTCACCCTTAGGTCACATGGTCACTGACACCTCACTGGGTTACACTCACATGACAAATCATGACAAATATTCTTAAAGGTACAACACTCTTATATATAATACATAGCATAAAACCAGTTGTACAGAGGGAACAGGTGAAGAGGCCCAGGGGCCACTGCAGGGAGACTGCCTGAGAGGGCAGCGAGGGTACAGGGGTACAATTCCTGTACTGGGCCACCACACTATCATCATCTGGTACCAGATTTATCAGCAGTCATGTAGGAGCGGGAATTGAAATATCATCTTCAATATGATGTATGACTGATATTACTCATCTGCTCTGAAACAGACTGAAGCTCTCTGAATATCTGACCTGTCATGTATGCTCCACTTCACTTTCCTCATTTTAGACATTGATATTTTGTACCAGCCAGAACTAATAAACTACACCTTCCATGCCTTGTTATGCTCCTTATAAATGACATGCTTAGAATTAGTTTGGAAATGTTGCTTTAAGAAAATTCACATTTACCATCTAAGTTTACATGAAGAAAAACCAGCCAGAATATTTTGTCCTCACCTTTCATATTTTTACATGGAGTCACATGAACTAACTCACAACAAACAAGTCAAACTAGGGAGTGAATCCACTAATGGAAGTCTTGCGCGTGTACACAACAATCTTAGATTTGGTCAACTGACGGTGTAAATGTGTTCCAGATCCGTGGTACTCAACTGGCAGACAGTGGGCACAATGAAGACAGCAGCCACCAGCTTTCTGGACCTTTGTATCTAGCAGGTCCCAAGCCCCTGACAACAGCGATTATGCTCCACCCACATTACAACCCATCGATGAGTGCTGTGCAAATTACATGTTCCTGCCTGTTACCATGGTTACTGTATACATATAGTCAACTGGATAGTTGGCTATATAGACACAGAAGGAGATATATCAAACATTGTGCAGAGGAGCAGTGGAGAAGTTGCCTGTAGGGTACTCAACTGCCCCAGTGTTCAGAACATTTTGTTCTGAACACTGGGTGAGGGCTGTGGGGGTTGTGCGGTCACAGCCACCCCCTCAATGCGAGTCTATGAGAGGGGTCGTGACATCCACCACGGCCCCTCCCATAGACTTGCATTGAGGAGGCGTGATGTGGCATCACAAGGGGCGTGACCGTGATGTCACGACCCCCACAACCCCCTACCCAGTGTTTGGACCAAAATGTTCCAAACACTGGGGCAATGGAATACCCCTTTAATACTAAGGATTTTATGCTGGAATGCAGTATTGTCCAAACATAACGCTTCTTATTTAAACCAAAAAGCTTTATTTGGTCTCATCCATCCATAAAATATTGTTCCAATAGCTTTCTGGCATGTCCAGGTGATATTTGGCCAACTCCGGACAGACCAAGTCTAACATTTTTGACTCATTTGTTTGATATGGTTCCCTGTATCAACTTTTAGAGAAAATCTGATGATGTAATTTTAGGTCAAATGTATGCGGAAATATTAAAAACTCTGAAGGGTTCACAAATTCTAAAGCACCACTTTATATGCTTGCACTATTTCATATTTATTCCAAAAGTAGTCAGCAACAGATTTCATGTACCTGCCCCTATATGTCTAATCCATTTTTGTAGACAAAAACAGGATCAGAAATAGCAGAAGAAAATACTGAGGACTTAAACCATCATTGTTGTATTGCCAAATCTAACAATTATGAGGTAAGTATAAGTCTGTCACATGGAATTCAACACGTCAGTAACATTGTCTATGATATGCTATGTAGATTCCCAAGCAAGTTTACTACATCATAAATCTGACACATTTATTGTTAACTTGACTCTAGCAGTTAAGCAAGTCTCAAGTATTCTGTGTGTGTGTGTGTATATATATATATATATATATATATATATATATATATATGTATAGTAGTGTCAAGATATACCATTCTATTACTAGTAGGTAGTATCCAGCAATCTTGTTCTATAATTGGTGAGTAGTGCCCCGAAATATTATTCTATCACCGGTAAGTGGTATCTAGAAATTAGGTGAGCAGTGACACATTTCATTGGGGTAGAGTTGCACAGTTCATCTGTGGGCATAATGGCACAGATCATTAGGGGAGCAGTGGCACCATTCATTAAGTATAATCTTGAGGAGGCGCCATGTGTGGAAGTATTAAATTCAGGGGGTACAGTGTGTGGCAGTATTATATTCAGGTGGTACAGTGTGTGGCAGTATTATATTCAGGGGGTACAGTGTGTGGCAGTATTATATTCAAGGGGTACAGTGTGTGGCAGTATTATATTCAGGGGGTACAGTGTGTGGCAGTATTAAATTCAGGGGGTACAGTGTGTGGCAGTATTATATTCAGGGGGTAAAGTGTGTGGCAGTATTATATTCAGGGGTACAGTGTGTGGCAGTATTATATTCAGGTGGTACAGTGTTTGGCACTAGTGAATTCAGGAGGCACAGTGTGTGGCAGTATTATATTCAGAAGGCACATTGTGTAGCAGTATTATGTTCAAAGACACATTATTATATTCAGGAAGCACAGTGTATGGCAGCATTATATTCAGAAAGCGCAGTGTGTGGCAGTATTATATTCAGAAGGCAAAGTGTGTGACAGTATCATATTCATAGGCACAGTGTGTGGCAGTATTGTATTCAGGGGCACAGTATGGGGCAGTATTATATACAGGAGACAGTGTTTGGCAGTATTAAATTCAGAGGCACAATGTGTGGCAGTATTATATTCAGTTGCACAGTGTGTGGACCTGGAACTTAAGTAGCTCATTTTACCGTGTGACAGGTGGTGTCTATTTTTTGCATGGCAGTGTGTCCACTGGGGCAGGTATTAGGGTTTAGCTTGGACCTTCACCTGAAGGCAGATCTGGATAAGCGGACCCTTACATAAAACTGTTGACTACCCCTGTGCTACAATAATATTCTATTATTAGTAAGTAGTGTCTAGAAATAATATACTATTAGTTGTAAGTAAATATAAATAATATTCTATCATTGGTAAGTAGTACTGCAGTATATTAAAAAAAATTATATTCTATCATTGGCAGGTAGTACTGCAGTATATAGAAATAATAGTCTATCATTGGTAAGTAGTACTGCGGTATATTTAAAAAATTATATTCTATCATTGGTAAGTAGTACTGCAGTATATAGAAATAATAGTCTATCATTGGTAAGTAGTACTGCAGCATATAGAAATAATATTGTATCATTGGTAAGTATTACTGCAGTATATAGAAATAATATTGTATCATTGGTAAGTAGTACTGCAGCATATAGAAATAATATTGTATCATTGGTAAGTATTACTGCAGTATATAGAAATAAAATTGTATCATTGGTAAGTATTACTGCAGTATATAGAAATAATATTCTATCATTGTTAAGTATTACTGCAGTATATAGAAATAATATTCTATCATTGGTAAGTATTACTGCAGTATATATAGAAATAATATTCTATCATTGGTAAGTATTACTGCAGTATATAGAAATAATATTCTATCATTGGTAAGTATTACTGCAGTATATATAGAAATAATATTCTATCATTGGTAAGTATTACTGCAGTATATAGAAATAATATTGTATCATTGGTAAGTAGTACTGCAGCATAGAGAAATAATATTGTATCATTGGTAAGTATTACTGCAGTATATAGAAATTATATTCTATCATTGGTAAGTATTACTGCAGTATATAGAAATAATATTGTATCATTGGTAAGTATTACTGCAGTATATAGAAATAATATTCTATCATTGGTAAGTATTACTGCAGTATATAGAAATAATATTCTATCATTAGTAAGTATTACTCCAATATATATAGAAATAATATTCTAGCATTGGTAAGTATTACTGCAGTATATAGAAATAATATTCTATCATTGGTAAGTATTACTGCAGTATATAGAAATAATATTGTATCATTGGTAAGTAGTACTGCAGTATATAGAAATAATATTCTATCATTGGTAAGTAGTACTGCAGTATATAGAAATAATATTGTATCATTGGTAAGTAGTACTGCAGCATATAGAAATAATATTGTATCATTGGTAAGTATTACTGCAGTATATAGAAATAATATTGTATCATTGGTAAGTATTACTGCAGTATATAGAAATAATATTGTATCATTGGTAAGTATTACTACAGTATATAGAAATAATATTGTATCATTGGTAAGTATTACTGCAGTATATAGAAATAATATTGTATTATTGGTAAGTATTACTACAGTATATAGAAATAATATTCTATCATTGGTAAATATTACTGCAGTATATATAGAAATACTATTCTAGAATTGGTAAGTATTACTGCAGTATATAGAAATAATATTCTAATATTGGTAAGTATTACTACAGTATATAGAAATAATATTCTATCATCGGTAAGTAGTACTGCAGTATATAGAAATAATATTCTATCATTGGTAAGTATTACTGCAGTATATAGAAATAATATTCTATCTTTGGTAAGTAGTATATAGAAATTATTTTCTTGTATTGTTAGTTTTATCACTGGTTAGCGTATGTAGAATAATATTCTAGTAACTGGAAATAATGTTCTATCATTGGTTAGTAGTTTAAAGAAATCTTATTCTACTATCTAGAATATTAAAAATGAGAAGAAAGTATCTAAAATTATTTTCTCTTTTTGGTTAGTAGTATCTAAAATAATATTAGATTATTAATAATTGAGTTTTTGTGCACCATTTCTAAGGCACAATTGATGACAGAGAGAGAAGAAAGTTTAGTCTCAAGGGGCGACACACCATGAGAACTGTGAACTTATGGAACAGTCTACCTCAGGAACTGGTCACAGCAGGAAAAATTAACAGCTTTAAAACAGGATTAGATACATTCCTGGAACAAAATAACATTAATGCTTATGAAGAAATATAAAATCCCATCCCTTCCCCAATATCGCGCCACACCCCTACCCTTCAATTCCCTGGTTGAACTTGATGGACATATGTCTTTTTTCGACCGTACTAACTATGTAACTATGTAATTATGTAACATTTTGCTTAGTAAATCTCCTCAATATTCTCTTATTGATAAGATGCATCTAGAAATAATGTTATTTTCTTTTAGAAGCTATTTGTATAAATAATATTCTGTTATTTTAACTAGTATCTAAGTATAGTGTTTTATTATTAAAATAAAGAACTATTTATCCATAATGTTCTGTCATTTGTCAGTAATATATATTAATAATGTTATATAATTGGAAGGCTAAATCTAGAAATAATGTTATTTCCTTAACAAGCTGCATGTAGAAATGATATTCTGTTATTAAATACTATTAAAGGGGTACTCCGGTGAAAACCTTTTTTCTTTTAAACCAACTGGTGGCAGAAAATTAAACATATTTGTAAATGACTTCTATTAAAAAATCTTAATCCTTCCTGTACTTATTAGCTGCTGAATACTACAGAGGAAATTATATTCTTTTTGGAATGCTCTCTGATGACATCACGAGCACAGTTCTCTCTGCTGACGTTATTATAATAATAATAACGCTTTATTTATTGTTGTCCTTAGTGGGATTTGAACCCAAGTCCCCAGCACTGCAAGGCAGCAGTGCTAACCACTGAGCCTCCATGCTGTCCTTAGCATACATCTGCTATGCATGGTTGCTAAAATGGACAGAGATGTCAGCAGAGAGCACTGTGCTCGTGATGTCATCAGTGTTCCAAAAAGAAAGGAATTTCCTCTGTAGCATTCAGCAGCTAATAAGTACTGGAATGATTAAGATTTTTTAATAGAAGTCATTTACAAATATGTTTAACTTTCTGCCACCAGTTGATTTAAAAGAAAAAAGGTTTTCACCGGATTACCCCTTTAATGAATAGGGCATTATTTCTAGACGAATTATACATATTAATAATGTTTACTATTTACATAATTTAGTATAAGAAAGTCAAAATAAAATATTACAAAAGGACACAAACTTCTTGTTTCCTAGTAACCGGAATGCAGTATTCCTGGGAACTACTATTTCTATCTATTACTATAGATACCAGAGTGTTATTTCTAAACGATAGAATATTATAGAATATTATTAAACAGATATTTATTTTTCTTCATATGTTTATAAAAAAAAACTTTATTCAAAATAAATAAAATCTTTAAAATCGAAAAAGCATTCATACATACGTCTATCATTAATAAATAACACTGATAAATAGAGTATTCTTCATGGTTACTAGTATCTAGCAGTAATATTCTGTCATTACTAGGTGATAATAATTAGTAAGTGGTAATGTAAGTCGCATGGACAAATTTACAATTGCCTGCATTAAAGGGGTTTAAAGGGGTACTCCGCCCCTAGACATCTTATCCCCCTTTCCCAAGGATTTATATAATTTCCCATGGAATACTACTTTTAACAATGACACTTTCAGGATCCGGGTACTGAGAGGATACGGGTGGGGGATCCTCTGTGTCAGTGGGGTGATGACGTGGGCCGTACCAGGGGAACGGAGTCTAAGGGGTTACTGGTATTCACCAGAGCCCGCCGCAAAGCAGGATGGACTTGCTGCGGCAGGTAACCCCCAGGTCGTTCCACCCGATAGCGACTCAACCCCGACTCACTGCTGAGATAGGCGCGGTACAAGGGATTAGGCAAGAGCAAGGTCGGACGTAGCAGAAGGTCAGGGCAGGCAGTAAGGATCGTAGTCAGGGGCAACGGCAGGAGGTCTGGAACACTGGCTTGGGACATACAAGGAACGCTTTCACTGGCACAATTGCAACAAGATCCGGCGATGCTGGGAAGGGGAAGTGAGGTATTATAGGCATGGACACAGGTGAATTCACTAATTTGGGCCAGGCGCCAATCAGCGACGCACTGGCCCTTTAAATCGCAGAGAGCCGCGTCCTAGGGAGCGGGGCCGCGCACGCCGGGACTGAACAGACGGGGAACGGGTCCAGCAAGCAGGCTGGGATGCGAACCGCGAGCGGGCGCGTCCCGCATCGCGGATCGCATCCCTGCTAGGGACACTATCGCAGCGCTCCCGGTCAGCGGGTCTGACCGGGGCGCTGCGAGCAGGTAAACGCTGAAAGCGCTCTGGGGAGGATCGGGGACCCGGAGCGCTCGGCGTAACAGACACTGACATAATAAAGCTAGGTTCACACCTAATTCTATACACCAGATAGACTAGTGGATCAACAAACCTTGGATGCCCACAACACTTTTGTTGGTTCACCTGTTATCCCTTCTTGGACCAATTTTAATAGGCACTAACCACTACATTCCTGGAACACCACACAAGACTTGCCATTTTGGAGAGTCATTGACCCAATCATCTAGACATTACAGTCTGACCCTTGTCAGGGCCATTTAGATCTTATTTATTCTTTTGCTTCCGTTTTTTGCAGCATTTTATACAGCAAGAGGAGCTGAACAGATCAATATGAAATTTTGTAGGAGAATATTTTGGCTAATTTAATTTTTTATATTTATGTCCATGCAAGGACTGAGGGACAGCAAGTGTTCCTACTCAATGATTGACTGCCTTCCCTGTGTAAGTTTAGAGAAAGCTGACATGTTTGATCAACATAGTTTTAAATGTTTATGTCATGTAACATTTTTAAGTAAGAGAACCTTGCCCATGTTTTTCAGTACCATATATGCCAGCGTATAAGACGACCCCCAACTTTTACAGAGCTTGGGATATACTTGCCGTATAAGACTACCCCTCCTACCCCGATGTACAGTACCTTGTAGTTCCCCCCATATTAAGTAGGCAGTATAGTTCCCCCACATTAGGTAGGCAGCATGTTCCCCCACAATAGTAGGCAGCTCCCCCACATTAGGTCAGCAGCTCCCCCACATTAGGTAGGCAGCATGTTCCCCCACAATAGTAGGCAGCTCCCACACATTAGGTCAGCAGTTCCCCCACATTAGGTCAGCAGCTCCCCCACATTAGGTCGGCAGTTCCCCCACAAAAGTAGGCAGCTCCCCCACATTAGGTCGGCAGCTCCCCCCCACAATAGTCGGCAGCTCCCCCCACAATAGTAGGCAGCTCCCCCCACAATAGTAGGCAGCCCCCCCCCCCCCCCCACAATAGTAGGCAGCTCCCCCCCCCCCACACACACACACACTAGTAGGCAGCTCCCCCCCCCCCCCCCACAATCGTAGGCAACTCCCCTCCCCCAAAATAGTAGGCAATTCCCCCACAATAGTAGGCAGCTCCCCTCCCCCACAATGGTAGGCAGCTCCCTCCCCCACAATAGTAGGCAGTTCCCCCACAATAGTAGGCAGCTCCCTCCCCCACAATAGTAGGTGGCTCCCTCCCCCACAATAGTAGGCAGCTCCCCCCCACAATAGTAGGCAGTTCCCCCACAATAGTAGGCAGTTCCCCCACAATAGTAGGCAGCTCCCTCCCCCACAATAGTAGGCAGCTCCCTCCCCCACAATAGTAGGCAGGAGGCAGTAGGGGGCCGGCCAGAGCATGTAAAAACTAATTCATGTATACTAAAAACCAGGGTGCCTCCAGCTGTTGTGAAACTACAACTACCAGCATGCCCGGACAGCCTTTGCCGGTCCGGGCATGCTGGGAGTTGTAGTTTCACAATAGCTGGAGACACCCTGGTTTTTAAGTATAGAGTTATTAGTTTGTACATGCTCTGGCCGGCCCCCTCCTGCAGCCGCACACAGGAACCGGGCCGGGCAGATAATCATAAGTATTCCTATGCCGGACCTCAATACCCGGCGTATAAGACGACCCCTGACTTTTCAGAAGAAAATTCGGGGTTAAAAAGTCGTCTTATACGCCGGTATATACGGTAAGCCACAATCAATGCGACAATACCTGTCCTAAAGCTCCCATTGAGGTGTAGAGAGAAAAAAGGGAAAAAATTACATTTTGCTTATTTTTTGTGCAATTCACCATTTCTTAATGTAGTCAATTTCTTTTTTGAGAAATTGAACATACCCTGTGCGAGGTTTAAAGGAAAACTGTCATATGTTTTGTCCCGCACTATCCACGGGTACCTGTGGATAGTGCGGGTGACACTGAACATTTTGAGTCCTACCTTGCCCGGATCCGCTGCGCCGTTCGCCCGTTATAGCTGTTTTTCGATATATTCCAATTAGCTGCTAACTGGCATGGGCGGGGTTACTGCCTTCAACTGGCACTGTGACGTAACCGCCGCCCGGCCCGCAGCACCGCTGGCTAATGAATATTCATACGTTGTCTTACACTCTCTGTCTCATCTCGGGCGAGTCCTGGACGATACTGCGCATGCACCCTTACTCCAGCGCTGCTCCGGACAAATGTAGCAATGCTGAAGACTGCTTCCGGGTATAGTAGGAAATCCCGCGCATGCGCAGTATTGTCCAGGACTCGGCCGAGATGAGACAGAGAGTGTAAGACAACATATGAATATTCATTAGCCAGCGGTGCTGCGGGCCGGGCGGCGGTTACGTCACAGTGCCAGTTGAAGGCAGTAACCCTGCCCGTGCCAGTTAGCAGCTAATTTGAATATACCGGAAACCAGCTATAACGGGCGAACGGTGCAGCGGATCCGGGCAAGGTAGGCCTCAAAATGTTCAGTGTCTCCCGCACTATCCACAGGTACCCGTGGATAGTGCGGGACAAAACATATGACAGTTTTTCTTTAACACAAGTGCCCAACAACAGTAAATAATGTGATGTCCGCTGCATCCAATAATGAAAAATATAATGATATTCACTGCACCAGGAAAAGGAAGAGGAACCCCACAAAATTGGTTAGAGATGGATAGATAGATAGATAGATAGATAGATAGATAGATAGATAGATAGATTCTCCCTTTTTAGGGAGAACTGGTTTTATCTAATGTTTCCTTTCTTTACTTTCTTATTTTCATCCAGGCTAATTCTATCTGCATGGTGTTGTATGGTAACATTTCTAATAACTGCACACAGCAGACAATGTGTGAATGCCAAGCTCCTGGCAAATCAAATTAGTCAAAAGGGGTCAGGAGCGGAAATATTTTGGAATGGAATGAGGCAGATCATCTTTATAGACTGTTAGCGCTGAACTAGACTGAAAGGCAGCACTGTTAAAGTAAAGCAATAAAAAAGAGGGTAGAGAAATTTCGATTTCAAAGTGAGAAAAGTCAAGAAGTTCCTTTCTTTGGTCTGTAAAAACTTTAAATAAAATATCAGAGAACTGTGAAAAAACAATTCCTTAATACATTGTTATTAACAGTCAGTCCCATTGATGGCAGGCATGAACCGAAATTAGAGCAGGGCGGCCAGGGGAACCCAAACTCCCAGCCAGTCTGTCATATTTGGCTTATCGTTTTATAACAGTCTACAGCCTTTGTCCCATTGGGAAACTAAAGACTACTGTAAACAGTGGCTTATGACTTGACGATGGGTATGGAAGACAACTGGGATGAATTTAAAATTCTCTTGCCTGCTTCCCTCTGTTTTTGTATCTCTTTTGCCGCTATCAGAAACAATGTACAGTGGTCCCTCAAGTTACAATATTAATTGGTTCCAGGACGACCATTGTATGTTGAAAACATTGTATGTTGAGACCAGAATTCTATGGAAACCTGGTAATTGGTTCTGAAGCCTCCAAAATGTAATCCGAAAAAAAGGAAAAAATTAGGATTAAAGAAAAGAAGTAGATAACTAATAGAGATAAAGCAATTCCATACATAGAAAAGTAAGAAAGATCTGCTGGGAGCTGTAAATCACTGTCTATGTCAGTGTTTCCCAACCAGGGTGCCTCCAGCTATTGCAAAACTACAACTCCCAGCATGCCCGGACAGCCGTTGGCTGTCCGGGCATGCTGGGAGTTGTAGTTTTGCAACAGCTGGAGACACCCTGGTTGGGAAACAATGGTTTATGTAGAGGACAGGAGCTTCTTCAGGGTCCTATACAGTGCACACAGTGTCCCAAATGGAGCCGCCCTTACTAGGTGTCTAAAGGAGCAGCTAACCCTGGCACAGGTAAGGAGTAGTACAGAACTTGTAGTTCCTCCCTGTACTGTAGGGGGCGCTACCAGACAGCCAGTCAGTGCATGCACTTCAGTAATACAGGTGATTTACCAGTAAAATGCCCATTCTGATTGGTCAGTTCCTCCAGTTGTGACAGGTATCACAGATCTGGACAGTCCGTAGCATTGTATGTTGAGTCCAGTTTCAAGTTACAATGGTGCAGAAAAGACCATTGTATGTTGAAACTATTGTATGTTGAGGCAATTGTAAGTTGAGGGATCACTGTACAGTATAATGGAATTGTTTTTTATGCAAAATCCAAAAAGATTAGAAAAAAAAGATCTACTATTTCCACAAATTGTCGAAGCTCAGCCCTGAAGATAAGCCATCAATCATATTAGTCTGGAAGGGTACATGCAGAAGGTGTTCTTATTAAAACAGTAGATCATGTAGGAAGATTTTGGCAGCACAAACAAGCATAGGCTCTGTCTGTTACGAAGATGTATATGTATATTAACCCCTTAAGGACCAGGCCAATTTACACCTTAGGACCAGAGCGTTTTTTGCACATCTGACCACTGTCACTTTAAACATTAATAACTCTGGAATTCTTTTAGTTATCATTCTGATTCCGAGATTGTTTTTTCGTGACATATTCTACTTTAACATAGTGGTAAAATTTTGTGGTAACTTGCATCTTTTCTTGGTGAAAAATGCCAAAATTTGATGAAAAATTTGAAAATTTGAAGCTCTCTGCTTGTAAGGAAAATGGATATTCCAAAAAAAAATTTTTATTCACATTTCCAATATGTCTACTTTATGTTTGAATCATAAAATTGATGTGTTTTTACTTTTGGAAGACACCAGAGGGCTTCAAAGTTCAGCAGCAATTTTCCAATTTTTCACAAAATTTTCAAACTAACTATTTTTCAGTGACCAGTTCAGGTTTGAAGTGGATTTGAAGGGTCTTCATATTAGAAATACCCCACAAATGACCCCATTATAAAAACTGCACCACCCAAAGTATTCAAAATGACATTTAGTAAGTGTTTTAACCCTTTAGGTGTTTCACAGGAATAGCAGCAAAGTGAAGGAGAAAATTCATAATCTTCATTTTTTACACTCGCATGTTCTTGTAAACCCAATTTTGGAATTTTTATAAGGGGTAAAAGGAGAAAATGTATACTTATATTTGTAGCCCAATTTCTTTCGAGTAAGCACATACCTCATATGTCTATGTAAATTGTTCAGCGGGCGCAGTAGAGGGCTCAGAAGCAAAGGAGCGACAAGGGGATTTTGGAGAGTACGTTTTTCAGAAATGGTTTTTGGGGGCATGTTGCATTTAGGAAGCCCCTATGGTGCCAGAACAGCAAAAAAAAAAAAACACATGGCATACCATTTTGGAAACTAGACCCTTTGAGGAACGTAACAAGGAATAAAGTGAGCCTTAATACCCCACAGGGGTTTCACGACTTTTGCATATGTAAAAAAAAATATATTTTTTCACTAAAATGTGTTTCCCCCCAAATTTCACATTTTTGCAAGGGCTAATAGCAGAAAATACCCCCCCAAAATTTGTAACCCCATCTCTTCTGAGTATGGAGGGACCCCATAAGTTGACCTGAAGTGCACTACGGGCAAACAACAATGCTCAGAAGAGGAGGAGCACCATTGAGCTTTTGGAAAGAGAATTCGTTTGGAATGGTAGTCAGGGGCCATGTGCATTTACAAAGCCCCCGTGGTGCCAGAACAGTGGACCCCCCCACATGTGACCCTGTTTTGGAAACTACACCCCTCACAGAATTTAATAAGTGGTGCAGTGAGCATTTACACCCCATCGGCGTTTGACAGATCTTTGGAACAGTGGGCTGTGCAAATGGAAAATAAAATTTTTCATTTTCACGGATCACTGTTCCAAAAATCTGTCAGACACCTTTGGGACGTAAATGCTCACTGTACCCCTTATTACATTACATGAGGGGTGTAGTTTCCAAAATGGGGTCACATGTGGGGGGGGGTCCATTGTTCTGGTACCATGGGGGCTTTGTAAACACAAGTGGCCTTCAATTCTGGACAAATTTTCTCTTCAAAATCCCAATGGCGCTCCTTCTCTTCTGAGCATTGTAGTGCACCCATAGAGCACGTTACATCCACATATGGGGTATGTTCTTACTCAGAAGAAATGGGTTTACAAATTTTTGGGGGCTTTTTTTTATTTTCCCATGTGAAAATGAAAAATTTAGGGTGACACCAGCAATTTAGTGAAAATTTTTTTTTTTTCATTTTCCCATCCAACTTTAATGAAAATTTGTCAAACACCTGTGGGGTGTTCAGGCTCACTATACCCCTTGTTACGTTCCGTGAGGGGTGTCGTTTCCAAAATGGGGTCACATGTGGGTATTTATTTTTTTGGGTTTATGTCAGAACCGCTGTAAAATCAGCCACCCCTCTGCAAATCACCAATTTAGGCCTCAAATCTGGGGTATTTCTGTACTCAGGAGAAATTGCGTTACAAATTTTGGGGGTCTTTCTTTCCTTTTACCTCTCGTGAAAATAAAAAGTAAAGGACAACACCAGCATGTTAGTATAAAAAATTTTTTTTTTTTTACACTAACAGGCTGGTGTAGACCCCAACTTTTCTTTTTCATAAGGGGTAAAAGGAAAAAAAGCCCCCAAAATTAGTAGTGCAATTTCTCCCGAGTACGGAGATACCCCATATGTGGCCCTAAACTGTTTCCTTTAAATACGACAGGGCTCTGAAGTGAGAGAGCGCCATGCGCATTTGAGGACTAAATTAGGGATTGCACAGGGGTGGACATAGGGGTATTCTACGCCAGTGATTCCCAAACAGGGTGCCTCCAGCTGTTGCTAAACTCCCAGCATGCCTGGACAGTCAGTGGCTGTCCGGAAATGCTGTGATTTGTTGTTTTGCAACAGCTGGAGGCTCCGTTTTGGAAACACTGCCGTACAATACATTTTAATTTTTATTGGGGGGACAGTGTAACGGGGTGTATATGTAGTGTTTTACCCTTTATTATGTATTAGTGTAGTGTAGTGTTTTTAGGGTACGTTCACACTGGCGGAGGTTTACAGTGAATTTACCGCTAGGAGTCTGCGCTGCGACGAAGTAGTAAACTTACTGTAAACCCGCCAGTGTGAATGTACCCTGTACGTTCACATGGGGGGGGGGGGGGGAGGGGCAAACCTCCAGCTGTTTCAAAACTACAACTCCCAGCATGTACTGACAGACCGTGCATGCTGGGAGCTGTACTTTTGCAACAGCTGGAGGCACACTGGTTGGAAAACCTTCAGTTAGGTTCTGTTACCTAACTCAGTATTTTCCAACCAGTGTGCCTCCAGCTGTTGCAAAACTTCAACTCCCAGCATGCACTGATCGCCGAAAGGCATGCTGGGAGATGTAGTTATGCAACAGCTGGAGGTACACAACTACAACTCCCAGCATGCAGAGACAGCTGTTTGCTGTTTAGGCATGCTGGGAGTTGCAGTTTTGCAACATCTGGAGAGCTATAGTTAAGAGACCACTGCACAGTGGTCTCCAAACTGTGGACCTCCAGATGTTGCAAAACTACAACTCCCAGCATGCCCAGACAGCAAACTGCTGTGTGGGCATGCTATCAGTTGTAGTTTTGCAAGATCTGGAGGTGCACAGTATAGAGATCACTGTGCAGTGGTCTCAAACTGTAGACCTCCAGCTGTTGCAAAACTGCAACTCCCAACATGCCTAAACAGCTCTCTGGGCATGCTGGGAGTTGTAGTTTTGCAACATCTGGAGGGTTACAGTTTAGAGACCACTATAGTGGTCTCAGACTGTAGCCCTCCAGATGTTGCTAAGTAACTCACCGGCTTCCGTCAGATCCAGGGAGCTGCGTCGCTGTCCTCTTCTTCCGCCAAACGTCGCCCGCTGCTGCCGCTGATCGTCGCCCGCTGCTGTCGCCGACGGGTAAGTGGATCTTCGGCGCCGGTCCATGTCGGTTTCCCCGTCCTGCACCGCCTATTGTGGGTGGGCAGAACGGGGAAACCGAAAGTAAACCCCTCCGCCCCCGATCTGCTATTGGTGGTCGCGTCTGGACCACCAATAGCAGAGATAGCAGGAGTGGCACCCCTGCCTCCTCACTCCTATTGCTTCAAGGGGATCGTGGGTGTCTAGGACATCTGCGATCCCCTTTATTTTCCGGGTCACCGGGTCACTATAGACCCGTATGACCCGGAATTGCCGCAAATCGCAAGTGTGAATTCACTTGTGATTTGCGGCAATCGCCGACATGGGGGGGTCTGATGACCCCCGTGGGCATTTGCGCGGGGTGCCTGCTGATAGATATCAGCAGTCATCCCGGCCCGGTCCCCGCCCGTCGCGCGGCGGGGACCGAAATTCCCACGGGCGTACAGGTACGCCCTTGGTCCTTAAGTACCAGGGAGCAAAGGCGTACCTGTACGCCCTTGGTCCTTAAAGGGTTAAAGGGGTACTCCAGTGAAAAACTTTTTTTTTTTTTTTTAAATCAACTGGTGCCAGAAAGTTTTGTATTTGTAAATGACTTCTCTTAAAAATCTTAATCCTTCCTGTACTTATAAGCTGCTAAATACTACAGTGGAAATTTTTTTCCGTTTGAAACACAGAGCTGTCTGCTGACATCATGAGCACAGTGCTCTCTGCTGACATCTCTGTCCATTTTAGGAACTGCCAGCGTAAAAGTAAATCCCCATAGCAAACATATGCTGTTCTGGACAGTTCCTAAAATGGACAGAGATGTCAGCAGAGAGCACTGTGCTCATGATGTCAGCAGACAGTTCTGTGTTTCAAAAAGAAAAGAATTTCCGCTGTAGTATTCAGCAGCTAATAAGTATAGGAAGGATTAAGATTTTTTAATAGAAGTAATTTACAAATCTGTTTAACTTTCTGGCACCAGTTGATTAAAAAAAAAAAAAAAAAGGTTTTTCACCTTTTTAACCCCTTAAGGACCAAGGATGTACGGGGAGGTCCTTGCACCCTGGGCTTCAATGACGTCCCCGTACGTCCTGGCGTTTTCCGATCCCTGCCACGCGCCGGGCAGAGATCGGAACGGCATTCCTGCTGAAATCATTCAGCAGGCATGCCGTGCAAATGCCGAGGGGGGTCCCGGGACCCCCGCATGTTGGGGATCGCCAGAGATCGCTTGTGAAATCACGCAAGCGATCTTTGGCGATTCGGGTCATTCGGTTCACTTGTGACCCAATGACCCGGGAATAAATGGTGATCGGCAGTGTACAATTCACCGCCAATCACCTGCCGTTGCTGGGGAGCGGTGACAATACTGTCACCGCCCCAGCAACGCTGCTATTGGCCGGCGATCGTCAGGCCAATAGCAGAGCGGCAGATGAGGGGTTAACGGCTCCTTCCCGCTGATGGACCTGCTATTTTCGTTCAGTCAGCGGGTGCAGCAGGGAGAAGAAACCGTGGATCCCCCCTTGGAGCTCCGACTCCCCCTCAGGAGCCTTAGAATAGGGTAAGCTTATTGCAGGGACAGGTAGGAGTTCAATAAGTTAAAAAATGACATAAAAGTAAAAAAAAAGTTGAAAAAAAAGTACCCCCCAACCTCTGACCCCCTAATAGGTCCCCAGGGTCCTATTAGGGTCTGATACCTGACCCCGGGTCCTATTAGGGGTTCATGGAGCTGCGTGCCCCATCCCCCTTTTTTTTTTTGGGCCGCAGCTTTTTTTTTTTTTTTTATAAAAAAAAATCCCCCATCTGACCCCCTAATAGGTCCCACAGGGTCCTATTAGGGTCTAATCCCTTACCCAAGGTCCTATTAGGGGTTCAGGGAACTGCGTTTGCCACCCCTTTTGTTTTTTTGGCCGCAGCTTTTTTTTTTCCTATTACTGTAATACACTTTTTACACCAAGCACCACACAGTACATACTTCCCTGCCCCCCCCCCACACATCCCCTCCCCCCCGCCACTGCCACCCCCACCCCACCCCCCCGCCACCGTAGAAAAAAGGCGATGGCCCGTCGGGCATTTTCGGCAGCGGAGGCTTACGCTTTTTTAGCCTCCGACTCCGAATCTGTCAGTGAGGACGATGAAGATCCAACATTTTTGTGTTCTTCATCGCCCTCCTCATCATTTAGTAGTGATGATTAGTCCCCTGTACGGCGGCGGAGACGCCGCCAGGCGAGGCCACGCACCCTCCATGAGAGTGACCCAGTGGCCGACACTAGTACGAGTGGCAATGCCGCTCGTTATAGGAGTCCAGCCCCCCAGACAAGTGCACCGGAGCCCCCTTCCGATGACCCTGTCTGGAGCCCCCCAGAGGGTTATCAGCCACAGATTCCTGAGTTTGTTAGCGACTCAGGAATCCGGATTGACCATGCTGGCTTCACTCATCTGGACTTTTTAAAGTTTTTTTTCAGTGACAGCCTGGTCAATCACATGGTGGAGCAAACGAACTTGTATGCCCAGCAGTTCATTGCCCACCACCCCGATTCACTTTTGGCCAGGTCCAATGAATGGCACGTCATTGATGCAGCGGAAATGAGGACATTTTGGGGCCTCTCGCTGCATATGGGCCTGGTCAAAAAACCAAGTGCTCGTCATTACTGGAGCGGGGACGTCCTCTACCAGACCCCGCTTTACAGTATGGCGATGACACGGAGGCAGTACGAGGCGATTCGGAAATGCCTGCATTATGCAGATAATGCGGCATGTCCGCCCCGAGGTGATCCCGCTTATGACCAGCTTTACAAAGTGAGGCCGGTCATCGATCACTTTGGGGCCAAATTTTTGGAGGCCTATGTACCGCTCAGGGACCTCTCGGTAGATGAGTCTCTCATCAGTTTTAAGGGGAGACTCATCTTCCGCCAGTATATTCCCTCGAAGCGTGCGCGGTATGGCGTGAAACTCTACAAACTTTGTGAGAGTACTTCCGGGTACACTTACAAGTATATGAGGGACGAGATTCCCGTATTGAAAACCCAGAATGTCCCCCCATTCTGGGTGTTAGCGGGAAACTCGTTTGGGACCTACTTGGTACAGGTTGCCATGTACAACGCTTTTGTACTATCACAGTACGCTGACAACCCAGGGACATTCCTCCAGTACCAAGAAGAAGTCCTAAGGTTCCTGATCTTTGCTGACCGGGAAAGATCAGGCCGGACTTCCCAAGAGTCTGGAGTTGTAGGCGCCAGGATCGTCCCAGGCCAGGACTTTCCAGGTGTGATCCCCCACAGTGGAAAGAAGGGACGATCCCAGAAAAAATGCAGAGTGTGTTACAGGAGAGGGATTCGGAGGGACACCAGGTACCAATGTGACACTTGCCTAGATAATCCGGGCCTCTGCATAGACAGCTTCAGGGAGTATCACACTTCCATGGAGCCCTAAATTTTCCCTTTTTATTCGAATTTTCCATAATTTGACCAAAATACCAAGTCCAGAGTACATTCCAAAATATAACCCCCATAAATCACTAAATTGCCCCAAAAAACCTTGAAAAAAAAAAAAAACCCTGATAAGACCTCTGGGGGTGTTTTGTCAAAAATGGGTCAAAGGTCACTGAGTCACTATCATCCGGGACTTATTTATGTTGCCTCAAATGCGCAGCTCTCTCTCTCCACCTGAGCAGGTTCGCATTTGAGGCAACAGGTTAGGGACGGCCACACACATCATATTCCCAGAACGATGATTCAGAGGATAGGGTTTGGGACGGGCATATTTTTTTTCGTTTTGGCTATGCTCTGGGTCATCATTCTGGGAACATATCCTGTTTTATTATGTTTTATAATTTTCTGGCCCACTGTACCCCATATTACGGGCCTCTGTACCCCACCTGTCTACCCCAGTTACAGCCCGTTGTCCCCATAGTGTTCCCCTATTTTAGGGCTCAGTGCTCCCCCCCATGAACGCTCCTTGAGGGGGGGTCCCACATCCTGGCTCCACATCAAGCTCAAGGTCCCTGACTGCGCTCCCACTCAAGCAAGACCTGCTGTGCACCCGCCAAGCCTAAATCATCAAAAAAATAAGGTATGTCCTTACTCCAAAGAAATGTATTTACAAATTGTGGGGTGTCTTTTCTGCTATTAACCCTTGCAAAAATGTAAAATTTGTGGGGAAACCCACATTTTAGTGGAAATTATTTTTTTTTTTTTACATATGCAAAAGTCGTGAAACCCCTGTGGGGTATTAAGGTTCACTTTACCCTTTGTTACGTTCCCTAAGGGGTCTAGTTTCCAAAATATAATGCCATGTGGGTTTTTTTTTTTTTTTGCTGTCCTGGCACCATAGGGGCTTCCTAAATGCAGCATGCCCCGAGAGCAAAATTTGCATCCAAAATGCCAAATGTGACTACTCCTCTTCTGAGACCTGTAGTGTGCCAGCAGAACACTTTTCACCCCCATATGGGGTGTTTTCTGAATCGGGAGAAATTGGGCTTCAAATTTTGGGGGGTATTTTCTGCTGTAACGATTTGTAAAAATGGAAAATTTTTGGGAAACCAAGCATTTTTGGTAATTTTTTTTTTACATATGCAAAAGTCGTGAAACCCCCTTGGGGTATTAAGGTTCACTTTACCCCTTGTTACGTTCCCAAAGGGGTCTAGTTTCCAAAATATAATGCCTTGTGTTTTTTTTTTGCTGTCCTGGCACCACAGAGGCTTCCTAAATGCGGCATGCCCCCAGAGCAAAATTTGCTTCCAAAAAGCCAAATGTGACTACTCCTCTTCTGAGACCTGTAGTGCGCCAGCAGAGCACTTTTCACCCCCATATGAGGTGTTTTCTGAATCGGGAGAAATTGGTCTTCAAACTTTGGGGGGGGGGATTTTCTGCTTTAACCCTTTGTAAAAATGTAAAATTTTTGGGAAAACAAGCATTTTATGTAAAATTTTTTTTTTTTTTTTTACATTTGCAAAAGTCATGAAACATCTGTGGGGTATTAAGGCTCACTTAATTCCTTGTTACGTTCCCCGAGGGGTCTAGTTTCCAAAATGGTATGCCATGTTGTTGTTTTTTTTTTGCTGTTTTGGCACCCTAGGGGCTTCCTAAAGGTGACATGCCCCCCAAAAACCATTTCAGAAAAATTTTCTCTCCAAAATCCCCTTGTCGCTCTTTCCCTTCTGAGCCCTCTACTGCTCCCGCCGAACAATTTACATAGACATATGAGGTATGTGCTTACTCGAGAGAAATTGGGCTACAAATACCAGTAAAAAATTTCTCCTTTTACACCTTGCAAAAATTCAAAAATTGGATCTACAAGAACATTCGAGTGTAAAAAATGAAGATTGTGAATTTTCTCCTTCACTTTGCTGCTATTCCTGTGAAACACCTAAAGGGTTAAAACACTTACTGAATGTCATTTTGAATACTTTGGGGGGTGTAGTTTTTATAGTGGGGTCATTTATGGGGTATTTATTATATGAAGACCCTTCAATTCCACTTCAAAACTGAACTGGTCACTGAAAAATAGTGAGTTTGAAAATTTTGTGAAAAATTTGAAATTGCTGCTGAACTTTGAAGCTCTCTGGTGTCTTCCAAAAGTAAAAACTCATCAATTTTATGATGCAAACATAAAGTAGACATATTGTATATGTGATCCAAAAAAAATATATTTTGAATATCCATTTTCCTTACAAGCAGAGAGCTTCAAAGTTAGAAAAATGCCAAATTTTCATTTTTTTCATCAAATTTGGGGATTTTTCACTATGAAAGGATGCAAGTTGCCACAAAATTTTACCACTGTGTTAAAGCAGAATATTTCACGAAAAAACAATCTTGGAATCAGAATGATAACTAAAAGCATTCCAGAGTTATAAATGTTTAAAGTGACAGTGGTCAGATGTGCAAAAAACGCTCTGGTCCTAAGGTGTAAAATGGCCTGGTCCTTAAGGGGTTCATGGTTGATTTCTATCTGCACCCATTTTTCTATTCTAGGCATGGCCACTGCCACACCTCCCCTTTCCCCACACACACATATATATATATATATATATATATATATATAAGCTTTACAGTCGGCACACCTCAATAATCATCTTCTTGCTCATATTCTTATTGTCTGTGTCTTAAACCATCTCATTATTTACACCTCTGCTTCACACTTTAACAACATTTAGAGGCACAGACATTTCATTGCAAATCCAATTCTTCCAGCAGTAACAGCCGGGAGGAAGCCACCAATATTTTTGCATTTAACACATCCCAGTTTATAGCTCTAAAAGGGGTACAACGGTGGAAAACAACTGGTTCCAGAAAGTGAAAAAGATTTTTAAATTATTTCTATTAAAAAATCTTAATCCTTCTAGTACTTATTAGCTGCCATATTCTACAGAGGAAGTTGTATAGTTCTTCTCATTCTGGCCACAGTGCTCTCTGCTGACACCTCTTTCCTTATCAGGAACTGTCCTGACTAGAAGCAAACACCCATAGCAAACATTTCCTGCTCCAGACAGTTCCTGACATGGACAGAGGTGTCAGCAGAGAGCACTGTGGTCAGACAGAAAAGACAGAAATCCAACAATAAAAGAACTTCCCGTGGAGCATACAGCAGCTGATAAGTACTGGAAGGATTAAGATTTTTATATATATCAAAGATATCAAATATTTTAACCTCTTCAGGACCCATGACGTATGCATACGTCATCACACCCTTGGTCTTAAGGACCCATGACGTATGCATACGTCATGGTCTTTTCCTGGTCTCCGCGCTCACCCGGCGGAGATCGGAAGCTGATCTCTGCTGAAATCCTTCAGCAGGGATCCAGGGCAGACGCCGAGGGGGGTCCCGGGACCCCCACATATCGGCGATCGTCACAGATCGCTTGCGAAATCACGCAAGCGATCTGCTCCGATTCCGGGTATTCGGGTCACTTGTGACCCGATGACCCGCAAAAAAGAAGGTGATCAGCGGTGTACGATACACCGCCAATCACCTTCGGTTGCTGGGAGCGGTGACAATACTGTCACCGCCCCAGCAACGCTGCTATTGGCCGGCGATCGTCCGGCCAATAGCAGCGTGGCAGAGGAGGGGTTAACGGACCTCTCACGCAGCTTTGCGCGCTCGCTCGAGTTCAGTCAGCGGGCAAAGCTGTGTGAAGAGGACCGGGACCCCCCCCTCTATGATCCAGAGCCCCCTCACAGAAGAAAATTGCTCCCCTAGTGCAGGGAAAGTGTGTCCCTTAGGGAAAGGTAGGTAAACTGAAAGTAAAAGTAACATAAAAGTAAAAAAAAATAAAAATAAATCCCCCCCCCCACCTGACCCCCTAATAGGCCCCTAGGGTCCTGTGATCAGTGTCACCCGGGACCTATTAGGGGTTCAGGGCGCTGCGTGCGCCACCCCTTTTTTTTGGCCGCAGCGTGTTTTTTTATTTTTTTCCATTATAACGGTGTGTGAGTGATAATCACACACCGTTATATAAAGTATTACACCAAGCACCACACTACATACTTCCCCGCCCCCCCCCCCCCCCCCCCCGCACACACACCCTCCCCGCCCCCCCCCCGGCACCGCCCCTCCCCCCGCCACCGTAGAAAAAAGGCGATGGCTCGCAGGGCATTTTCGGCAGTGGAGGCTTACGCTTTTTTAGCCTCCGACTCCGAATCTGCCAGAGAGGACGATAAAGATCCTACATTTTTGTGTTCTTCATCGTCCTCCTCATCATCTAGCAGTGATGATGAGTCCCCTGTACGGCGGCGGAGACGCCGCCAGGCGAGGCCACGCACCCCCCATGATAGTGACCCAGTGGCCGACACTAGTACGAGTGGCAATGCTGCTCGTAATAGGAGTCCGACCCCCCAGACAAGTGCACCGGAGCCCCCTTCCGATGAACCTCTCTGGAGCCCCCCAGAGGGTTATCAGCCACGGATTCCTGAGTATGTTGGCGACTTAGGAATCCGGATTGACACGGCTGGCTTCACTGATCTGGACTTTTTAAAGTTTTTTTTCAGTGACAGCCTGGTCAATCTAATGGTGGAGCAAACGAACTTGTACGCCCAGCAGTTCATTGCCCACCACCCAGATTCGTTTTTGGCCAGGTCCAATGAATGGCGCGCCATTGATGCAGCGGAAATGAGGACATTTTGGGGCCTCACACTGCATATGGGCCTGGACAAAAAACCAAGTGTCCGTCATTACTGGAGCGGGGACGTCCTCTACCAGACCCCGCTTTACAGTATGGCGATGACACGGAAGCGGTACAAGGCGATTCGGAAATGCCTGCATTATGCAGATAATGAGGCATGTCCGCCCCAAGGTGATCCCGCCCATGACCGGCTTTACAAAGTGAGGCCGGTCATCAATCACTTTGGGGCCAAATTTTTGGAGGCCTATGTACCGCTCAGGGACCTCTCGATAGATGAGTCTCTCATCAGTTTTAAGGGGAGACTCATCTTCCGCCAGTATATTCCCTCGAAGCGGGCGCGGTATGGCGTGAAGCTCTATAAACTCTGCGAGAGTACCTCCGGGTACACTTGCAGGTTTAGAGTATATGAGGGACGAGATTCCCGTATTGAACCCACAGATTGTTCCCCCACTCTGGGTGTTAGCGGGAAAATCGTTTGGGACCTTATGCACCCATTGCTGGATAAGGGTTACCACGTGTACGTGGATAACTTTTATACCAGCATCCCTCTCTTCACATCCCTTGCCGCCAGATCCACGTCCGCTTGTGGGACCGTGCGGAGGAACCAGAGAGGCCTCCCTCTAAATTTTGTTAAGACGCCTATCCAAGGGTGAGTCCCGTGCCCTTACCCATGATAACCTGTTGTTGGTGAAGTATAAGGATAAGACGGATGTCCTTATGCTCACCACTATTCATGGGAATGGCAGCACCCCTGTCCCTGTGCGAGGTACCGTGGGACCGGTCCTCAAGCCCGATTGTATTCTGGACTACAATCGGTATATGGGGGGAGTTGATCTCTCAGATCAAGTCCTCATGCCATACAACGCCATGCGAAAAACACGGGCATGGTACAAAAAAGTTGCGGTCTACTTGGTACAGATTGCCATGTACAACGCTTTTGTACTATCCCAGTACGCTGGCAACACAGGGACATTCCTCCAGTACCAAGAAGAAGTCCTAAGGTTCCTGATCTTTGCTGACCGGGAAAGATCAGGCCGGAGTTCCCAAGGGTCTGGAGTTGTAGGCGCCAGGGTCGTCCCAGGCCAGCACTTTCCAGGTGTGATCCCCCACAGTGGAAAGTCGGGACGATCCCAGAAAAGATGCAGAGTGTGTCACAAGAAGGGGAGACGGAAGGACACCACGTATCAGTGTGACACTTGCCCAGATAATCCGGGTCTCTGCATAGGCTGCTTCAGGGAGTATCACACTTCCATGGAGCACTAAATTTTCCCTTTACATTTTAATTTTCCATAATTTGACCAATGTACAAAGTCCAGAGTATATTCCAAATTTTAACCTTCATAAACCACTAAATTGTCCAAAAAAACTGAAAAAAAAAAAACCTGATAAGACCTCTAGGGGTGTTTTTTTCAGAAATGGGTCATAGGTCACTGAGTCACTATCATCGGGGACTTTTTTTATGGTGCCTCAAATGTGCAGCGCTCTCTCTCCACCTGAGCTGGTGCGCATTTGAGGCAACAGGTTAGGGACGGCCACACACATCACGTTCCCAGAATGATGACTCAGAGCATAGGGTTTGGGGCGGGCATATTTTTTTTAGTTTTGGCTATGCTCTGGGTCATCATTCTGGGAACATATCCTGTTTTATTATTTTATGATTTATAGTTTTCTGGCCCACTGTACCCCATATTACGGGCCTCTGTACCCCACCTGTCTACCCCAGTTACGGCCCGTTGTCCCCCATAGTGTTCCCCTATTTTAGGGCTCAGTGCTCCCCCCATTAATGCTCCTTGAGGGGGGTCCCACATCCTGGCTGCTATAATAAGCTCAAGGCCCCTGACTGACTTCCCACTCCAAGACCTGGTGTGCACCCGCGGAGCGAAAATCATAAAAAATTAAGGTATGTCCTTATTCCAAAGAAATGTATTTACAAATTTTGGGGTGTCTTTTCTGCTATTAACCCTTGTAAAAATGTAAAATTTGGGGGAAAACCCACATTTTAGTGAAATTTTAATTTTTTTATTTTACATATGCAAAAGTCGTGAAACCCCTGTGGGGTATTAAGGCTTACTTTACCCCTTGTTACGTTTCTCAAGGGGTCTAGTTTCCAAAATGTGATGCCATGTGTTTTTTTTTTGCTGTCCTGGCACCATAGGGGCTTCCCAAATGCGACATGTCCCCCCCATTTCAGCAAAGTTTGCAAATGGGACTCCTTCTCTTCTGAGCATTGTGGCGCTCCTGCAGCGCACTTGACGTCCACTTATGGGGTACCTCCATACTCCTTCTCTTCTGAGCATTGTAATTCGCCCGTAGTGCACTTCAGGGAAACTTATGGGGTACCTCCATATTCAGAAGAGATGGGGTTACAAATTTTAGGGGGTATTTTCTGATATTAACCCTTGCAAAAATGTGAAATTTGAGGGGAAACACACATTTTAGTGAAAAAAAATAAAAAAATGTACATATGGAAAAGTCGTGAAACCCCTGTGGGGTATTAAGGCTCACTTAATTCCTTGTTACGTTCCTCAAGGGGTCTAGTTTCCAAAATGGTATGCCATGTGGGGTTATTTTGTTGTTCTGGCACCATAGGGGCTTCCTAAATGCGACATGCCCCCATAGCAAAATTTGCTCTCAAAAAGACAAATATTACTCCTTCTCTTCTGAGCATTGTAGTTTGCCCATAGTGCACTTCAGGGGAACTTATGGGGTACGTCCATACTCAGAAGAGATGGGGTTACAAATTTTGGGCAGTATTTACTGCCATTAACCCTTGCAAAAATGTGAAATTTGGGGGGGAAACACATTTTAGTGAAAAAAAAATAAAAAAAATGTACATATGGAAAAGTCGTGAAACCCCTGTGGGGTATTAAGGCTCACTTAATTCCTTGTTATGTTCCTCAAGGGGTCTAGTTTCCAAAATGGTATGCCATGTGGGTGTTTTTGCTGTTCTGGCACCATAGGGGCTTCCTAAATGCAATATGCCCCCCAAAAAGCATTTCAGAAAAACGTACTCTCCAAAATCCCCTTGTCGCTCCTTCGCTTCTGAGCCCTCTACTGTGCCCGCCGAACACTTTACATAGACGTATGAGGTATGTGCTTACTCAAGAGAAATTGGTATAAGTATTGATAAGTATACATTCTCTCCTTTTACCCCTTGTAAAAATTAAAAAATTGGGTCTACAAGAACATGCGAGTGTAAAAAATGAAGATTGTGAATTTTCTCCTTCACTTTGCTGCTATTCCTGTGAAACACCTAAAGGGTTAAAACGCTGACTGAATGTGATTTTGAATACTTTGGGGGGTGCAGTTTTTATAATGGGGTCATTTGTGGGGTATTTCTAAAATGAAGACCCTTCAAATTCACTTCAAACCTGAACTGGTCACTGAAAAATAGTGAGTTTTGAAATTTTGTGAAAAATTGGAAAATTGCTGCTGAACTTTGAAGCCCTCTGGTTTCTTCCAAAAGTAAAAACTCGTCAATTTTATGATGCAAACATAAAGTAGACATATTGTATATGTGAATTTAAAAAAAAATTATTTTGAATATCCATTTTCCTTACAAGCAGAGAGCTTCAAAGTTAGAAAAATGTAAAATTTTCAATTTTTTCATAAAATTTTGGGATTTTTCACCAAGAAAGGATGCAAGTATCGACAAAATTTTACCACTATGTTAAAGTAGAATATGTCACGAAAAAACTATCTCGGAATCAAAATGATAACTAAAAGCATTCCAGAGTTATTAATGTTTAAAGTGACAGTGGTCAGATGTGCAAAAAATGGCCGGGTCCTAAGGTGTAAAATGGCTGGGTCCTTAAGGGGTTAAAAAGGTATTTTAGGAGGGCAATCCTCTTTTTTCAATAGAGGCAAGGATGTCTTAAAAAATAATATACTCTCCTCTGTGTAATCTTCTGCTGGCATTCCAATGGTGCTGAGGTTCCATTGCTAACTTGTATCTTGTGATAGCAGGAGAAGACCATTTGCATTTCCCAGTTGAGACCTGGGCATTGTTGAAATGAAAGTGGTGGGGGAATCTGACACGTATCTACAGTGCTGTAAAAAATTATCTGTCTCTTTCTGTTTTTTTTTTATTTTATTTTTTTTGGAGGGGGGGGGGTATTTTTCAAAAATTTTTTAAAGAGATGACCCCTTAAAAAGATGATTTGGTCAGCAAGTTATAGGCATCCAGAGGCAGGGGTGTAGACATTGCAGAAGTTTTAGGGTCCATGGCCTGCAAATACCATTATGTTTTTCGCCAGACACCTGTTTTTATGTTGACTGGGGAGTGTCTAAGGAATCGCTTCGTTCACCGCGATAAAGGGGAAGCTATCATTAAAGGAGTACTGCAGTCATAGACAACATGGCCGGCACACCTTCTGCATGGGGAGAGCTGCCAGGGCCCCATACAGGAGATCACGGGTGTCCCAGCGTTCAGACACTTATCCCCTAGGGGAAAAGTTGTATAAGGATGCAGTATTCCTTCAAGCAAGAAGTCAGAAAGGCAGTCATGATAAAGGCCAGGTCCCTGCTAGCAAAAAGGAAACCAGGAGACAAAACCAGAAGGTGAACATGAAGCATAACTCGGGAGCAGGGTTGAGATAAAGGTCAGGATCAGAAGTTAGGAATAAAGCAAATATATCAGAAAAAAGGGCCAGACGAGGATTGTACCTTACACTGCAGGCAAGAGATCCATGAGAACTTCTCCTTTAAAGGGGTACTCTGGTGGAAGAGGTGAGGTGTTAGAAGAGAGCACTATGGACACACAGAAAAGAACTATACAACTTCCTCTGTAGCATACAGCAGCTGATAAGTACTAGAAGGATTAAGATTTTTAAATAGAAGTAATTTACAAATCTATTTACATTTTTTGCACCAGTTGATTTAAAAAAAAATTCCACTGGAGTACCCCTTTAAACAGAATCTGACAGCTAGTACACCTGCACTAAATTCAGCTGCTGAATGTTTCCACATCTGTCTCTGCAGTGGCAGACACATCTCCCTGCAGTTGTGTAAAGTTGCTCAGTTGACCTACAATCTCTAAGTAGATCACACTAGGCAGTCTATTAGAGAGAATCGGACAACAAGTTCACCTGCACTATGCCCCTACTGGGTAATGGTGAGAGTGAGGAGCTGTAAAACGAGGGGTTACTCACTGAAATCTGTTGCTTAGGTCCTGCGTTATGCTTGTAAATCGTTTTATTCCTAATGTGCCCCAGCACGCGCATAGGAGGTGGGGAGCCGGCTGACCGAGCTTCCCTGTCTCCTCCATAATTCCCCATTGGCCATGTCATCTTCATTATTATGCTAATGAAGACTGTGTGTGAGTGCTCTGCTCTCTGTGTGCTCACCCACTGCCTATGTTAGCATAATAATAAAGGGGGTGGGGCAGATGGGAGAATATGGAGGAGACAGGGGAGCTCAGACAGCCGGCCCCGGCCTCCAATGCACGCTGGGGCGCATTACGAATAAAACTATTTAGAAGCATAACGCAGCATCTAGCCAACGGATTTCAGTGAGTAAACGCTCGTTTTACTGCTCTTCACCCACACTATAACCCAGTATGGGGTTAGTGCAGGTGAACTAGTTGTCTGATTCTCTTTGACAGACTGCCTAGCGGAATCTCATTAGAGATTGCTGGTCAGCTGAGCAACTTTACATAACTGCAGGGAGTTGTGACTGCCACTGCAGAGACAGATGGGGAGACATCCAGCAGCTGAAGCTGCAGCCGCTCCTCACTGGAGTCAAGGTGGCTGACACAGAAGAGATGACTTATTGCCTAGAAGTAGCCAGCAGCTGGGGCCTTGGGTGCTTTCCACTGGAGCCAGGCAAGGCGAGTGACACAGCGGAATCGTCTGATTGCCCAGTAAATGTGGCTGGCGGCTAATATCATAATCATTTGTCACTGGAGCTGGGAAGAGTGAGTAATACTTACTGGGTTATACACATTTCCATGCACATTTTTGGTGTAAAAGTAAGATAACCAGTACATCATACAAACTTAGACTAGACAGTCTAAACATGTGCCAGATTTTCAAACAACCACTGTTAAAGATCTGGATGAGCCTAAACTTTAATCAATTCTTTCCTCACAACATATGCACCAAAAACTGCTGAATAAATGATCAGATTTTTACAGGTGTGCTTTGATGTAGTTCTTTTCTTCACTCTTGAACTTCACTAAAGTTATTTTAAATCTCTCTCCAAGAACCACAAGGATATAGTTCACTTAACTTGTTTCAGTAGCCTAATAGGTCACCTGTCAACTGATCTTTTGTTCCACCTTCCAGGCATGAAGTTCATCACCATACCACTGAGGTGTGAGAAGCTATTTTCTAAGATGACTAAACTCATCTTTTTCCTTACTGATGTGTTCTATGTCTCATTAGTAGTCACACATGGTGTAGTTGTTGGAATCACTACAAATGACTTAGGACCAAGACTTTGTCATGTAAATGGTACTGTCATTATTTTTTGATCCAACCACCAATATTATAAAATTAGATAGTGCATATATCTAGTGTTCCATCTTAAATTTGCCAGAATGTACACTTAAAGAGGAATTGTGGCCAACCCCCAAAAATTGATAATTTATAATTAAATAATGAATTACAGTTAAATAGCTTAGGGCACCCTGATCACACACTATTTTACGGTTTCTTGATACACCCTCCCGTTCATGATATATGTGGGTCAGTTGGATGTGGACTTAATTTTAGGAATGAAAGTGAATATCACATGAGGGGTGGGATTATACAGTCAGGCAATGTGTATTAGGTATACACGTCCCTCAATGTAAACCACCCCACACCCATCTCGTATCTAAAGAACGGAAGGGCATATCAAGAAACTGTAAAAAGGTGTGTGATCAGGGAACCCTAAGCTATTTAATGATAATACAATACATTGTGGGGGTAGGGTATTTGGCCACAGATCCTCTTTAGGTTGGTGAATTCAAGTTTTTGGGTGTAAGAATGCCCTTACATGCTACACACTTCATGTCAAGTAGAACACTTGATTTACTACAGCTGTTCAGTTCCTTCTTGCTAAACAGATAGTAAGAGAGATACAGATATACTGTAGCTAAAACTTGAATATCTTACAAAGACCTGGAATTACAAGGTGTTTGTGTCTGTCAAGAACATGCTAGCTAATAAAGTCCTGTGATCACAGCAGCCCTGACACCTTCCAAGGTGGGGGTTTACCTCTCCCCCTTCATTGTAAAAGGAAAGAGGGGGAGATAGAATAGTGTTAAATATAATGTGTGGTAGCAGACTTGTAAAAACAGTGACTGGGACTGGATTTCATCTCCACTGTATCCAAACATGGCAAAAAATCATCAAAAGTTCTTGTTAGTCAACTAAGGAGAAGGAATGGTGTGAAGTACTATCAATTGAGGTGTAAAGGACAACTCCAGCAAAAATTACTTATCCCCTATCCACAGTAATCGGACTCCCCGTGATCTCCGAAACGTGACCTGCCACTAAGTGGCGAGTGTGTTCTGCAGACTGCACGTGCTCCATTCATTTCTATGGGAGTGCTAAAAAAAACTAGAGTACAGCACTATTTTCAGCGCTTCCATGTAAATGAATGGAGCGTGTGCCCTCTACCAGTAGACAACACGCACTCCTCACTGAGAAAGCCAGGGTCCCGTCCCAGAAATCACGGGGGGTCCCAGCTTTCGGACCCCCCCCACAATCAGCTATTTATGCCCATTCCTGTAGATAGGGGATAAGTTAAAGAGTACCTTTCATCAAACCATATCTTCTAAACTAATTCAGATTATATTCCCTAACTACTCCTAACACCCCTCCTGCCCTTAAAAAAAATTCTGAGCTTTAAAAAGCTCTGTATAATACCTTTTCCCTTGCTCACATTGTGTGTGCTCCTGGCAGGAGAAAGTGGGCGTCCCCCATCAGGCATGACATCACTGAAGCCTGCGAGAGCTGTGCCTCACACACTTCCTAAGTTTGGTCTCCTGCCAGGCCGGAAGGAGACCAAACTACCTGTTTGACTTTCACATTAAAAACATATAAAGGTTGAGAATTTTAACGGCAAGTAAATAGCAAAGTGTCTTATAATTACATAAGGAACAATATATTAAAAGTTTAGTTCGTGACAGGTCCTCTTTAATTTTTGTTGGAGTTCTCCTTTAAAGGGTAAGCATTCACAATGGTCCAGCATATGATAATTGTAATATTTCATATTCAATGTATATAAGCTATAAATGTTTTTAATCATTTTTACAATTCCGAAAAATCAACTATTGAGACACAGAACAATACATAACACACTAAATATATTACAGTTATTCCAAGTAATTTAGTTATGATGGCCATTAAAACAATATAAGAACTAACTTACTACACATGACATCATAAAACTATACTAACAGATATTAAAGGGGTATTCCAGGCAAAAACGTTTTTAATATATATCAACTGGCTCCAGAAAGTTAAACAGATTTGTAAATTATTTCTATTAAAAAATCTTAATCCTTTTAGTACTTATGAGCTTCTGAAGTTAAGGTTGTTCTTTTCTGTCTAAGTGCTCTCTGATGACACCTGTCTCGGGAACCGCCCAGTTTAGAAGAGGTTTGCTATGGGGATTTGCTTCTAAACTGGGCGTTTCCCGAGACACGTGTCATCAGAGAGGACTTAGACAGAAAAGAACAACCTTAACTTCAGAAGCTCATAAGTACTGAAGGGATTAAGATTATTTTATAGAAGTAATTTACAAATCTGTTTAATTTTTCTGGAGCCAGTCGATTTATAAAAAATAAGTTTTTTCCTGGATAACCCCTTTAACCTATATAACCAGATATATAGTTGACATTTGTTTATTTGGATTTTAAAGGGCAGTCAATGAGCTATTCACATCATAGCTTAGCAGTCAATGTAGAAGTAGTTTGTTGCTGTACATGTCTGACCCTTACACATACGAAATCATAGTGCGCTTCAAATAAACATGCAAGATTTTGACAAGAAAAAGGAAATACTGGTATGTTAAATTTTTGTTCCATTACTCTGCTTACAGTAAACTAGTAGAATTTGCATAAACATGTAAAGGAAATACGATATCAATAATGTTTATGGCATTAAGGAGAAACTTGACAGCTTTTTAAAAATGCTATATGTTAATGTTAGATGTATCTGCATGCGTGATACCTAGTCATTAATAAGAACAATATATTAAGTACTATAATAAATATTAACAGGAAAGATACCGTAAGCTACTAGTTTCCTTTAGTCTTGTTTGCTTTATTAGGTTACACATAGGACACAATGGAAACATTGAACTGTCTTTACCTTCCTTCTTTCCTCTATTTAGTGATCCCATTGTAATCTCCAAGTATTTACCATAAACTATGTAATTAAGCTAATCAGCCATGGTTTTCAGTCTTTGGGACTTCCTATGGAAAAATGGGTGCTCTATGAAAGCATGACCTCCCACATTGCTACCACCAAGAAAGCAAATGCATTCACTAGGTCTTGGCATGATCAGTAAAGGGCATGCCATAGCAAGAAGTGGGTTTACGAAATTTTAGGCATTTAACTTTTCAAAAAATACCATGTTGGCACAGTGTAATTTCTCACTGTAATCATTGAAGAGTTTAGAACTAGGAAACAATACCCAGGGGCACACAAAAAAAATTACATTTAAGGTATAAAACTATTTCTGTAATCAAAATATTGCCTTATAGTAACATTCTTAGTTGAAGAGATGCTCACAAAATATATGCCATAATATCTCTATAGTAAACTGTCTAATAATTTTGGGTAGTGACTTGAAACTTTGCTAGTCCCAGGACTTCAGTACTAAGTGATTCTCTGGGGATATGTGAGTAATCCCTACATAAATTAGTAGGAACTAAGACAACAAGATCAAAGGGTTGCTGCTGGCCGGGAGATCATAAAAAGAAGTAATTTCACCTGGTGATCAACAGTAAAGTCAAAAAATAACAATCACATAACCCCCCTTTCTCAGCACCATCTCTTCTGACCTGCTATGTCAGACCTGTCCACTGTTTGGAATAAACTTTATATTTTGACATTTCAGATTTTTCTGCATGAAGCGATACCAAAGATGTAATTTTTAGCTTAAAGCAAAATATGTGGGATGTAAAAAAAATAAATAAAAAAAATCATCTACTAATGTATTATGGTTTTTTATGTTTTTTTTATTTTATATTTACTCGAGTTTACAGTTTTTCCTTATAGGGGACTTGTATAAGCAATCATTTGGTTGCTTTTACAGTACACTGCCATATTATTTCATTTCAATGTACTGTTTGATAAGCACTTTACTCGCACAGCCTGTCTGTGGCAGTCTGCAGGGTCCCAGCACGAATGGCAGTCCTGTGGCTTCGGACTGCTTTAGGTAGCATTGCAGCATAAGTGTTGGGCCCACTGAAAGAATCACTGTTCTAATGATTATGTTTTGCACTCTATTGAGAAATTTATATATTTTTATAATTATTTTATTGTTTTCATTCAGTTGTATGCTAATTGTGTTACTGTACCCTTAAGAGAGGAGCTGTGTGAACCCCATGTGACCCTGCCTGCCAATAGGAACCCCAAAATTGTTGCTTCAGTTGAGTCTAGCTCTAGTGTAAGCTGAGCAACAGTGTGGTTAAGGTGTGTTGTGTGTAGATGCCTCAAGGGAAGGCCCAGCTCAAATTGAATCAATCCGGTCATTCTGCAAGGATCACCCGCATGGTTGAAGTTCATGCCCTGGCGGAGAAAGCTACAATACCTTGACAGAACCTTATTACCAGGATCAATCTACCCGTCTTTCAAGTCAGTATCCATTCCTTTGGTGAAAGCACCACAAGTCCCAAAAAGGCAACAGGGCTCCCAAGGGGTTACATTGCATCCTCTTACCCTGTACTAGACTGTCTGTGGAATACCATCTGCACCCTGCTCAGTAAAGACTGTGTCTGGCCCAGGAGAAGCTGTCTCCAGCCTCGGACCGTGTATGGGATAATGGTGACCTGGTGTCACGAAGTGATAAAGTATTTCTCCTAACACCCTGTGGCTACCACAATTCTGTACTAGCTGATCTGACAAGGCAGCCATGAAGGCCTTTGGCTGTCATGACATCTGATCAGTACCCCATTAATGCATGGTGGGAGCTCTGATCAGCAACCTGACAGGTGCAGTACCTGTCAAATAACCATTTAAATGCTGAGATTGCTATTGATCATGGCATTCAGCAGTTTAAGTGACCGTCATTGGAGTGTTTTCCTATACTGGTTACTGACAGTGAGTGTTGGCTGCTAACAGCAACCGGCATCTGCTGTGTATGGAGCGGGCTCAGCTCTTAAGCTTGCCTTATACTTCCTTACCCGACCTATGTGTACCGCCATAAATTCTGGTTTTGCAGCAATGCAAATGAGAAAACTGACAACATTAAGAAGTAAATAATAAGTAAAGTAAGAGTATACCTTTAAAAAGGCAATAGTAGCATTTAACTACAGTATGCCAATAACTCAGAATTGGTGTCTGCTTTTGACTTCCTTTGTGTCCTTTTTGTTCTCATGGCACATTACAAAATATTACAAAATAAAGAAATGGCTGAAAGACCCCATTGCTCTGCCAGAGGTGTGGAGGAGAAGCACAATAACTCAAGGGAATAGACCCTGCAGCCTTATTCCCCAATTACTTCACCTTAAACAAGCAGGCTTTATATTATGACATCAGGCTCCTGGCAATGTATAAACATTTAATGTGATTTGTAGTGGGCAGAAAATGAAGATCCATGTTATTTTTCTTGATGCTCACAGACAAGGCTCTCAGTCATGTTATCCTAGTAGTCCCCATCTACAATAGATGTTATTATGGCTATCACTTAACTATTCGTCCTCCTTGTTAAAGTAGTCCTGGTTTATGGTATACACAGGTATGGAATATTCTTTCAGTCCACAGTTGTTAAATGTATCCAAGTTTTTAATTCGTGCAGAAAAATCCTGATGACAAAAAGATCAAATCGCAGGCACCTTTGGGTTATGGTCAGGTGTTTGTAAGGTGACAACACCTCAGAGCACTTTTCTGAAAGGGTAATAGAGCAGAACAAATTTCTTATAGCTTAGACAAAAGGCCTGAAAAAACTAGCTGCAATACATTATAGATCTACATTTTGGTTTCCAAATATGAGTTGGGCCAATTAAAAGCAATTTAGGCATCTGACTATGTCATGAAAGACTTTTGTAAAGGTTACCCCTCAATATTAAGGTATCTCTATAATGCTCTAACAAAGAAGTTTTAGTAAATGCAACATGGGCCCACATTGAACCTCTGACCAGCCAGTCAAAAGCACCAAGAAGACTTATCAGTCAATTTCCTTTGGCTGTGTTAGCATAGTTGAAATGAATGAGTCTGCAAAGTTGTAAAAAGCTGATGTGAAACCTCTCACCATTGGTTGGTTTCAAACAGGCACAATATGGACACTCCACAGGTCTCAAGACCCTAGCTGAAACCATGAAGAGAGGTACCAACAGGCCTGAAGCGCCAATTTGGTGCTCTGGGTCTGTTGGCACTCACTCTTCCCAGTACCCCTGTAGTGATGGATACTTGGGTAATAATAAGGGGTTAGCATTACCTGTTTTGTGGCTAATACTAAGCCTTGATAAGTAACAGACTTTGTCTATAAGACGGCTTCCACTACTAAGCCTAAAAATGTTATGTAAAAATATGTTGGGAAAAAAACTTATTACAAAAAAATGTTTCTCCACAAGCCCTTATAAGCCATTTTATTGAAGTAAGAAAATGCAGGTCATAAAAGTATTACACTGAATCCGATCTAGTCCACTGCATACATTGCATCTGAAACGAGAAGAAAAACACAAAAAATGGCTTAGTACAGTTGTTATGTGTTATACGGCACCTCAGTCTTTAAGGACAACTTGAATTTTCTCTGATGTGGCAGGGACAGTTTCCAGCGTAGAGCTATACTGCGCCAGACACTGAAAGGTGGCGGAGGGAAGAAGTGATGCTATGCATAATTACTTATCACCAATGCTGAAATTATAGCGTTTTAGCTGAAAAGAAAAACACCATAGTCTCAGCGTGCTGCGATTTGGGAAAACTGCCAACACTGAGGTCAGGGGGAAAAAAACGTCAAACCCAAAAATGCAAAGTGGGTTTTGCATCTCCCTATTGACTCCCTGTCAACTCTGGCCACAGTGTTTTTTCATGGAAAACAGCTGTGGGGCACTTTGGGTATTTTTGGGGGCGTTTTTGCCACTAAAAAACAACTGAAAACCTAGCTTTAAGAGCACCAATTAATTCAAGTAACACAATCAAAACATGGTTGCAAAAAACTTACAACACAAAAATTGGCACGCATTTTTCATTGAAATCATCAAGACGGTTTGTAGGCGGTTTGTACCAGTGTGTGCATCAAAAATGCCATGATAATCTGCTCTGCCCAGCAGTGCCTAACTAAGGTTTATTTGCCTTTTTTCAAGAACAAAACCTTACTAAAGCATGTGTCCATAGTCCAACATTAGACCAAACCAAAGAAAAGATGGCAACTATACAAAGTTATGGCACCCATTAAACAATGAAATGTTATTAATAGAAAAACACAAGAAGAGGCTTCACAAACAAATTAAAAACACTTAAAAGACAAAGACAACTGAGTGGGGAAAAAAATTTATGAATTCCTCTCACCTTCCTAATGAAGGCACACAAAATAAGGTGACCAATAAATGTGATAAAATGCAAAGTGAATGAATCCGAACAATCTAGAATGACTTCTAAAGTGCAACCAAGTTTATACCAAATAAGGGTATGGAAATATGTGGCTAGCACAACCTACAAAACTAATCTATAAATAATAAGAAGATATCTCTAATGTGCTAAAGTGACAAATGAACCAAACAGCAAGGGATGAGAGGGTGCTGCCTGGAACAAAAGATCCCACAGGTTCTGCAGTCTACTGTGACAACTTCATCCGACGTGTACATTATTACAAATAATGGATACTCCTGATGAAGTTGTCACAGTAGACAGTGAAATGCGTCCATATACAAAGTTAGCAGTACCAGACCCTTGAGACATTTCTGGAATCTGTAAGATGGTTTAACCTGTGAGTGCCATGTTTAACTCCTCCACTACCCTACACCACCATGGAAGAAGGTATTGGCCTTACCTTATCCTAGACCACAAAGGCAAGGAAAGCATTACCCTTCCACTACTCTAGACCACAAGGGTAGCAGATGATATCCCTTCCACTTCTCCAAATCACCAGGTTAATGAGATTTATTTCTTATTTTCTGTTTTATACATGTCCCCTATTTGCCCTGTTTATTCTAACAACTTTGTCTCCAAGGACTTCAAATACCTACCACTATTATCAAAATATATTTACCAACTGCTCCGTCCACCCACCTTTTATAGTGGAAAGGGAAAAAAAATGACAGATGAAGTGATGTTCAGTGTGACATTTACAGGATTTCCATCCATAAAGTTGTGAAATAATTTTTAAGGATTTATAATCTTTTCCAATCTTTCCGTTACCAATAATAATTCGGAAATAACAGTGCAACTGGCATTTTATAGCACATGATGTGGTCATGAATGGCTAAAATAACTCTTCTGGGTGGATTATACAGCAACCTTGGTGGCACTGGACTATTCTCTACAGTGAACTGATTCCCTCACCTGACCTGACCCCTTTCCTCCCTTTCAGGTTTACCTTATCTGAACCTTTAGTGAAGAGACTTGTTTTATAGAGCCACATTAGTTGTGCATTGCTTACTTAATCTGAATATCTTTCTCATTTGTATTAGTCTGGGGCATGTTTATATGGGGTGTTCTACTTATGTGATTTGTCTAGCACCAGAACATATTTCACTATGGGCTCAGGCTGGCATCAAAATGAAAACTAAGCAGTCCCGAATAATCCTCCCGCTAAGCAGTACTTTATACTTTTTTCCAGATGCCCAGGATATGCCTGCTCAGCCAATCAATGGTGAATACGGGTCACCATTACAGCCAGGGATTGGATGAGCAGGCTTTTCCTATGTGTCAAGATAAAAACAGGAAGCACTGCTCAGCAGCTGCCAAGCAACTTTGGAATATATGCAGCAGATGATCAGGGTAATGGAGTACTTATTTTTTCATTTTTATGCCAGCTTAAGCCCATAAAGATATACAGAAAAACTGTGTTGTGCCAGAAAACCCCTTTAACAGAAATCTGATGCATACAACACAAGTGTCACGATTCGGCTTACAGGTTGTGGATCCACTGTGTCAGCGAGGGATTGGCGTGGACCGTGCCGGTGGACCGGTTCTAAGTGGCTACTGGTGTTCACCAGCGCAAAGCGGGATGGTCTTGCTGCGGCGGTAGCAACCAGGTCGTATCCACTAGCAACGGCTCAACCTCGCTGACTGCTGAGAAGGCGTGGGACAGAAGGACTAGGCAGATGCAAGGTCAGACGTAGCAGAAGGTCGGGGCAGGCGGCAAGGTTCGTAGTCAATATGGATAGCAGGAGATCAGGTAACACAGGCTTGGACAACACTAAACGCTTTCACTGGCACAAGGCAACAAGATCCAGCAAGGGAGTGCAGGGGAAGTGATGTGATATAGCCAGGGAGCAGGTGGAAGCTAATCAGGCTAATTGGGCCAGGCACCAATCATTGGTGCACTGGCCCTTTAAGTCTCAGAGAGCTGGCGCGCGCGCGCCCTAGAGAGCGGAGCCGCGCGCGCCAGCACATGACAGCCGGGGACCGGGACGGGTAAGTGACTTGGGATGCGATTCGCGAGCGGGCGCGTCCCGCTATGCGAATCGCATCCCCGCCGGCAACGTCAGTGCAGCGCTCCCGGTCAGCGGGTCTGACCGGGGCGCTGCAGGGAGAGAGACGCCGTGAGCGCTCCGGGGAGGAGCAGGGACCCGGAGCGCTCGGCGTAACAACAAGGTGCTAGATGAACAAATATTATGGATTTCTTCATGTGATAAAGGCATATGAAATATTCTTTGAGTAGCATATAACGATGGCAACTATGGCAACTATGTTTAGTTTCAGGAAATGGTATTACATGGGAAGGAGATAGCTGTGTCATACTGTGTGCAGTCTTCTTTTGTGTTGACAATGGCTGGTGGACAGCCTTAACAACAACAGCAGACCCTGTCAGTGTTGTTGGGCATTAGTAAACATAGTTTCTTGGCTGCCAGAATGGAGAAGAAGGAGTTGCCAGGCATCAGTACAGGACCATGAAGAGTCAAAGTAGTGC
Organism: Hyla sarda; assembly: GCF_029499605.1. Taxonomy (NCBI): domain Eukaryota; kingdom Metazoa; phylum Chordata; class Amphibia; order Anura; family Hylidae; genus Hyla; species Hyla sarda. Next base: position 112,475,799 of record NC_079190.1, on the reverse strand, counting down.
TGCGACCACTGTGGGACAAGCCAGATAGCTGATGAAGAGACTGAGAGACTCTGGGAGCCATTGCTGGATTGGTGTGGGCTGTGGACGTGCTATCCCAGAGTTGTATTTTCTATCAGACAGTAGGAGATTGGCGGTCCCCAGTCCTATGTGTTGTGTTAAGGGTGGTATTACACAGGAAGACCATTGCCTGACATGAGCGCTAAACACATACACTGGCACTCCTTTAAAAAGTCTATTACAGGACCCCGATATTGTGTGGGAAGGGCTTCACTGAATCATTAATGCAGCTGTTTACTTCCATATTTTCACAGTCACACATCCAGTATAACACAGGGTGAGGAACAAGGATTCTTTTGACTGGACAAAACCATGCAATTTGCCGATGAATGAGCAAGTGAGTTTAAACGAAAGCAGAACCCCTATTTTTTTTGCAGCTCTATACTTAGAGCCTGGGCTAATCAAGTCCATTGTAGGTATTTGTTGGCATCCTGTTGGAAAATTGATGTTGACATATTCTGCAGCTTACTGCAACTGTCCCATTCAGTTTAATGGTTCAAACATAGTCAGCAAGCTTGTTACACTTATACATTTATTTTAAATGTCCTAAAGGGGTACTCCAGTGGAAAACACATTGTCTGATCAATTGGTGCCAGTAAATTAAATAGATTTGTAAATGACTTCTATTTAAACATCTGAATCCTTCCAGTATCATTTGCTGTATACTACAGAGGAAGATTTACAGTTCTTTTCTGTCTGACCACAGTGTTCTCTGATGACACTTCTGTCCATGTAGGAACTGTCTGGAGCAGGATAGATTTGCTAGGGGAGTTTTCTCCTACTCTGAACAGTTCCAGACATGGACATGGGTGTCAGCAGAGAGCACTGTGATCAGACAGAAAATAACTATACAACTTCCTCTAGAATATACAGCAGCTGGTTAGTACTGGAAGGACTGAGATTTTAAAATAGAAGTAATTTACTAATCTTTTTAACTTTTTTTTTGCACCATAGTATACCTTTAAAACAGAAGACTGCCCTTTGTTGACAGGATGCTGTAGTATGCCTACATGTGGCAGCATAAACCCAGCCTAAGCCTGAAACCATGACATTAGTGTGAACTAACCATTACTTATGTAGGTAGTTGAACTTTTGGTACACTAAGTAGTTGCAAACAAGTGTTGAAATTGCAACCCATAATATGCACTGCTCAAAAAAATAAACGGAACAATAAGATAAAACATCCAAGATCTGAATGAACTAATCGTATGAAATACTTTTGTCTTTACATAGTTGAATGTGCTGACAACAAAATCACACAAATTATCAATGGAAATCAAATTTATCAACCCATGGAGGTCTGGATATGGAGTCACACTCAAAATCAAAGTGAAAAACCACACTACAGACTGATCCAACTTTGATGTAATGTCCTTAAAACAAGTCAAAATGAGGCTCAGTAGTGTGTGTGACCTCCCGTGCCCGTATGACCTCCCTACAACGCCTGGGCATGCTCCTGATGAGGTGGCGGATGGTCTCCTGAGGGTCGTCCTCCCAGACCTGGACTAAAGCATCCGCCAACTCCTGGACAGTCTGTGGTGCAACTTTGGTGGATGGAGGGAGACATGATGTCCCAGATGTGCTCAATCAGATTCAGGTCTGGGGAACGGGCGGGCCACTACATAGCATCAATGCCTTCCTCTTGCAGGAACCGCACCAGCATATGGTCTCACAAGGGGTCTGAGGATCTCATCTCAGGCTACCTCTGGCAAGCACATGGAGGGCTATGTGGCCCTCCAAAGAAATGTCATCCAACACCATTACTGACCCACCGCCAAACCAGTCATGCTGGAGGATGTTTGTCTAGGCGCTGTTCGCAGATCTAGCTTAATGAAACACGAATATGTATGGAAAGTAAAGTGCCTGGAGGCACTGCATTTATTAATAGAGCTTCCAATTACGCGTTTCGGAGGGTATTTCCTCCTTCCTCAGATTGGCATGATGCCAATCTGAGGAAGGAGGAAATACCCTCATTGGAAGCTCTATTAATAAACGCAGTGCCTCCGGGCACTTTACTTTCCATACATATTCGTGTTTCATTAACCTGGATCTGCGAACAGCGCCTAGACAAGGTTCCGTTTTTTTTCTCTTTTTTCTCTCTCTTCATTTCTTCTTGATCGTACGTGAGAAGATTTCATCCTCTCCTGTTGGACCCTGGGCCGTGCAGTTCGCTTCCACATGTTGAGTAACCCTAAGGGGTGATATGCCTATTTCTACATACTTCTGGTGAGCAGCCATTTTATAGATTCGTGGCTCCCTTAGGCCCAGATTGGGACACAGACACCCTGGGTAATAACGAGGTGCAGCCCTCTCCCCTTTTTTCTTTTTCCACAGGTCATGGTGGAGGATGTTGCAGGCAGCAGAACGTTCTCCACAGCGTCTCCAGACTCTGTCACGTCTGTTACATTTGCTCAGTGTGAACCTGCTTTCATCTGTGAAGAGCACAGGGTGCCAGTGGTGAATTTGCCAATCTTGGTGTTCTCTGGAAAATGCCAAATGTCCTGCACAGTGTTGGGCTGTAAGCACAACCCCCACCTGTGGACGTCGGGCCCTCATACCACCCTACCATGGAGTCTTTTTCTGACCGTTTGAGTGGACACATGTACATTTGTGGCCTGCTAGAGGTCATTTTGCAGGGCTCTGGCAGTGGCTGGCTGGCTCCTTGCACAAAGGCGGAGGTAGCGGTCCTGCTGCTGGGTTGTTGCCTTTGTACAGCCTCCTCCATGTCTCATGATGTACTGGCCTGTCTCCTGGTAGTGCCTCCATGCTATGGACACTATGCTGACAGACACAGCAAACCTTCTTGCCACAGCTCGCATTGATGTGCCATCTACCTGAGCTACTTGTGTGGGTTGTAGACTCCATCTCATGTCACTACTAGTGTGAAAGCACCGCCAGTATTCAAAAGTGACCAAAACATCAGCCAGGAAGCATAGGAACTGAGAAGTGGTCTGTGGTCACCACCTGCAGAACCACTCCTTTATTGGGGGTGTCTTGCTAATTGCCATTTTAACCTGTTGTCTGTTCCATTTGCACAACAGCATGTGAAATTGATTGTCAATCAGTGTTACTTCCTGAGTGGACAGTGTGATTTCACAGAAGTGTGATTGACTTGGAGTTACATTCTATTGTTTAAGTGTTCCCTTTGTTTTTTTTGAGCAGTGTACAACTAAGAATTATTATTCTTTTTTATTTTTTCTTGCAAGGTAAAACAATGGCAGACTGTTACTCTGGTACTGGGTACTCCGGTGCTCAAGCATTCTGAACATTTTGTTTAGAATGCTCGGAGCTGGAGGCATTGGTTGTGATGTCATGGCCACGCCCCCTCGTGACATCATGCCCCCACACCCCTCTATTCATGTTTATTGGAGGGAGCATTTTGGTCGACACGCCCCTTCCTATAGATATGAATGGAGAGCGTGGCGTGACCATACAAGGGGCCGTGGCCATGACGTCACGACCACTGCCGCAGGAAACCAGCATTTGTTTAGAATGCCTGGTGCTGCGGGAGATGGCGGGGGCACCAGCAGCGGGACCCCGACAATCAGACATCTTATCCTCTTTCCTTTGGATAGCTGATAAGATGTCTAGCGGCCATTGTTTCTGTGATGCTTTGTCTGTGGGGTGGGGTGGCCCAGAGCCAGGGGCTTGGTCGGGCACTAGTAGGGCTGCCTGGCCACTGGGTCGCTCAACCCATTGGGCATGGGGTCTCGCAGGCAGGGGTCACCGCCGGGCGCTACGCCAGTGTCAGGTTAGGGACCCACTCTAACTAGGTGACCTTGACATAGTGAGTGGGCTTGTACTTTTTGATCAAAATGTATACTAACAACCTGTTAATTTTTGAAATTATGCTGAGAAGCAAGTAGATAAAATTACAAATGGTGGATGTGCGGCTGTGTTTCTCTTTTTGTGTTGCACATTTGTAGTCTCTCCCTTCTTCCATGGCCAGCACTCCGCTCCACCCATTTGGCCCAGGCGTTTTTAATTAGCAGGAAACTGCATAAGGGTTTCCTCCTACCATTCTCCCAGCCCTCTGGCCATGAGCACATGGTAGGTTTCATACTGGTGTTGTTCTCTGTGGCGGCCATTGTTTCTGTGATGCTTTGTCTGTGGGGTGGAGTGGCCTAGAGCCAGGGGCTTGGTCGGGCAGTAGTGGGGCTTCCTGGCCACTGGGTCGCTCCCCCCGTTGGGCATGGGGTCTCGGAGGCAGTGGTCGCCGCCGGGCGCTACGCCAGTGTTAGGTTCCCACTCTAACAAGGTGGCCTTGACGTGGCGAGTGGGCTTGTATTTTTTGATCAAAATGTATACTAACAACCTGTTCGTTTTTGAAATTATGCTGAGAAGCAAGTAGATCAAATTACAAATGGTGGATGCGCGGCTGTGTTTCTCTTTTTGTGTTGGGGCGGTATGAGGGCTAATTTTTTGCGCCGTGATCTGAAGTTTTTAGCGGTACCATTTTTTTCATTGATAGGACTTATTGATCTGCACTATTTTGGACTTTGGAATTTTTTTTTGTGCGTACACCATTGACCGTGCGGTTTAATTAACAATACATTTTTATAATTCGGACATTTCTGCACGCGGCGATACCACATATGTTTATTTTTATTTACACTGGGTTTTTTTTTTTTAAGGGAGAAGGGGGGTGATTTAAACTTTTATTAGGGAAGGTGTTAAATGATCTTTATTCACTTTTTTTTGCAGTGTTATAGCTCCCATAGGGACCTATAACACTGCACACACTGATCTTTTACATTGATCAGTGGTTTCTCATAAGAAACCACTGATCGATGATTCTGCCGCTTGAATACTCATGCCTGGATCTCAGGCACTGAGCAGTCATTCGGCGATCGGACAGGATCGAGGCAGGTAGGGACCCTCCGGCTGTCATGTAAGCTGTTCGGGATGCTGTTCGGGAACAGCTCCCTAAGCTAACCGGCAACGGTTTTACTTTCACTTTAGAAGCGGCGTTCAACTTGGAATGCCGCGTCTAAGGGGTTAATAGTGCGCGGCACCGCAATCAGTGCTGCGTGCTATTAGCCACGGGTCCCGGCCGTGGCCCCGCGCTATAGATCGGGAGCAGACTCATGACTCACAGGTATGTCATGGGTCCTTAAGAGGTTAATGCGAATTTATGCAAATATTTATGCGAATATCAGCACTTCCAGACTGGACACTTATCCCTCCCTTCTTTTAGGTGAAATATATAATTGTGCATGTGCACTATGTGAATTTCATTACGATTTTTCGCATGGAAAAAAAGAGAATGAACATCACTTACATGCAAATTTTGCAAACATAGGACCAATATCCGTCCATATATTTGTGAAATATCGCAAATTCGAATATGGCCCCTGCCGCTCATCACTGCTGTACAATTAATGGTGAAAACAAAAATAAAAGCATAAGAATTGCTGTTTCCCCTCTCACCAAAAAAATTATTAAAGTTTTTCAATACATTCTATGTGCCCCAAACTGTCCTGCATAAAACAAGCCATCATACAGCTATGTCGATGGAAACAATGTTATTGTTTCGTGTTACTGTAACATGTGTTGTTGATGCCAAGAAAAATGATGAAAATTGTAACAAATGTGGAAGCTGGACATCTTGCACATCTGTGCCTCCCTATAGGGGTGACCATCTTAAAATGACATCATCCAGATGTATGTAGTAAAAGATGAACTGGCCAAACTGCAGGAGGCCTTGTGATGTCTGTGGAAAAAAGACCGCTCAGCCTGACACCACAAGGAGGCCAAGGTAAACCAATAAGATTCCTGTTTGTCAACACTGACATGATAGCACATTATTTAGCGGTTGTACAGCAGCAGGTGAGATGTCTGCCTGCAGCCAACATTTCATGATAGAACATATTCTTGCCATCCTTCCCAAAAAATCTTCAGACATACATTTTTACATATGGGACTTTAAGATGATGAAACAGCATATCAATCAAACAGTAAAAAAAAAAAAACACTCACAGAAGAAAGAGATTGAGGAGGCACTCACGATTACGGTGCAGCAGGCTTCTTTATTTTCGGTGCATGCAATTAAAAACACATGAAATTGCCCCCTCTGAGGGGGGCAATTTCATATGTTTTTAATTGAGTCATATTCCCCAAATACCAGATCACCTTTGGTAAGAAAAATTATAGTAAACCGCAGTACCCAGAGCCTGTAGGCCCCACCAGTGGTGGGTGGTGATAAGCTGTTGGCACCACTCACCAATACACTATTGTAGGGTAGAAGAGCCTGTAGGCCCCACCACTTTACAGAAATAAGAGGTGTACTGCAGTCCACCTATGGTGTTACAGTCGGCTGACTACACCAATTATTCCTCCCATAGTGAAGGAAAAATAAAGCTAACTATATAGGGGATATAGTGACGCTAGTTTTAACAATCACTAATCACCATTTTACTAATTCTGTTGAAAGCTAAGTTTTGGGTGGTCAGTCTCTATTGGGACCTTAATGCCCTGGACCTAGAGTCCTAGGGTTATTGTGTAACCAACCTATACAGTAGAGATTTGGGAGGAGATTCATTAAAACTTGTGCAGAGGAAAAGTTGACCAGTTGCCCATAGCAACCAATCAGATCGCTTATTTTGTTTTTAAAAAGGCCTCTAAAACATGTGGGAAACCAGGAGAGTAACGGTGACTGGGGTGTTGCAGTGGTAGTGTAAGGTCTGGTGGTATTAACCCTTGAATGTTGTGACGCCAGGGTGAGGTTTCCTCAATAGTAATGTTCCTACCGCTAACCGTCCCACAAACGGCTGGGAAAAAATAATGGAATGTCCACAGCAGATTTCAGGAATAAACTGAAGAATCTTTACTTGCAGAATTTATGAAACAATCTTTAACATAACAGTCTTTTCAGGAGTGAACCGGGATACAGGTTCCTCACAGGTTTGCTGGGACTTGGAAGCAATGAGCTTTTATGCAGGCCACTGTGCTACTAATTTAGTCGATTTGAGCTGGTAGTAGTCACACAGGATTTGACAGATGGAGCTTTGAGTAACTCAAGTTTAGTGGCTGCAGGTTCTTAGGATTTGGCCTAGATGAATTGAATTGATGCTGAGACATTGTGCTTGCTTGATAATCCGGAACTAAGAGACTAGAATTTAGTGGCTACAGCCCTTATATAATAAGTGGATGGACTAAGCTCATTGGTCAGCAAACCTGTAAGTTATGAACCCAGTGAACTCTGGGTACATCACATGACCTCTAAGGTCCTTGAACATTTTATACATCACAACCGTACTTCATGTGACCACTAAGGTCCTGTACATATATTTTCTATACATTAAATAAATATAAACACACTTTACATGAGGCGACCAAGGGCAAGCCCTGCAGCAGATCCCTATATGAATGGAGGGACTCTAGCTGAGGGGACTTTAGACAAGGGACAGGACAAGGTCCTAGACCGGGACACCACAAACCCCCTTACTTGATATACCGTTAATTTCGTCCTATAGGACGCACCGGCGTATAAGACGCACCCAATTTATAGGTGCAAAATAAAAAATAAAAAGATTTTGAACCCAATAGTGGTCTTCAACCTGCGGACTTCCAGATGTTGCAAACCTACAACTCCCAGCATGCCCGGACAGCCGTTGGCTGTCCGGGCATGCTGGGAGTTGTAGTTTTGCAACATCAGGAGGTCCGCAGATTGAAGTCCAATGCATAGGAGGTAATACTCACGTGTCCCCGCCGCTCCGGACCCGTCACCGCTGCCCTGGATGTTGCTCCATCGCTGTAGCCGTCACTCCGGAACGTCTCTGCTGCTGCTGCCCATTCGATTGGGGATGATAGGAGGACGAGAAATTTAATTTGATTTTTAATTGATTACAGAGAGCTCTCCAAAATTTCGATACAAATTGGACGCCTCTATCCGAGATGATATGCGTGGGTAGCCTGTGAAGGCGAAAAATATGCATAAAAAATTGCTTCGCCAACTGTGGCGCAGAAGGAAGACCTGGAAGCGGAATGAAATGTGCCATTTTGGAGAAACGATCAACGACCACTCAGATGATGGAGTTGCCATGGGATACAGGAAGAACCGTAATAAAATCCATGGCAATTTGAGACCATGGCTGCTCAGGAACAGGTAAAGGATGGAGGAGTCCAGCAGGCTTCTGGCGAGGGGTCTTGTTCCGGGCACAAACTGTACAGGCCCGAATGAAATCAGCGACATCACACTCCAGCGTAGGCCACCAATATAAACGAGAAATAAGTTGGATAGACTTCTTGATGCCAGCGTGGCCAGCGAGGTGAGAGGAATGTCCCCACTTGAGGATCTGGAGGCGCTGGTGTGGAGGGACAAAGGTCTTTCCAGGAGGAGTTTGTCTAATAGAAGCTGGAGCAGAGGAGACCAGGCACTCAGGAGGTACTATGTGTTGTAGAGGGGCTTCAGATTCGGTAGCATCAGAGGAACGTGAAAGGGTGTCAGCCCTGACGTTTTTGTCAGCAGGACGAAAGTGAATCTCGAAGTTAAAGCGGGCAAAAAACAACGACCACCTAGCCTGGCGAGGGTTCAGACGTTGGGCAGACTGGAGATACGAGAGATTCTTGTGGTCAGTGTAGATGACAATGGGGTGTTTGGAATCCTCCAGTAGATGCCTCCATTCTTCGAGAGCTAACTTGATGGCCAGAAGTTCACGATCACCAATGGAGTAATATTTTTCCGCCGGAGAGAAGGTTTTAGAAAAGAAGCCATAAGTGCGAAGGCTAATTGACTGAGTCACTTAACCTGTGTTTGTGGGAGGGGCGGTACTTGCGCTTAAAAGCCGCGGCTCCCTGTGTTCAGTGCGCCGCGGCTCTCGCGTTGTTTGGAGTCCGTGACGTCAGACGCCGTGGGGAGTCTCTCCAGCCTCGTGTTCGTTCCTGTGCTCTGCTGTGCACGTCATTTCAGGTTAGTTTAGGTCCGGGGAGTGACTGCAGGAGTCTGGGGGCTCGTGTCTCGTATGAGTCCCCCGTGCCCTGCCTTTAGCATGTTGATGTTGTTGTTCAGCAGCCGTAGCGGGATGCTGAGCTACGTTGTGCGCTTCCGGCGCATGTCGGGGGGTTTCTTTTCAGATGTTTGGTGCTGGCTGGGGGAGGTGACAGCGGGAGTTACCTTTCAGAGCATATGTCCTTCGGAGCTCCGCGGTATTCTCCCGTCCCGTTCCGCTGCCTTACGCATGCCGGCTTTCTTATTCGGTCACCAGTCTCAGCCGGCAGCCAGTTCGTTACACACCTCCTGCGGCTCAGCTCTGCATGCTGGGTGCTTGTTTGCATACTGTAGGTATTATAGTCTTGTAGTTCCAGGTGTTAGTCTTAGTGTCAGTACACGTTGTCTACTGGTCAGGACGCTTCGTTAATGTGTCACAGATGTCCCTGCTGTGTATTTCACTAGTTGACGCGTTTGTTCCGCAGTTGCTTCTCATATACCTAATCTGTTTCATATTCCATGTGTTTTACACTATTGCTTCTCGTATCTACACTTCGGCCGCATACATTGGTCCGTATTAGTCATGTTTTAACTCATGAGTCTGTTGCATACGCTGCTGATACACTACCATTATATGCTCCGCTATTGTCTGGTACTATAATTCTGTTCTCACATGGTCAATTTGCCTTCCGCTGTTTCGCCTCTGTCCTGTCTTCATGGTATTTATTGCTTCATGATATTTATTGCTAGTCGTAGTTATTTACTTTGCTCGTTGTTTGGTACCGTTTTACTCTAACTTGTTGTGGTAGTGAATAAGGCGGTTGTTCCTAAATTAGTTTGCCTGGCTTGTAGCATGGTCTTCAATGTGCGCTGCTGTTCTGTTGTTCCTGTGCTCCTATGGTTACTCTTTTACCTGGTTAAGTGTTTTTGTCATGTTACTAGCTAAATCCTTCGTCATAGCCTCACTAAGCGCCTTGTAGGTGTTGATCCACACCTGTACCTGTTCAGTTATGTGGTGGGTTTACCTTTGCCCTTGTTCTTGTTTTCACGTTCTACCTCCTTCATTAGACTATCGTCTTACTAGCTCAGTAATGCTGTGTGGCTGTCTAGGTGCAAAGTTCATCTTTACGCTACTTCGCTGTCCTTGGCCCGGTCGTTTTTAGGTAAAAGAGATAAAAGAATATATTTGGAATTTTGCATATATGTATATAGGTGTTAATTTAAAAAAAAAAAAAAAAAAATATTTATGTTTAGGCAGGTTGTTTTCTCTTCCCCCAACTCGCCCTTTGGGGCTCGGTTCATGTCCTTTCCACCGACTCAACTCGTCTTTGGGTCCTCATGTGGATCTGCCTTAGCCTGTGTGTTGTTAAGTTATATGCCTGTGTTTTATTCAGCAGTTGTCCACGCACGCTCTTGTGGCTTATACGTCTGCTGTCGTGAACTTCGTGTTGGCTTACCACCCTCGGTACAGGTATGTGCAGTCCATTTTTGGGTTAGTTACAGTAAACATTCTCTTCATACGGTTCTCCTTTAACTCGCAGTGTTCATTCTGGTGGTCTCGCCTCGCTTCAGCTTCTACGTTATTCCAGCCTTTCCACCGACTCAACTCGTCTTTGAGTCCTCGTGTGGATCTGCCTTAGTCTATGTGTTGTTAAGTTATATGCCTGTGTGTTTATTCAGCAGTTGTCCACGCACGCTCTTGTGGCTTAAACGTCTGCTGTCGTGAACTTCGTGTTGGCTTACCACCCTCGGTACAGGTATGTGCAGTCCATTTTTTTGGGTTAGTTATAGTAAACATTCTCTTCATACGGTTCTCCTTTTGGCTCACAGTGTTCATCCTGGTGGTCTCGCCTCGTTTCAGCTTCTACGTTGTTCCAACGCCTGTTCGTGTCGAGATTGACCGTCATAACCCAGTTGTCAAGGTGCGGTCTGTTTTAGGCTTCCGGAAGTCCAGGTATTCATGTCTTAGTTCGTTACCCATCACGTCCTTGGGTGTACTCTCTATCCCCTGCTCATCACGTCTTTGGGCCAAGGGGTTCGTTAGTCACGAGTAACTTTACGTGTCACGCTGTTAGCATGTGTCTAGTCACCACTCGGTACTCTTCACTTTCTAGTCCGATTCTGTGGTGGCAGTGGTTTTGATTTCCGGGTTAGTCTTGCTCTGACAGGTGTATTTCGTTTTTTGGTTGTCCCTTGGGTCAGGATTTGATTGTTGTATATCTAATTTTCAGAAATGTCTCACGCATCAGACATTGAAGATGCAGCTTCTGTTCTGGACAATGTCGCTAGAACATCGGATCTGGGTAGCGTCCCATCTCTTCGTAACTGGACCATTCCTAAACTGACGGCTGAACTCGTCCGCAAAGGCATCCCGTTCCCGGCTACTGCCCGCAAGGAGGAACTTTATCGTTTATTGGTCTCTGAGCACTCGGGACCCTGCGATCAAGCAGGCCCTAGCAGTGAAGGAGTGTCCATGCAGACACTCAATACGTCCATCTTGCAGTTGCATACGTTAATTAACTCGCTGTGCTCTAGAGTTGATACCTTGGAATGTAAGAGTTCGGAGGCTCCCGCTCCGGCCCCAGTGGTGGGTTTGACTTCGGCCATTCCTCACACTTCCGTTCCCCCTCAGGTTTCTGCTACCCCGCAGGCTTCAGTATTACCGGTTGGACTTAATATGCTCGTGCCAAATGTCGCGCCAGCTCATTTTATCCCGACTAATCTGAAGAAGGACATTCTTGATGGTAAGGATGTTAATCTCGCTTCCTTGCTTATTGCGTCTCATGATGTTTCCGAGAACAAGACTATTGCTTGCGGTGAGGTGTCGGTCATTCTGAAAGCAAAAGATGTAAGGTTAAGTCGCAAGCTTACATTAGCTGAATTCAGTATGGCGTTCGCCATTTATCGTGACGTTTTATGCTCAGTCAAGCCAGAAAGACGTGAAGAGCTTGACATGTATCTGTTCAAAGTCACAGAGTTAGCTCATAAATATGGTGGGTTCACGTTTTATGATTATCATAAGTCATTTTCAGCTAAGGCGGCGGCAGCTCTAGTGCAGTACAACTATACAGTTAATTGGGCGTTGGTTGACACCGAGATTTTCTGCAATAATTTTGCAGGTCTTAAAGCCCCCGTTTGCTCTCGGTGTCAGTCCATCGCCCATACCACTGAATGGTGCAATACTGTTAATTCCCCATCCGAGGTAAATCCCGGCACGTCTTCACCCACATTTCAGCCTAGGAATCAGAAACACTCGGGCTTGATTGACAAGTTAGGTAGGCCCATCAAGTATCTTGGTAAATCTCAAATTTGCAATAATTTCAATTTTGGGTCTTGCAATTATAACCAGTGTAGACTTTTACATGTCTGTGCATTCTGTTTCAGGGCCCATCCTAAGGCCAGTTGTCCACAGAAGTCGAAAGCATGACTAGCAGTGATAGACGTGTTGTGTTTAGAACATTTTCTTGCTGATCATCCAGATAGGTGTTTTGTTCAGTTTTTGATTAATGGATTCCGGTCAGGTTTCCACACAGGTTTCATTACTTTACCCTCTGCTACGTATGAGTGTGACAATTTACGTTCTGCTCTAAGGGACCCTAGGGCTGTAGATACCCTGATACAAGCTGAAATAGACAAGGGTTTTGTTATTGGTCCGTTTGATGAGCCCCCCTTTGACGTTTGGAGAGTTAGTCCATTTGGGTTGGCGGCTGGGAAATTCAGTAATAAACTTCGTTTAATTTATGATTTGTCCGCCCCTTACTCTGCACACACACCTAGTTTAAACTCTCTTATTCCCGCTGAAGAGCTCTCCTTGAAATATGCTTCCATAGATGAGGCAATAGCGGTCATACTGAGCATGGGCGGTAACACGTGGCTGTCCAAGATCGATATTTCCGATGCCTTTAAGCTCCTGCCTATTATGCCTCAGCTATGGAAGTGGCACGGTATTAAATGGCGCGACAAGTATTATTTTGCTGTTAAGTTAACTTTTGGTTCCAGGAGTAGTCCTTGGTTATTTGATAAATTTGCGCAATCCCTACACTGGCTCCTGGAAAACAGGTTTGACTGTTCCCATGCCATCCACTACTTGGACGATTTTTTGTTTATTGAGCCAGGTAACGTGTGCCCCAGGGACTTGACAACCTCGTTAGCAGTATTCCAGCAACTGGCGGTTCCGGTGTCAGACAAAAAAGTTGAGGGCCCTTGCAAGTCACTGACTTTCTTAGGTATTGTTCTAGACACACAGGTCATGGAAGCCCGATTACCGCTCGACAAGCTCTCACGTATTAGACAGGCCATGCATGATCTTGTCAATTCACCCCGGGTGACCAAGGTACAGCTGCAATCCATTCTCGGCATGCTGAACTTTGCCATGCGTGTAATTCCACAGGGTAGGAGTTTTGTTTCCAGGTTGTTAGACGCTATGAATTCTGTGCCTGGCCAAAGCGACGTAGTCATATTTGATAAACAAGCGATTGCCGATTTTGCTATGTGGCATACATTTTTGACTAACTGGAATGGGGTATCCTTTTTCACCCCTGGTATCGATAATGCTTCTCCTTTAGTTTTTTCCGATGCTTCCTCCTCAGTGGGTTTTGCAGCCATTTGGGAGAATCATTGGTTGGCCAGTGCTTGGCCAATTGAGGTATTTCAGTCTCCGGGTTTTAGCAGGTCCTCAGCATTGTTTGAGTTGTACCCTATAGTTGCAGCTGCCAGTGTGTGGGGTCACCTATGGTTCAGGAAGTCAGTACTGTTTGTTTCTGATAATGAAGCTACGGTGTATATTCTGCTTAAAGGTAGATCCTCGTCCCCACAGGTCATGTCTTTGATGCGTAAACTGGTATGGTTATCTTTGTTACATAATTTTCACTTCTCTAGTGCTCATATAGATGGTGTTAGGAACACGGCTGCTGATGCACTGTCTAGGCTCAATTTTGCACTTTTCTTCCAGGTAATGCCAGAGGCCGATCCATCAGGATGCATGGTTCCAGCGTTCCACGATTTGGTTTTGAATTAAATGCCTATTTGTCTGTAGGTCAGGACTTGATTAATAGTTCACTTTCCCGTAACACTCAGAAAGTTTACTAAGTTCTGTCAGTCTCACCCGCATAACGATGTCCTTTCAGTATCTTTTATTTTAGCCTTTATAGGGTTTTGCCACTCCTCCTTACGGCTAGCATATAACACCATAAAGATTTATTTAGCAGGCATACAACACTTTGTTACTTTGAAGTTCCCGGATCGGGCATCATTGTTTACCATGCATGCAGTTAAGGCTGCCCTTAAGGGGGTTGCCAAAAGTAGAGTACCAAAGCCGCCAGGCCGGCAGCCCATCTCGGGGTCGCTGTTTAGGGAGCTGGCAGATGCCCTGGATCACTCCCCGTTTGGTCTAGGTAATAGTTTAACGCTAAAAGCAGCCCTCTTCTTAGGTTTCTATGGCTTTCTGAGGCCGGGCGAGTTCACGAGTAGAACTAGTACCGCTCCATTTCTCAAGTTGGGGCAATTGCAGCGAGCCACGGATCATTTCACTCTCGTTCTGAACGACACTAAGACATCACTTCCCGGTCAGAAGGTGCACGTCAAATATTTTAAAACTTCTCACAAATGGTGTCCGGTCTTGGTCTTTAACTCGTTACTTGCTCTTCGTGTTCATGACAGTCCAGAATGTCCTTTGTTGTTGTTTAATAACATTGCTCTTACTTCCTCAGTTTTTGTTCGTTATTTACGTGTTTTAGTTAAGTCCTTAGGCCATGATGCTTCGGTCATAGCCGGTCATTCTCTACGCATAGGGGCAGCCGCGTCTGCCTCTCGTCATGGTGTTCCTGCTCATGTTATCAGGAAGTTAGGTCGCTGGAAGTCCAGTGCGTACATACGTTATGTTCCAAACCCGAAATTGGAGATGCAGTGTGCTTTTGAATCGCTTGTGTTGTAATTACTAATAAAGCTTGTTTTGATTTCTGAGTTGCCTGTTTGGTTTGAGTTTTGCCCTCTTATTTTACAAGGTGTACCCTTACGCGGCAGTATATGGCACAGTTCAGACTGCTTAGCCATAGTTGAGTTAGTATTAAGTAGGTAGGCTCGCTATTTGTAGCCCCGAGCACAAGTGCGAAGGTTAATTGACTGAGTCACTTAACCTGTGTTTGTGGGAGGGGCGGTACTTGCGCTTAAAAGCCGCGGCTCCCTGTGTTCAGTGCGCCGCGGCTCTCGCGTTGTCCCACCCTGCCCTCCCTTCTTTTCTTTTACTTCTTCTAAGGTATGCCCTCTTATTTTACAAGGTGTACCCTTACGCGGCAGTATATGGCACAGTTCAGACTGCTTAGCCATAGTTGAGTTAGTATTAAGTAGGTAGGCTCGCTATTTGTAGCCCCGAGCACAAGTAATATTATGTCAGGTAGAGTTTTTTTTGGAGGAGTATGGCTCCGGCTCCGACTGAGGAGGCGTCCACTTCCAGCAAGAAGGGTTTCAATGGATCAGGTCTGGACAGCACTGGAGCAGAAGCGAAGGCAGTTTTGAGGCGATTGAAGGCCTCATCCGCTTGAGGAGGCCAGGATTTAGGGTTGGCATTCTTCCTGGTTAGGGCCACATAGGAGCCACAATGGTGGAAAAATGGGGAATAAACTGTCGGTAGTAGTTGGCCAATCCCAAAAAGCGTTGGATAGCACGGAGTCCAGAAGGGCGGGGCCAATCTAAAACCGCTGACAGTTTGTCTGGGTCCATTTGAAGTCCCTGGCCAGAGACTAGGTAACCTAGGAAGGGAAGAGATTGGCATTCAAAGAGACATTTCTCCATTTTGGCATACAGTTGATTTTCGCAGAGTCTCTGGAGCACTAGGCGGACATGACGACGGTGTTCCTCTAGACTAGAGGAGAAAATCAAGATGTCGTCCAGGTAAACTACAACACGGGTATATAACAAGTCCCGAAATATTTCATTAACAAAGTCCTGGAAGACTGCTGGGGCGTTGCAGAGCCCAAAGGGCATAACAAGATATTCGAAATGTCCGTCTCTGGTATTGAATGCGGTTTTCCACTCATCCCCTTTCCTGATGCGAATGAGATTATATGCGCCTCTTAAGTCCAATTTAGTGAAGATGTTGGCGCCACGAAGGCGGTCAAAGAGTTCCGAGATTAGAGGCAGGGGATAGCGTTTTTTGATGGTGATTTTATTTAAACCGCTGTAGTCAATACATGGCCGTAGGGTACCGTCTTTTTTTGAAACAAAGAAGAACCCCGCTCCAGCAGGGGATGAGGACTTGCGAATGAATCCCCTCTTTAAATTTTCCTGGATGTAGTCAGACATGGCTTGAGTCTCAGGGACGGATAGAGGGTAGATCCTGCCCCGGGGTGGAGTAGTACCAGGAAGGAGGTCAATAGGGCAGTCAAAAGGCCTATGAGGTGGCAAAGTCGCTGCTTGTTCTTTACAGAAAACATCGGCAAAGTCCTGGTAGGCCTTGGGAAGACCTGGTATAGGTGGAGCCACAGGGGTTTGACTGGCGGGAGCAGACGTGAGGCATTGTTTGAGATAAGAAGAACCCCAGCTCTTGATCTCCCCGGTGGTCCAGTCAAGGGTAGGAGAATGATGTTGGAGCCATGGCAAGCCGAGGAGAATTTCAGAGGTGCAGTTGGACAAGAAATAAAAATTTTTCGTGATGCAGTCCAATGCACATTAGCAGGGGTTCTGTGCGGTAACGCACAGTGCAGTCCAATTTTTCTCCATTGACTGAAGAGATGTAGAGTGGTCTGACGAGACTGGTCACTGGGATGTTGAACCTATTAACGAAAGAGGCCAAAATAAAATTTCCTGCAGAACCGGAATCCAAGAAGGCCACAGCTGAGAAGGAGGAGTTAGCAGAAGGAGAAATCCGCACAGGCACAGTAAGACGTGGAGAAGCAGAATTCACACCTAGAGCTGTCTCACCTTTGTGAGGAATCGGAGTGCGTTTTTCCTGATGCGGAGGGCGGATAGGACAGTCTTTTAGGAAGTGTTCGGTACTAGCACAGTACAGGCATAGATTCTCATTACGGCGGTGAGTCCTCTCTTGTAGGGTCAGGCGGGACCGGTCCACTTGCATAGCCTCCTCGGCAGAAGGCACAGGAACAGATTGCAATGGACTTGAGAAGAGAGGAGCCGGGGAGAGAAATCGCCTGGTGCGAACAAAGTCCTTCTCCTGTCGGAGCTCCTGGCGTCTTTCAGAAAAACGCATGTCAATGCGGGTGGCCAAATGGATAAGTTCAGAGAGGTTAGCAGGAATTTCTCGTGCGGCCAGTACATCCTTGATGTTGCTGGATAGGCCTTTCTTGACGGTCGCGCAGAGGGCCTCATTGTTCCAGGATAATTCAGAGGCGAGAGTACGAAACTGGATGGCGTATTCGCCTACGGAAGAACTTCCTTGGACTAGGTTCAGCAAAGCAGTCTCGGCAGAAGAGGCCCGGGCTGGTTCCTCGAAGACACTACGAACCTCAGCGAAGAAGGACTGGACAGTAGCAGTGACAGGATCATTGCGGTCCCATAGCGGTGTGGCCCATGACAAGGCCTTTCCAGACAGGAGACTAACCACAAAAGCCACCTTAGACCGTTCTGTGGGAAATTGGTCTGACATCATCTCCAAGTGTAGGGAACATTGAGACAGGAAACCACGGCATAGTTTAGAGTCCCCATCAAATTTGTCCGGCAGGGACAAGCAAAGGCTGGGAGCGGCCACTCGCTGCGGAGGAGGTGCAGGAGCTGGCGGAGGAGATGGTTGCTGAAGCTGTGGCAGGAGTTGTTGCAGCATGACAGTCAGTTGGGTCAGCTGTTGTCCTTGTTGTGCTATCTGTTGAGATTGCTGGGCGACCACCATGGTAAGGTCAGCGACAACTGGCAGCGTGACCTCAGCGGGATCCATGGCCGGCTCTACTGTCAGGATCTGGATACTGTGAGGATACTGGTGGTGGATCCTCTGTGTCAGTGGGGTGATGATGTGGGCCATACCAGGGGAACGGAGTCTAAGGGGTTACTGGTTTTCACCAGAGCCTGCCGCAAAGCGGGATGGACTTGCAGCGGCAGGTAACTCCCAGGTCGTTCCACCCGATAGCGACTCAACCCCAACTGACGGCTGAGACAGGCGCGGTACAAGGGATTAGGCAAGAGCAAGGTCGGACATAGCAGAAGGTCAGGGCAGGCAGCAAGGATCGTAGTCAGGGGCAACGGCAGAGGGTCTGGAACACTGGCTTGGGACATACACAGGAACGCTTCCACTGGCACTGAGGCAACAAGATCCGGCAATGCTGGGAAGGGGAAGTGAGGATTTATAGAGAGGGCACAGGAGTGAGCACTGATTGAGCCAGGCGCCAATCAGTGGCGTACTGGCCCTTTAAATCGCAGAGAGCCGGCGCGCGCGCGCCCTAGGGAGCGGGGCCGCGCGCGCCGGGACTGAGTCGTCGGGGAACAGGACGAGTGAGGTGACCGGGGTGCGAGCCGCGAGTGGGCGTGTCCCGCTACGCAGGTCGCATCCCCGCCGGTAACATTAATGCAGCGCTCCCGGTCAGCGTGTCTGACCGGGGCGCTGCAAGAAGGTGAACGCCACGAGTGCTCCGAGGAGGAGCAGGGACCCGGAGCGTTCGGCGTAACACTAGGAAGAGCATCCTGAACACGTAAAAGACAAAAGAACATGGTAGTGCATATCATTAGCGCATAACAATGGTACGGACTGAGGTAGAGCATGTTACAGTCCCTAAGGCTTAAGTTTTTGTTTTTGTGAGAGATATATATATATATTTAAGTATTGTGTACTGGATTCTATAAAAGTACACTAGTGAAGCTTATTTAATGTACTATGTGTACACTGTAGTGAATGAATAAAGTCAGTCTTGATATCTGATGGGAATATTTCCTGTGGGCATTAGTGAAGGGTGACACTATTTGTTATTCCCAGAGGAGATGGGAGGGCCCTTCTAAGTAAATAATATAACACCTGAAAAAAAATAGATACTTTGGGTACGGGAAATGGATATTTCTGTACAATAACCACGGACATTTTGTTTGACATATTATGTCAACAGACACTGTATTTATTAGAATACCAGGGCTACATGTTGGCAGCAGGACACTTGATGCATTCAGGTACATTCACCTGCTGTATATGTGCAACATTTTATGTACAAAAATGGATTACTAGAAGGATATTTACAATAACAGACTGCAAGGATCAGCAGTCCACCTACGCTATGAGTAAAAAAAAAAAACATCAAGGCTGTACGGGAGTCGGGCATAAACTTACAAGAATCTCCTCAGGCAAGGAGTCTGTCGGCCTGGGGCCGGGCACAAGCTTAGGAAAGTGGTTACATTGCTGAAAAGGTGAACTTCTTGGCATAGTCCTGCCAGGCACTTCTTCTTGAACAGGTTACCACCCAAAGAATCTGTAGAAAATAAAGGTACTGGAGTACCAACAGTTAATGGCAAGCAGAGAAGAAAAAGAATGACTTAGAATGAGAACTCCATCGACTCCCAACCTCGCCTATCAGAGTGCTACCGGCTATGTAGCAAGGAGCACGAGGTTGGGACTCTCTCATAGGGTTAATAGCAGTGTCCCGCATTTACCTTCAGCCAAAGAGCATGCTGGGAGTTGTAGTTATGCACACCACTACAACTCTCAGCATGCCTTTTTGTTGTCTGTGCATGCTGGGAGTTGTAGTTATGCAACAGTAGCTGTTTCATAGCTACAACTCCTAGCATGCACAGACAGCCAAAGGGCATGCAGAAAGTTGTAGTGGTGTGCCTCCGGCTGTTGCATAACTACAACTCCCAGCATGCTCTTTGGCAGTCAGTGCATGCTGGGAGTTGTAGTTTTGCAACAGCTGAAAGCACATTGGTGCGGAAACACTCAGTTAGGTAACAGAACCTAACTCAGCGTTTCTCAACCAGTGGGCCTCCAGCTGTTACAAAACTACAACTCTCAGCATACACTCACTGCCAAAGGGCATGCTGGGAGTTGTAGTTATGCAACAGCCAGAGGCACACCACTACAACTCTTTTGTGCAGGCTGGGAGTTGTTGCTAAGCAACAGCAGGAGGCACAACCTTACCTCCTGCTGCGTGATCCTCCTGCCTGCCGCCACTGGTTCTGGGGCCCTGATCCTGTCACAGATGCCAGGGATCGGGGGGCCCCACTCCCGGCACCAGCTCTCACCCTCCGGAGTAGGGGCGGAGCGCGTGCCATTAGTGACACCCCCAGCAGGAGCCCTGATTAGTCTGCCCTTACCGGCCAATGAATCAGGGTGATCGTGAGGTGGCACCAGTGCCACCTCACTCCTGCTGGGTAAGGGTGATTGGGGCTGTCCGAGACCTCTTTTTTTCTGAGTCATCAGAGATCCGATTGACCCAGAGTCTCAGGACCCCCATTGGCAACGTCCCGGGATGCCTGCTGAATCCCGGTCCAGTCATATATATCCTTGGAGTACCTCTTTAAAGGGAAGCTCCAGTTTGTGAAAACACGTGCCCTTTCCTGTGCAGTCCCATAAGTTAGACCCACAACAATCAGCAATTTATCTTCTATCCACAGGACGGGGGATGCGTTTTTGCAAACTGGGGTTCCCACTTTAAGGCATTAATTAGCACATGCAAGCACCTGAGTAAATGAATGTCATACCGTAAGGGAAACTCTAATTTGTAAAAATGTGTCTCCTTTCCTGTGAACTGATTGCAGGGGGTCTGAACCTCCCCATGGGGTCTTTAGAATTTGGCCTGACTGACTTACATGAACGCTCAGGCCCCCCATTCCGGGACAAAATGGTCTTAGGAGTGTCTCTCACCACCTGAGGCAGGTCCTTCACCACAAGATAGCGGATGCATTTTTAAAAAGGGGAGTACCCCTTAAAGGCAGTAAGTAGTACCAAAGCTAATGAATTTCATAGCTCATATTTACAGTGCCTTGCAAAAGTATTCACCTCTCTTGACTTTTTTCGTATTTTGGTGCTTCACAACCTGGAATTAACATGGATTGTTTGACAATTTTGATCATTTAATTTACAGAACATACCCACAACTTTGAAGATTTTTTTTTATTGTGAAGCTGACAATAAATAGGACAAAATAACTGAAAAAGTCAATGTGCATAACTATTCTCCCCCCCCCCCCCCCCCCCCCCCAAAGTCAATACTTTGTAGAGCCACCTTTTGCAGCAATCACAGCTCCAAGTAGCTTTGGATAAGTCTCTATGAGCTGCCACATCTTACCACTGGGATTTTTGCCCGTTCCTCCCTGCAAAACTGCTCCAGCTCCTTGGATGGTTGGATGGTGTGCACTTGTGAACCGCAATCTTTAAGCCTGACCAGAGATTTTTGATCGGATTGAGATCTGGGCTCTGACTAGGCCATTCCAACACATTTACATGTTTCCCCTTAAACCACTCAAGTGTTGCTTTAGCAGTGTTTTTGGGGTCATTGTCCTGCTGGAAGGTGAACCTCCATCTTAGCCTCAAATCATGCACAGAGTGGTACAGGTTTTGCTCAAGAACATCCCTGTATTTATCACCATCCATGTTTCCCTCAACTCTGACCAGTTTCCCAGTCCCAGCTGCTGATAAACATCCCCCCAGCATGATGTGGCCACCACCATGTTTCACTGTGGGGATGGTGTTCTTTGGGTGATGTGATGTGTTGGGTTTGCGCAAGACAATTTCTTTGATAACTGAAAAGTTAAATTTTAGTCTCATCAGAACAGAGCACCATCCTCCATACATTTTGGGAGTCTCCCACATGCATTTTAGTTTTTAGCTGAAAGTATTGGCTTTCTTCCGGCCACTCTGCAATAAAGCCCAACGCTATGTGCGGCTTATTGTCGTCCTATGTACAGATACTCCAGTCTCTGCTGTGGAACTCTGCAGCTCCTCCAGGGTTACCTTAGGTGTCGGTGCTGCCTCCCTGATTATTGCCCTCCTTGCCTGGTCTATGAGTTTTGGTGGGCGGCCATCTCTTGGCAGGTTTGCTGTTGTGTCATGTTGTTTCCATTTGGTTATGATAGATTTGATGGTGATCCTGGGGATTATCAAAGATTTGTATATTTTTTATAACCTAACCCTGACTTGTACTTCTCAACAACATTGTCCCTTACTTGTTTGGAGAGTTCCTTGGTCTTCATGGCAGGGTTTGGTTATTGATTCCTCTTGTCTTGTGTAATGACAGATCATGTAACTCTTAGATTGCACACAGGTGACATCATTTCACTAATTATGTGACTTCTGAAGGTAATTGGTTGCACCAGAGCTTTTTATGGGCTTACTAACAAAGGGGGTGAATACATACGCACATGCCAAATTTCTGTTTTCTATTTCTAAACATTATTATATATATATATATATATATATATATATATATATATATAGGCAAACAGAAATAAACTGGCACTACATGGGTCTTTCACTTAGCAGAGTGTTGTGCGGAGACTATGACATATCGGTGGGAGGCTATTGTATGCTCAGATGGAGGTACTCACCTAAACAGTCCAGTATAAATACAATGCTTCCATGAGAAAAGAAGAGGTCGCACTCACCATTCTACTTGAATATGCTTTATTCCATTCGGAATGGGGGGGGGGTACATGTTAGCGGGTGCAATGGAGGAGTGAAACATGGTTCACGCTAGTAGCGCATCGTTTGGCTCTAAATACTTCTCCTTAAATACCCTCCACCTTAACTCCCCTGATCCATAATTTAGTAAGCCGGGCCATTCTGTTCCATCTGCTTGGCTCACCTGCTTCCATTAGGAGGCCGGATGTCTGTCGCCCGCCGCTCCCCTCAGTGTCACATGATCCGACTCATGTCCACCAGGAAGGAGAATCTCATCCACTGGATGGGCCGTGCTGGCGTCACTGAAGTGCTGAACACATGATCAGGTTGTGTGGCAGCCAAGGACGCCTCCTCCATGACAACAAGATGCCACACAGTAAACGGATCCTAGCACATATGATATAGGTGGGGAAAGGCAATAGCAAGTAAAGAATTTTGAATCCCATCTTTCCTGCATGCTATAATACGTAAACAGTAAGCTAAGTGTTGTGACATAGCATCTCGAAGGAGTCAAATAAATTCCATGTGCAGAAAAAAAAACTAACAATATTCGTAAACAATAAATAAACGCACAATAAAAAAGAAAAAAGATTCAAAAACACTAACGTGTCTGTTTTGTCATTTAATCCCAGTCAGGGCCGGCCTTAGATGTTCAGGCGCCCTGTGCGAGCTAACCTTGTGGTGCCCCCCCCCCCCCCCCCCTCATTACCCCATAAACATACACAAAGAAGAAAAAAATCTTTGTAACAAATATTTTATTTTTAATAAAGATAATTTAAGTGCAAGTGCAAACAAGTACATTAATAAATAACTGAATTGACTGGTAACAATCATGTATATCAATGTATACATAAGTTATACATAAGTTTATGTATTGTAGAAACGAGCTATGTTGTCAGAACACTATATCTAACTATTTTACAACACTAAGCTTGCATAGACTCTCCCACATTTCTTCAACCAATGTTTTTGTTTGGCACCCTCTAGACAATTTGAAGCACACAATATGCCACCTTCATTCCCATCACCAAAACACTTGGCCACCAGTTCAATAAAACACTTGCCTCCCCTTAATCAGTCCCCTGCCCACCATATCAGTCTCCTGCCCCCCTTCACCAGTCCCCTGCCCCCCTTAATCAGTCCCATGTCCCCTTAATCAGTCCCCTGTCCCCCTTCACCAGTCCCCTACCCCCCTTAATAAGTCCCCTGTCCCTTTAATCCAGGGGTCCTCAAACTTTTTAAACAGGGGGCCAGTTAACGGTCCCTCAGACCGTTGGAGGGCCAGACTATAGATTAAAAAAAAAACATGAACTAATTCCTATGCACACATATATCTTATTAGTGGACTACCCCTTTAAGTATGCAGCATAGTTCCCCCCACATTAGGTTGGCAGTATAGATCCCCCCACATAATGTTGTAGTTCCCCCCCCCGCATTAGGGTTGGAAGTATAGTTCCTCCACATTAGGGTTGGCAGTATAGTTCCCCCACATTAGGGTTGGCAGTATAGTTCCCCACATTAGGGTTGGCAGTACAGTTCCCCCACATTAGGGTTGGCAGTACAGTTCCCCCACATTAGGTGCAGTACAGTTCCCCCACATTAGGTGCAGTATAGTTCCCCCACATTAGGTGCAGTATAGTTCCTCCACATTAGGTGCAGTATAGCTCCCCACATTAGGAGCAGTATAGTTCCCCCACATTAGGTGCAGTATAGTTCTCCCCCAATAGGTGCAGTATAGTTCCCCCACAGTAGGTGCATTATAGCTCCCAACATTAGGTGCAGTATAGTTCCCCACATTAGGTGCAGTATAGTTTCCCCCACATTAGGTGCAGTATAGTTCCCCCACATTAGGTGCAGTATAGTTCCCCCACATTATGTGCAGTATAGCTCCCCACATTATGCGCAGTATAGTTCCCCACATTAGGTGCAGTATAGCTCCACATATTAGGTGCAGTACAGTTCCCCCACATTAGGTGCAGTATAGTTCCCCCACATTAGGTGCAGTATAGTTCCTCCACATTATGTGCAGTATAGCTCCCCACATTAGGAGCAGTATAGTTCCCCCACATTAGGTGCAGTATAGTTCTCCCCCAATAGGTGCAGTATAGTTCCCCCACAGTAGGTGCATTATAGCTCCCAACATTAGGTGCAGTATAGTTCCCCCCATTAGGTGCAGTATAGTTTCCCCACATTAGGTGCAGTATAGCTCCACATATTAGGTGCAGTATAGTTCCCCCACATTAGGTGCAGTATAGTTCCCCAAATTAGGTGCAGTATAGCTCCCCACATTAGGTGCAGTACAGTTCCCCACATTAGGTGTAGTATGCTCCCTCACAGACATACAGCCGCCAACCTTACCAGCGGCACGTCAGCTTTGGTGCTCCGACCACCGCTCCTCTGGTCCGGCCATAGCAGTAAGTCCCGGGCCCGGAGGAGTGGTGGTCGGAGCACCAAAGCTGACGTGTCGCTGGTAACACTTAACACTGTCCAGCGCACGTCCTGCTCGCTGCTCCACTCCTCTGCGCTCCATTGCTATCGGCGTATGCACGGGACGTCAGTGAGGTACTTCCTGGCGGCCCCAGCGTTTTTAAAGTAAACGTGGGGCCGCCGAGAGCGCATCGCAGTGTCCTGAAAACATATTTCGGGACACAGGGATGTCCTTAGGCAGCGACAGGCTGGATAAATGTCCTCGGCGGGCCACATGTGGCTTGCGGGCTGTAGTTTGAGGACCCCTGCTTTAATCAGTCCCCTGTCCCTCTTAATCAGTCCCCTGCCCCCTTAATCAGTCCAATGTCCCCCTTAATCAGTCCCCTGTTCCCTTAATCAGTCCCCTGTCCCCCTTAATCAGTCCTCTGCCCCTTAATCAGTCCCCTGTCCCCTTTAATCAGTCCCCTGCCCCCTTAATCAGTCCCCTGCCCCCTTAATCAGTCCCATGTCCCCCTTCACCAGTCCCTTGCCTGCCTTAATCAGATGCAGATCCCCTTAATCAGGCCCTCCCCCTTTACCAGTCCCCAGACTCCCCCCCCCCTTTCACCAGTCCTATGTTCTTATTACTCAGTCTGCTGTCACTCATAATCAGACCATCTCCCCCTTCACCCCTTAATCAGACCCTCCCCCCTTCCCCAGTCCACTTCTCTATCCCCATTAATCAGACCCTCTCTCTTTATTCCATAATTAGACGGAGGGACCCTGCCCCCTTCACATATCCTATGCCCTGTTTAAAAAGTAAATAAATAAAAAAAGCACAAAATAAAACAATTATTTAGAACAGCCAGGTACTTACTTTTGAAGGCTGCTGCGCTGCTCCCTGGAATCAGCATGTAGAGCACCGGCCACCGCCTTCACACTGCACACAGGGATCCGCGGCTCTCTGTGAAGGCGAACGCAGCACTTGGACGCTGCCTGCACCCCCAAGCTCCTCCTCCACGCTCCGGACCTTGCTTCCTCCTTCAAAGCAGTTGCAGCTCGCTTCTCCCCATCTTCGGCCGACCGGTTACACTGCGAGCTGTGTCGGCTGCACAGCACCCCTGTTGCTATGGCGCCCTGTGCAGCCGCACAGCTCGCACACCCCAAAGGCCGGCCCTGATCCCAGTGGACCTTCTGCCTCTGTGCACATAATCCATCTTGCCTCACTTTGCAGCAATAGTTTTTGTCTGTTTTATACAAAATAGAGACCAATTCTAGATCTGTAATTTGTAATAACGTAGGATGACTATTGTGGCACTCTCTAACATGTTCAATGAGGCGAGGAGAAGCAATGCCCATCCAGATAGATCTAAAATGTTCTCACACCCTGATATACAAACAGCGTATGGTTTCCCTATATAGAAATACCCACACGGGCATTGGATTAAATAGACGACAAATTTGCTTTTGCATGTTAAAAAGCTCCTAATTCTACATTCCCCTCCCACTTGAAGATATTTTGCCTGCATGTTATATCTGCAATGATTGCATTGTCCACACCGATAATTTCCTTGGGGAGTCAGCCCACTCAGCCATACTTTTTCTCTATATTGGTTTGGACTTAATTCACTGCCTAGTGCGATGTATTCCGAATGGAATAAAGCACATTCACATACTTTTACAAGGCACTGTACTTGTAATTGGATAACCAGTAAGATAAGATGTTCTTACACAGGGGTCCTCTTTTGTCTGTGTCCCCCTCAGGGAGGTAGAAAAGAATTGTATAGATCAGGGGTACTCATCCAGGTCTGTCACTGGTGAAGGTCCGAGCTAAGCGCTAAGGCCTGGTTCACACGTAGTGGCCGCAGTGCCATGAAGGATAAAGGTAAAATGACTGAATTCTGAAAGATCTAAATGTACTGTTTCCTGTATTTTCTAAATACTGCCACATACTGTACCTCTAAAAAGACAGCTGCCTACTGTACCCCTGAAAATAATACTGTCTCATACTGTACCCCTAAAAATAATACCGTTGCCTACTGTATCCCTGAAAATATTGCCACATACTGTACCCCTATAAATACACTGCCTAATGTAGACCAGAAAATAATACTGCCGCATACTGGACCCCTAAAAATAATACTGCCGCATACTGTACCCCTGACAAAAATACTGCTGCATACTGTACCCTTGAAAATAATACTGTCACATATTCTAAAAATAATACTGCCGCATACTGTACCCCTAAAAATAATACAGCTGCCTACTGTACCCATGAAAATAATACTGCTGTATACTGTTCCTCTGAACATAATACTGCCACAGACCCTATGTCTGAAAATAATACTACCGCATACTGTACGCATGAAAATACTGCCACAGACAATAAAATACCGCCACTAAATGTAATACTGCCGCACTGTACCCCGAAATAAAATACTGCTGCATTGTGTACCCCTTAATATAAAACTGTTGGATGCTGTACCCCTGAAAATACTGCCACATGTTGTACCCCTGAATAATGTACCCACTAAATGTTAAATTTTAAAAGTAATGTCGTGTTAAAATAGAATAAGGCACAAAATAATTGTGTAAGAATTTTTACAGACTATGTAAATAATCCATATGTGGCACTAAAATAGTTCCTTAAAAAAAAAGAAACCTACATAGTAATAAAGCTTCATGCACATTTTGGGGTGGGTAACGTACCGAGCCGTTTTTTGTTCTTTTTCTTCACTATTGTTTATGTGCCTGTTGGTGCTGCGCTGTCTTCCTTCCTGACATAAACTCTGACCTCAGCGCAGTGACGTAAGACTCCACCCACCAACGTAACAAAATGCGTGCTCAAAATGAAACAAAAAGCCTCCAGAGTACGGATATTCATGGTGTGGCATAGCATGTTTTTTATATTTTTTATTTCTGAGGAGGGTGGATGGGTTGTTGCGGGATAGTTAAAGTGCATCTTTTTAGTGTCAGGCAGGCCAGTCAGGGTGTCACCCGATGCGTCCCCCCCCCCCCCCCCCCCCCCCCCTTCCCGTCACTCTCTAGCAATGCTGCTGGTAATAAAAGGTAGATAAAGAACTTCAGCTAGTAACATAAAGGAAAACTTTTCTGCTTTAAAAAATGCTTTTGTAAGCGTGATTCCCGGGTTTTGCTTACGTGTGATTTATTTATCAAGGTCATGCGACTATTTGATAAATAGGTCGCATGTAAGCAAAAGTAAGTTAAAAAAAATTGTCATATAAAAGCCATACGTTTGAAAAGAATGATAAATGTCCCTCTTTGTCTCCAAATATAATTTTGTCAAACACTGTGCCCTGTACCGAATTATTATACCATAAAACAATGAATGATGCCGCTGTGCACTCAGTGCATGATGGAAGATGCAGGCGGGGCTAAGAACAGACGTGCATGCCTGCGCGAGCCACGTCTGTTCCCAGCAGCCTCCCCGCCCCCCATCTCCCGGTATTTAGTGCTCATGACACGTTATCCTGTGCTGCGCCATGCTACTTCCCAAAAGCGGTGGCAGCCTGGCCAGAGCAGATGATGCAGGCAAACATAATGTCATTATTGGAATCAGATTATTTAGGTGTGACTGTGTCACAATTTTAACCCGCTGGACTTTGCGCAATGTCAAATTCCCTACAGTTACCCTGCAGGAGCGGTCAGCAAGAATGGAATGCAGACCGAGGCCGCTGTACATGGAAGTTGATTTTAATTAACACTGTAAAAAACTGTATTTATAAAAAAAATGACTGCAAATATATGTATTAACGTGGCTCCAAAAGTAGATCTGGAAATGGCCAAGGTTGTTTTAATGTAAACTTTCCAAGGTTATGGTTGTATACATTTACCATAGATAATCTTTAGATATGCCATTAAAGGGGTATTCCCCTGAAAAACTTTTTTTTTATTTTTATTAACTGGTGCCAGAAAGTTAAACAGATTTGTAAATTAGTGACTAAAAATGTAAATTAATGGGAGCTCTACATAAAATGTAATTCCAAAGCCGTGGATACAGCGATACACATTACCCAATGAGCCAAAAAAAAACTACAAAAATGCAAAACTGCAAAAACTGCATCCGACAAATCACAAGTAAAATATAATTTTTTTCTTACTTGAATTTGTCTGATGCAAGGGCCCTGCAGAAAACACCATAGTGCATACTAATTGTTACGCCGAGCGCTCCGGGTCCCCGCTCCTCCCCGGAGCGCTCGCCACATCCTCGCTACTGCAGCGCCCCGGTCAGATCCACTGACCGGGTGCGCTGCGATACCGCCTCCAGCCGGGATGCGATTCGCGATGCGGGTGGCGCCCGCTCGCGATGCGCACCCCGGCTCCCGTACCTGACTCGCTCTCCGTCGGTCCTGTCCCGGCGCGCGCGGCCCCGCTCCCTAGGGCGCGCGCGAGCCGGGTCTCTGCGATTTAAAGGGCCACTGCGCCGCTGATTGGCGCAGTTGGTCTAATTAGTGTGTTCACCTGTGCACTCCCTATGTATACCTCACTTCCCCTGCACTCCCTCGCCGGATCTTGTTGCCATCGTGCCAGTGAAAGCGTTTCCCTTGTGTGTTCCTAGCCTGTGTTCCAGACCTCCTGCCGTTGCCCCTGACTACGATCCTTGCTGCCTGCCCCGACCTTCTGCTACGTCCGACCTTGCTCTTGTCTACTCCCTTGTACCGCGCCTATCTTCAGCAGTCAGAGAGGTTGAGCCGTTGCTAGTGGATACGACCTGGTTACTACCGCCGCTGCAAGACCATCCCGCTTTGCGGCGGGCTCTGGTGAAAACCAGTAGTAACTTAGAACCGGTCCACTAGCACGGTCCACGCCAATCCCTCTCTGGCACAGAGGATCCACCTTCTGCCAGCCGAGCCGTGACACTAATATATTATTTATTGTATATTGTATATAGTTTAATAAATGTAACTGTACTGGACACATCTCTCTATATCCCATTTTCTTTTTCTTTATTTTTTCCTCCTCTTCCTCTATTTCCCTCTTTCCTCCACTAACACCCTTAGCATAGCAGGACTGCATCGGTATCTTGGTTTTCTTTTGCAGGATTTGTAAATTACCGTATTTATTGGGGTATACCACGCACCGGCCTATAACACGCACCCTCATTTTACCAAGGATATTTGGGTAAAAAAAGTTTTTTACCCAAATATCCATGGTAAAATGAGGGTGCGTGTGTGCCCGTGTATACCCCGATATACCCCCAGGAAAGGCAGGGGGAGAGAGGCCGTCGCTGCCCGCTTCTCTCCCCCTGCCTTTCCTGGGGTCTAGAGTGCTGCTGTCGGCCCTTTTCACCCCCTGGTTATCGGCGCCGCTGCCCGTTCTGTCCCCCTGACTATCGGTGCCGGCGCCGATAGCCAGGGGGAGAGAAGCGGCGCCGACAGCCAGGGGGAGAGAGAAGGGGCAGCGGCACCCATTGCCGACGCCGCTGCCCCGTTGCCTCCCCCCATCCCCGATGGCATAATTACCTGAGTCGGGTCCGCGCTGCTGCAGGCCTCCGTCGTGCGTCCCCAGCGTCGTTGCTATGCACGGCCGTTCAGCGCATAGCAACGACGCCGGGGACGCACGACGGAGGCCTGCAGCAGCGCGGACCCGACACAGGTAATTATGCCACCGGGGATGGGGGGAGGCAACGGGGCAGCGGCGCCGGCACCGATAGTCAGGGGGACAGAACGGGCAGCGGCGCCGATAACCAGGGGGTGATAATGGCCGACAACAGCGCTCTAGACCCCAGGGAAGGCAGGGGCAGAGAAGCGGGCAGCGACGGCCTCTCTCCCCCTGCCTTTCCTGGGGGTGTATCGGCGTATAACACGCACACAGACTTTAGGCTAAAAAATTTTGCCTAAAAAGTGCGTGTTATATGCCGATAAATACGGTATTTCTATGTAGCAGTACTTCCAGTACTTATCAGCTGCTGTATGATCCACAGGAAGTTATTTTCTTTTTCAATTTCCTTTCTGTCTGACCACAGTGCTCTCTGCTGACACCTCTGTCCATTTTAGGAACTGTCCGGAGCAGGAGAGGTTTGCTATGGGGATTTACTTGTACTATGGACAGTTCCTAAAATGGACAGAGGTGTCAGCAGAGAGCACTGTGGTCAGACAGAAAAGAAATTAAAAAAGAAAAGAACTTCCTCTATAACGTACAGCCACTAATGAGCACTTGAAGGATTAAGATTTTTAAATATAAGTAATTTACAAATCTGTTTAACTTTCTGGTACCAGTTGATTGACAAAAAAATGTTTTTCAGGGGAGTACCCCATTAAGGGCTGTATTACAGCCGACCCCATCATGATACAAGTGTTATTTCGTAGATAGGCACTTGATAAGAAGCCTATTACACAGCTTACTTATCATTGGCCACACATCACTTTACACAGGGCGATATACGGCTGACAAATAAGGGCAAAATGACGCATGCGCCCTTTATTTGGCTGATCGCTGGCTCTATTATACTGGGCAATACTGCATGTGTTATAGGGCCCTAAGAGACGTCAGATGTCATAAGTGACCGACCCTATGAATGCTACAGTGAAGGTTTGCAGCGCATTTCTAAATGACCTGCTTCTTTGAGATTATTGGGAGAGATTTAAAAAAAACATATGCAAAGAAAAAGTTGACCAGTTGCCCATAGTAACCAATCAGATCGCTTCTTTCATTTCTGAAAGGCCCTTTAAAAAATAAAAGAAGCAATCTGATTGGTTGCTATGGGCAACTGGTCGACTTTTGCTCTGCACAAGTTTTGATGAATCTCCCCCATTGTACCTTTAAGCTATTGTTGGGTTTTTATTAAAGCTAATACTACTCTTTTGATATGACCATTTTTGTTATCATGACTACACATGGATTACCAGATATTAGACTTAAAGGGAAGGTAATAACTAGATTTCTTTTTTGTCTGATAAGTGACAGATACTGAAACGTCTTCTCTTTTTCTAATCTATTTCTTTTTTTTTTCAGAATGCAATATTTCTTTTATTTCATTTTCTGCATTTTTATTATGTGGTATGTCTGACATCTTGTGTGAACAGTTTTTAAGAGCTGCTACGCCTAGCGCTCCGGGTCCCCGCTCCTCCCCGGAGCGCTTACGGCGTCTCTCTCTCCGCAGCGCCCCGGTCGGTCCCGCTGACCGGGAGCGCTGCACTGTCATGGCCGTCGGGGATGCGATTCGCACAGCGGGACGCGCCCGCTCGCGAATCGCATCCCAGGTCACTTACCCGTTCCCGTCCCCTGCTGTCATGTGCTGGCGCGCGCGGCTCCGCTCTCTAGGGCGCGCGCGCGCCAGCTCCCTGAGACTTAAAGGGCCAGTGCACCAATGATTGGTGCCTGGCCCAATTAGCTTAATTGGCTTCCACCTGCTCCCAGACTATATCTGACCTCTGCCCCTGCACTCCCCTGCCGGATCTTGTTGCCTTAGAGCCTAGTGAAAGCGTTACTGTGTTGTCCTTACTGTGTACTTGACCTCCTGCTATTACCTTACTGACTACGATCCTTGCTGCCTGCCCCGACCTTCTGCTACGTCCGACCTTGCTTTTGTCTACTCCCTTGTACCGCGCCTATCTTCAGCAGTCAGAGAGGTTGAGCCGTTGCTAGTGGATACGACCTGGTCACTACCGCCGCAGCAAGACCATCCCGCTTTGCGGCGGGCTCTGGTGAACACCAGTAGTGACTTAGAACCGGTCCACTAGCACGGTCCACGCCAATCCCTCTCTGGCACAGAGGATCCACCTCCTGCCAGCCGGCATCGTGACAGTAGATCCGGCCATGGATCCCGCTGAGGTTCCCCTGCCTTCTATCTCTGATCTCACCACGGTGGTCGCCCAGCAATCCCGACAGATCGCCCATCTAACCCACCAGCTGTCGGAAGTGTCCACCATGGTGCAGCAACTTCAGTCGCAACTTCTGCCTCTGCTACAGCAGCAACCATCTCCTCCGCCAGCTCCTGCACCCCTTCCGCAGCGAGTGGCCACTCCTAGCCTCCGCTTGTCCCTGCCGGACAAATTTGATGGGGACTCTAAGTTTTGCCGTGGCTTTCTTTCGCAATGTTCCCTGCACTTGGAGATGATGTCGGACCAGTTTCCTACTGAAAGGTCTAAGGTGGCTTTCGTAGTCAGCCTTCTGTCTGGAAAAGCCCTGTCATGGGCCACACCGCTCTGGGACCGCGATGACCCCGTCACTGCCTCTGTACACTCCTTCTTCTCGGAAATTCGAAGTGTCTTTGAGGAACCTGCCCGAGCCTCTTCTGCTGAGACTGCCCTGCTGAACCTGGTCCAGGGTAATTCTTCCGTTGGCGAGTACGCCATACAATTCCGTACTCTTGCTTCTGAACTATCCTGGAATAATGAGGCCCTCTGCGCGACCTTTAAAAAAGGCCTATCCAGCAACATTAAAGATGTTCTGGCCGCACGAGAAATTCCTGCTAACCTGCATGAACTCATTCATCTAGCCACTCGCATTGACATGCGTTTTTCTGAGAGACATCAAGAGCTCCGCCAGGAAAAAGACTTAGATCTCTGGGCACCTCTCCCACAGTCTCCGTTGCAATCTACGCCTAGGCCTCCCGCCGAGGAGGCCATGCAAGTGGATCAGTCTCGCCTGACCCAGGAGGAGAGGAATCGCCGTAGGGAAGAAAATCTTTGTCTGTACTGTGCCAGTACCGAACATTTTTTGGTGGATTGCCCTATCCGTCCTCCACGTCTGGGAAACGCACGCTCGCACCCAGCTCTCGTGGGTGTGGCGTCTCTTGATGCTAAGTCGGCTTCTCCACGTCTCACGGTGTCTGTACGGATTTCTCCTTCAGCCAACTCTTCCCTCTCAGCCGTGGCCTGCCTGGACTCTGGTGCCTCTGGGAATTTTATTCGGGAGTCCTTGGTGAATAAATTCCGCATCCCGGTGACCCGTCTCGTCAAGCCACTCTACATTTCCGCGGTCAACGGAGTCAGGTTGGATTGCACCGTGCGTTACCGCACGGAGCCCCTCCTAATGTGCATCGGACCTCATCACGAAAAAATTGAGTTTTTGGTCCTCTCCAATTGCACTTCCGAAATTCTCCTTGGACTACCCTGGCTTCAACACCATTCCCCAACCCTGGATTGGTCCACAGGGGAGATCAAGAGCTGGGGTACCTCTTGTTTCAAGGACTGCCTTAAACCGGTGCCCAGTACTCCCTGCCGTGACCCTGTGGTTCCCCCTGTATCCGGTCTCCCTAAGGTCTTTATGGACTCTGCCTGCCATAAGAAGTGCCTCTCCCCCCCTCCTAGTCCAGTCAGGCAAGCCTCGGTGCCTCCTCATGGCCCCCGTCCTGGTGTCACACTGCCCCGTGCCAGGCCTCGCCCTCTGCCCTCCCTCCCCATTCCCACTCCTGCTGTACTGCCTGCCGTTGAGGAATCCCTCCATTCTTTCCCGGTGTCCTCATCCCAGGGGAGGCAGTTACCGGACAAAGAGAAGGGGAGACCTAAGGGGGGGGGGTACTGTTACGCCTAGCGCTCCGGGTCCCCGCTCCTCCCCGGAGCGCTTACGGCGTCTCTCTCTCCGCAGCGCCCCGGTCGGTCCCGCTGACCGGGAGCGCTGCACTGTCATGGCCGTCGGGGATGCGATTCGCACAGCGGGACGCGCCCGCTCGCGAATCGCATCCCAGGTCACTTACCCGTTCCCGTCCCCTGCTGTCATGTGCTGGCGCGCGCGGCTCCGCTCTCTAGGGCGCGCGCGCGCCAGCTCCCTGAGACTTAAAGGGCCAGTGCACCAATGATTGGTGCCTGGCCCAATTAGCTTAATTGGCTTCCACCTGCTCCCAGACTATATCTGACCTCTGCCCCTGCACTCCCCTGCCGGATCTTGTTGCCTTAGAGCCTAGTGAAAGCGTTACTGTGTTGTCCTTACTGTGTACTTGACCTCCTGCTATTACCTTACTGACTACGATCCTTGCTGCCTGCCCCGACCTTCTGCTACGTCCGACCTTGCTTTTGTCTACTCCCTTGTACCGCGCCTATCTTCAGCAGTCAGAGAGGTTGAGCCATTGCTAGTGGATACGACCTGGTCACTACCGCCGCAGCAAGACCATCCCGCTTTGCGGCGGGCTCTGGTGAACACCAGTAGTGACTTAGAACCGGTCCACTAGCACGGTCCACGCCAATCCCTCTCTGGCACAGAGGATCCACCTCCTGCCAGCCGGCATCGTGACAAGAGCATTCAATAATATGCTTGACAGCAGGAAACGTAGACTATAGGCAGCAATGGACAGGGCCCGTCTGATTCATATGAATTGGAGACATTACTGGGCATTGTCTGTGACCTTTTCAGAGGTCATTTTACTGGCATGGGGAGTGAGCTCTGCAGTGAATGGTGGTGTCATCTATAAACTGGTATCACTTTTTACTGTACTTGTGATGAGATGAACAGGAAGTGGCAGCTTTGTTTTAGACCTAGTGACCAGGATGGAAATTGATGGAAAATTCCAGGATAATTATAAAAAATATAGATAGCAAATGGAAAATAGGTTAGGTAATTATCTGAGGAGACATTCCCTTTAAGACACCTGAAAATATCACAGGAAGAAACCTTATTGACATGGCATTAGGACAACTGCCGTAACCCCGTTCTTCTAATCTATAAGGGTTCCAAGACCTTTATAAATGACATCTGATGACATGCCTCAAAGGCCCTTCATTTCAAACTCTCCTGAGCCCCCATGAAAAGCATGCTCGGTATGTTAATTTAGCATGTTCCCCAGCTGATTGGCTGTGCAGGACCAGGACAACAACTTAAGACCAAGTGGTACTTATTGTGGGGACCCCCGCAATCTTGTATTCGCCACCCACCTGTTTGAGCTGCACGCCTCAGTGCCAGCTCACAAACAGCCAGGCGGCGACCACGGGGCCGGGGTATCATGACGTCATGACTCCGCCCCTGTGTGACGTCACCCCCGCTATACAAGTCTATGGGAAGGGGCGTGACGGCCGTCACGCCCCTTCCCATAGACTTGCATAGCGGGGGTGACGTCACACGGGGGCCGAGTTGTGACGTCACGATACTCTGGCCCCATGGTCGCCACCCGGCTGTTTGTGAGCTGGCACCGAGGCATGCAGCTCAAACAGGTGGGTGGCGAATACAAGATTGCGGGGGTCCCCAGCGGCAGGACCCCTGCGGTGAGACATCTTATCCCCTATCCTTTGGATAGGGGATAAGATGTCTCAGGGCAGGAGTACCCCTTTAAGGTGTAATTTCCCTTTAAATATGACAATAAATAGGGGGGAACTGTTCTGCTCTCTAACGGGATATCCTGCATAATATATTTTTGCCCCAAATTATCTACGCTGTGCAGTCTACAAATCAGCGTGTAAATGAATCGTAATAAAATAAACTGGTGCACACTGAGCGCTGCTGTATGTCTTCAAATGTGGTTTAACTCGTCACACAAATCCCCCAAATTATTCTTCCAATCAGCAGCTCTTGTCCCCAATTACAGCGTATAAGCTGGCAGCACACTGGCATGAGAAAGCAGGAAGTGGTGAGAGAGTGTGGCTGGGAAACGCTACGTGAGTCACCAGATGAAATGACACGGCAACCACTTAACCCTTTCATTGCTGCTCCTAAAAAGGAAAGGTTAAAAGACCACACTACCGAAAAAGTAGTTCATATGGGGAACAGAATTCTAATTTCTTACACGGTAAAAAAATATTGAGAATCTCTGCTCGATATTTTTCTACTTTGTAACATAATTTAAATGATGCATGTAAACTGTAAAGATGTAGACATTAAATCATCTGTAATGTATCGCAGCCACAGAAGGTAGAATAAATTGGAGAAGGTAATGTACAGTATTTTAACAGTAACTAAGTCAGCAGGCTAAATCACAAGCCTCGACCACGAGCCTCAGAGCCCCACAAATTTTCTACTACAGTAAAGCCACAAAAACCTGTTTCACATGTTTTTGAGAAAGATTGAAGGGAGTTTTTTTTTCTTTCTATTAATAGAAATAGAAATACATATATACAATACAACATATAGAAGGTGCACATATGCTGCAAATGTGCCCCAGCATGCTGCCGATTCAGAAAACCATGGGTTTCCCATTCACTAACATTCTACATCTGGCTGCTTATGTATAATAAAATACCACCAAATGTTGTGAGGACATGTGGACATCATATAGGGGGGCCCCTTCTCTATTAGGCTGCCAAAAACAGCAGTCTTACCTTATGATCAGTCATGATGTTTTAACTATATTGTAATTGGGTCCTATTTTGGGGTGCTTTTTTAACTTCTTTACCAATAATTTATACTGATTAATTTTATAATACATCTTTATAGGGTTTGTTGCTCTACTTTTACATTTCAGACCATCAGATCCCTTGCTTCCTTACTTTAGAATTAAAAGGGTTGTTGGGTGATGCACGTTTATTTTCAAAAGCAGCTAATTTGGACTAAAAAAATAAAAGCAGTTTTCACCTGTCCTATCCCTCGCTGCTTTCATTCTTAGGGTGCGTTCACACGGAGTAAATGAAGAGTAATTCACGCTGAAAAATTTACGGGCGGAAAAAAGAATTTTATTTTCGCGGGAAATTCGCACGCAATTTGCGCGGAATTGCGCGCGGAATTGCACACGGAAATGGGGGAGAAAGAAGTGAAGGGTTTTTCAGCCATTTCCGTGCGAATTCCGTGCGAAAGCGATGTCGGACGGAATTTTTTCTTACCATTGACTTCTATTGATTTCTGCTAGCGGATTCCGCTTGAAGAATGAACATGCTCTTTCTTCAAGCGGAACGGAATTCAGCGTCAGAATACCGCTAGCAGAATTTCTGCAGTGTGAACAGGACAGCGGAAATAACATTAAAGTCAATGGGCAGAGGAGATGTGAATTAATTTTGAGAGGAGAATTCAAGAGGAATTACTCAAGTAAATTCCTCTTGAATTACTCTGTGTGAACGCACCCTTAAAGTGCCTAGTCCGTGCTGCTTACCACTTCCTGGTCTCCATCTCAAAACACAAAGAAGTGACCACTCAAATCAAGTGAGGAGAAGTCGGGAGGACCACCTCCCAGACATTTCACCTGGCACCATAGTTTGGCTTTAGGCTTGGTTTCCACTTGGACTTTTTTCTGGTGCTTTTTTGACCGGAAAAACTCACGAAAAACAGCTTTTTCTAGCTTTTATGTTTTTTTTTTTCATTTGTTTTGAAATGCCAAATTTTTACCCTCTGAATGAAAATATGAAAATGAGGTGCGCTCCTAGTGGAGTATTATTAGGTGAGGTAGGGTGTGCACGAGTAGATGCACCTTACTGTGAATAGTTGTGCTGAGGGCACAACACCTCCGATTACCTGTAGACTCGCTGGGGTCTGTAGTCCAAAAACACGGGAGGCAGCCTTAACGCCCTTCACTGTGACCATCAGGTAACGGTGCAGTGGTACAGTAGTTGAAGAAAAACATCGGGACGTTTTAAATGGCGCCTAATCCCAGAAAACCAACATGCTAAGAGTATTTGTTTAAAACAAATTGGCTTTTATTGGTACATATCAATAAAAGCCAATTTGTTTTAAACAAATACTCTTGGCATGTTGGTTTTCTGGGATTAGGCGCCATTTAAAACGTCCCGATTTTTTCCTTAAATTTTTTACCCTCTGGCAGTTTTTCACTGACTTCATGGTACCACTCCGTGGGTCGGATACAGGACACCTAACCCATGGAGTGTAAGGAGCTGGGATTGGCGTTTTATATTTCCCTATTTACTCCATGCAAACATCTGCCCGCTGTGTTTTTGTAGTAAAAAAAAAAAAAAAACACAGTGCGGCAGTACTGGCATTTTGTTGGGTGTTTTTGCCTAAAAAAAAACACTGGAAACTTAGCCTTAACTAAGTCATTTTCCCCCTATTTGCCTATGCAAGTTTGTGTACTTAAATAGCTCCAGTACCACGCACAATAGTCCAGGTGAGGTCTTGTGTGCAGTACTTGAGACTGTATCTCCAAAAGGATATAGATATTTTGGAGAGAATTCAGAGAAGAGTTTATTAACTTGTACATGGATTGCAGGATAAATCTAACCTGGAAAGGTTAAAGGACTTTGGTGACCCAGTACGGGAGTTGTGCCCCCGTACCCTTGCTGCCCTATCAGGCAGCCTACTTACAGTGTGCCCTGGGCCCCCTTACACCTGTCCCCTTATGTATATATTGTTTGCCATGGTTATACTGTATAATGCATATAGAAAGTTTAAGAGAACTTAACATGGGATCACCAGTCATCATGTGAGTTGTCATGTGAGTGTAACCCAGGAGGTATCAGGGACTATGCGACTTAAGGGTGACCTATGGGACCCCACCAGAGTCTCCCCTATCAAAGCCCTGGGATGAGTCTCTTCACATTCTTTCTGCTGAGTTGCAGTGCAGTCAAGTCCTAGAGTGTGTCTGGAGTCCATAGGAGGCATCTTGTCAGTCCAGAAGTCACAATTCTACAAGTAAGCTAAACCACAGCATTGTCAGTCACAAGTCAAGTCAGTCACAGTCATCTACTGTCAAGTCAGAGTGGCCTGCACTAAAATTGTCCCAATCTACTGCAAGTCCAAGCAAGCCCTTAAGGTCTCTTAAGTCAGTGGTCACCTCCGTGGGCCTGGCTGAACTGTATAGACTGTACCATCTGTCTCTCAGTAAAGCTACTGTTGTCTGTAACTTGGCGTCTGAGTCATTATTGCCCTCGTGCCTAGCACAGCATCCAGCGGTATACCTTCGGGTGGTATTGAGGATAAACCACGCCCTCGCGTCACGAATACAAGGGGTTACCACAACTTTTGGCATCATACGAACAGGATACGGGTGTGCGCCTTATGCAAAAGTCCTCCCCTGTGTCCAGTATTGTCAGAAAATTACATGCTGATGCGAATAAAATTTGCGCCAGAAAGTATACGGACTTTACCAGTGAAAAGTGTTATAGAGGGGGAGGTGAAGAAAAGACTGTTGTCTGCCATTGTGAAGTCTTCAATTACTGTGTCAACCATGTGCAAGATCAGGTCTGAAGCTATGTTGCGTTACAAAGTGTTGCCTGTACCTGCAACAAGGGTTAAAGATGTGCCGGAGAAGAGTGCAAAAATGTCCCGCGCTGGTGGTGGAAACCATGTTGCTTTATCGATGCCGAAGTAAAACTGTAAAGATCCGCCCCTTGTTGCTGGGGGAGCAGAAGTCATCGCTGCATCGCTGACGCACTTCTGTCCGGTGGCCATTTTCCCGAAGCCCTGCATAAAAGAAGCAGCACCGCAGGATTCTGTCAGTTTGACGGAAGTCAGCAAGTGGAGCAACATGGCAGAACAGGCAAGCACGAGGTCGGAGAGTCCCAAGATGGCGCCGGAGGCGCACATGTATCAAGAGTTAGCTGACCGTCTCCAGAGGCTCTCCATTGGGGCCAAGGAGACCTGCTACCAAGTCCCGCTGCCCAAGGATGATGGAGACTGGCCAGCAACCCTGGCAGGGGATACGCCAAGATTTTCAAGAGGATCGTCACCGGTGAGGCCTTCACCACCGGACCTGGGGGTCCTGGGCCGACATCCACACCGAAGAGTCAGAAGTGAGTACCCCAGATGAGGCCGCTTTCTCTACCCCTCCTTCTACCCCTAGCCCAGAGCAAACCCCTCAGGTCCAGAAGTCTGCTGTAAGTCCCCGGTCACCACCATTACCTAAGTGGTTGTTTGACGATGAGCCTGGACTGATACAATATTTGAGGGAGCACCTTCTTCCCCTGCCAGGGAAGTCCCATCCCCCAGTTATGACAGCCCAGTCCGAGAGGGCCAGAAGAGAAGCCAAGGTGGCCGAGATTGTAGAAGGGCTGAGAGCCAAAAGAGTGTAAAAATATGGGCCAAAGCTGCTGCCATATGAGGTGTGACAGGCGCAGCAACAAGGCACTAAAGCAATAGAGGCCCTGTACATTAGAAAACTGGAATATCCCCGAGAGGGGATAGACTAGTCACATGTAATAGCTAGTTAGGAATGTAGCCAGGATGTATATCCAGTCCACAATTTTCTAATGTACATATGTCTAATCGTTCTTCCTGTCCACGTGTACAGGGTACTCTACTGGCCAGAGGGTTCCCCTGAAAGTATAAATAAAGCATGTATATGTTGTATGGTGTAAAACATGTATAGAGTTCTGGGGAGAAGTAGCTGGTGCCAATGGGCCCCAGTAGCTAAGGCATTCGGTAGAGAGCCTCCGGCAGCCCAATCTGCAACAAATGTGTTTCAACAAATGTGTTTAAATATGTTTAATAGTGTTAATAATGCAGTGTTAAGTCCGGCCATACACACTTGAGTGTGCGAAACGGAGCTTGTCGCCTCTGTACCCCCCTGCTCTTCCCTTTGTATACCCCCGTCTATCATGTGAGTATTATGCTGCTGCAATAAAAGCTTGAAGAAAGAACTAATTGGTGAGTGGCCGGCTTTCATTCATTTCTTTGCTGCATATGAATAAGGCTAGGGTAACACTACGGATTCCTCCCTGCACAGGGCACACTACAGAACTTAAGCGGCGGATGTTCCACCACTGAAATTCTGCTGCCAAAAGAATGATCTCACTCATTTTCTTAAATAACTAAATAGTGTATATCTAAGCAAGTTTCAAAATGCAGTGGCCAAATGTTAGCTGAAAATCAGTAGGGATTTATGAAACGTCAAACCCACTTGGCATTTTGTTTTGTTTTTTTGCGGTTTTGGGCTCAGTGGCAGTTTTTAAAAATCCCAGCATGTTGAGACAACAACTTTTTTCGAAAGAAACAATGTGAATTAATCAGCTCACTCCAGACGTCGTCCAGGAGGAACAGACCGGACATTTTTTGGGCTTAGAAGTCTATGGGAGAAAAATAAATTAAAACATAAAAATGCTATGTGGGTTTAGCATTGGAGTTTCTTATAGCATTTTTTTCCATTTCTTCAAGAGAAACCCTTGAGTCACATAATGAAAGAATCACACGAATTTACATGATAAAAACGCAGAGGAAAAAAACTCCAAGACTAAGGTGGAAACCTAGGCTTAGACCCATGAAATACCGTATGTTGTGTCTGACCAGCTGCTTATGTAATACATGTCTTGAGATTTATACTTACTAAATAAAATATTCATACTTGCCAGCTATGTAATAATAACATAAGACAAAGTTACAACTGATACAATTGACTCAATCACAACTGAGATGATTATAAACAATTCATATTAGATAGTCCAAAACCTTTCTGGGCTCTGAGAAATCTGTAGCCAGGGCCTCACCGATAACATGTTTGGCTATAGTCCGCATCACAATTTCAACCATATTCCACAAAAATGTAGCTGCAAAAATTGATTTACTGATTACTGTCTTACTGATTACTGCCCAAAACATTT
The DNA here is from genome assembly GCF_029499605.1 of Hyla sarda. Lineage (NCBI taxonomy): Eukaryota > Metazoa > Chordata > Amphibia > Anura > Hylidae > Hyla > Hyla sarda. Next base: position 112,433,499 of record NC_079190.1, on the reverse strand, counting down.
GCACATAAAATAAAATAGACAAACATTACGCTGTGTGAACACATGCACGGGTAGACACGGGCTCCCATAGATTTTAAAGGCCCGTATGGGGTCAGCTAGTGACTATGAAGAAGAGTTATCAAGCAGTCCTAGGGTACGTTCACATGAGCAGGCAAATGTGCAGCAGACCCCATTTAGGTCAATGTGTTCTGCTGCAGAGATTTTACTGCGGAAAGTCCACAGCTTGAAATATAAACCCGCAGCTGGAAACTAGCAGGGGTAACCTGCCTGTGTGAACATACCATTCTTTTTATTGCCTATAGCTGTGACTGATTTCTATGGACAGAGAATCGTACTATAAGGGGATGTTCACACGTGCATATTTTCTGCTGCAGATCTGCTGCAGATTTGCTTTAGCGGATTTTGTTGCCCATTAAAGTCAATGGGCAGAAAATTTGCAGCAGATCCACAGCACAAAATGCGCATGTGTGAACGCACCCTAAGGGTATGTTCACACATACAGGATCTGCTGCATATTTTTGCAGCTGATTTTGCTGCCTATTGAAGTTAATGGGTAGCAAAATCAGCTGCACAAAATATGCAGCGAAAATACCGTATGCAGATAATCCTGTACGTGTGAACGTAACCTAAGAAAGCTTTATAAACCTTCCCCTATGTTCAGGTATTTCCAAACATATACATGTTTAGGCTCGGACCCTAAGGCTAGGTTCACACAATGTGTTTTCAGGCATATTTTATTTACATAAATGTGTCCGTAAAACTGCGTAAATAATTGACATGTGGAAAAAATACGTCCGTGTTTTTACATATCCTGTGTACAGACAACCATTTTCCCATAGACTTTACACAATTTTACGGACGCATTTTCTTGTTAATAAAATGTACCTGAAAAAACACTGTGCCGCTTTAGCCCGAAGCGTCTTTTACTTTGCTCTAGGGTCTAAATCTATACACGTAGATGTTCGGAAAATGACCAATGTAATCACTGACTTAGTTCAGACCATTAAAATCTATGGGACCCTTGGCTGTACATCCCACTCTGACAGGATACTGCCGTATCCATGCAATGCAAAGGAAACTTGTGGTGTCAAATATATACAGAAAGAACAAGCAGTGTACGGCTATATAGTTAAAAAAGTAAATAAAATATCAGTGAATGGGGTATGCCTTTGTATTACATTTCAGCATATAACTAGTGTATTTAGGGTTTGTCATGTAATGTTAACCTCTTTTTTGTCACAGCCTTTTCCGGCACTAAAGGGTTATTATGATGGCATATTCTGTATACCATTTACTAGCTTAAAAAAAAGGCCCCCTTCAGACTTCCTGCTGTTTAAGGGGGGTGGGGAAATCCCCCTTTGCAGACACATCTGTAACTAGTTTCTTGTGAATGGCGCCTGTGTTTCTTGCCCTCCAATATTCTGTTGGCTCTAGGTGAGACATAAGGTGTTATGAAGAGCGTAATGATCGCAGCTTTCAGCAGAGCACTTTGGAAATGCAGGTTTCTGCTCATTATTCAAGGGTGGAATTTATTAATTTTGAAATAATCTTAATACTCTGCATCAAACTTCAAAGTGCGTTCCTGAGCAAACACTAACAAAGGAGTCTAAGGCTATAAGATAGATGAAAGCGTTTGCAATACATTCACTGTTTACTTTTCTTGCGCCTTGTTTTATAAATCAGGCTCATTAAGTATGCCTAAAGCTACACTCATTCCCACTTTCCCTTTCTCGCCATCCACTTCAATTTGGTCTTCCTCCAGTGGAATGGTGTGAGAGGCAGCCCAGTCGTTGGTGACTGCTATTCCCTCAGAGGGTGAGACTGGCGTGATGGGCAGGGCTAGTTCTCCTTTAATCGCTAGCCAACTACCAATGCTGTGACTCATGCAGACGCTGTGTGAGCCAAAGCAGAACTCGTATGGGAGGAAGTTCTGGAAAAAAAAGACCCCTTGGCTAGAGCCAGCCCAACATCAGAGGGGGCTATAAAATGTTCAAAGGGGTGCTATGTTCAGATGGTTAGGGTGGTAGCTAATTAAAGGCCCATCTGTGAAGTTATGACCCTTCTCTAAATCCCTGGGGTTCCAGAAGGGTTCAGGCTATTTCAATTACTTATTGCAATTATTTTTTTTAATGCATTATTATTCAGAGGGAACTATATGTGGGGAAAACACTGAAAAATAAGAAATCTGGTCAGTGCACTTTTGCTGAAGGACATGAAGTTGTTTGTTAAAGGGGTATTCCAGGACAAAACTTTTTTTTATATATCAACTGGCTCCGGAAAGTTAAACAGATTTGTAAATGACTTCTATTAAAAAATCGTAATCCTTCCAATAGTTATTAGCTTCTGAAGTTGAGTTGCTGTTTTCTGTCTAACTGCTTTCTGATGACTCATGTCCCAGGAGCTGTGCAGTTCCTATGGGGATATTCTCGATCATGCGCAGCTCCCTGGAAGTGACATCATCATTGAGCTAATAACTAGTGTTGAGCGGCATAGGCCATATTCGAATTCGCGAATATTCGCGAATATGTGGACGAATATTCGTCATATATTCGCGAATATTCGCATATTCGTTATAGTCTCGCTTTATTTTCGCATATGCGAAGATTCGCGTATGCGAAAATTTGCATATGTGAAAATTAGCATATACAAAATTAGCATACGCGAAAATTCGCATATGTTAATTTTCGTATATGCGAATTTTCGCACGGCAGTCTCACACAGTAGTATTAGAGCCTTCTTTACACCACACAAGCTGGAAGCAGAGAGGGATGATCACTATGATGTGTACTGTGAAGAAAAAAAAAAAAAAAACGAATATTCGTAATTACGAATATATAGCGCTATATTCGCGAAATTCGCGAATTCGCGAATATGCGATATTCGCGAATAATATTCGAATTGCGAATATTCGCGAGCAACACTACTAATAACTATTGGAAGGATTAAGATTTTTTAATAGAAGTAATTTACAAATCTGTTTAACTTTCCGGAGCCAATTGATATATATAAAAAAAAGTTGTTGCCCGGAATACAACTTTAAGATGCAGGCAGACCAGAAATGCAACCTAGATTTCTACTGGCTCGAACGTGGTTAACATCGCTCACCACCACTCGGAGCAGCCGCAACACCTGTGCACGGGCGTGCCGATTCCGCCCTCGGCCAAACAAGAACGTAGAGGAATGAAGAATCATCCGGCTCTAGGCGTTGCGGTAAAAACTTTTTGCTTTATTTAGAAATCCTCAGACAATCGTCACGACAGAGCAAGCCGTCTAAGACGGCTTGCTCTGTCGTGACGATTGTCTGAGGATTTCGAAATAAAGCAAAAAGTTTTTACCGCAACTCCTAGAGCTGGACGATCCTTCATTCCTCTAGATTTCTACTATTAATTTACGTTGAAAGGACTAAGATAATTGATTTTATGACTGAATTACAGGTGGAAAGCACTCTACCTTGCACATTGGAGACAGTGGTTCCCAACCTGGGTGCCGTGAGAACCCACCAGGGGTGCCACAGCATTCTGGTGGAAAAGATATTGATAGGAAATGTGAGGATGCCTGTGGCTTAGCATTGCCATAAGTGTCCTAGCGCATCCTAGGTAGCATCATGCCTGTGGCCACTAAGGCGGAAAGCATCTTTTCCTCTGGGATATGCACAATGAATGACCTGTTCATGTGCGTCCCGAAGGTAGAGGCAGGAAGAAGAACATAAGGCTGGGTTCACACCACGTTTTGTTAAATACGGTTCCCATATACGGCTGGGAGGAGGAGGGGGCGGGGCTTAATCGCGGCGCCCGCACTCAGCCGTATTCGAGAACCGTATTTAATGTATGTCTATGAGCCGACCGGAGTGAACCGCAGCCTCCGGTCGGCTTCGTTTTCGGACATATGCGGTTTCCCGACCGTAGGCAAAAACACGGTCGACCACGTTTTTGCCTGGGGTCGGGAAACCGCATACGGCCGAAAACGAAGCCGACCGGAGGCTGCGGTTCACTCCGGTCGGCTCATAGACATACATTAAATACGGTTCCCGAATACGGCTGAGTGCGGGCGCCGCGATTAAGCCCCGCCCCCCTCCTCCCAGCCGTATACGGGAACCGTATTTAACAAAACGTGGTGTGAACCCAGCCTAAGACAGCAATGACTGAGAGGTGATGAGTATTCCTTTTTATTTTTTTAATCATTGGCAATAAGATCTTACCCAGGACCGCCATCAGAAATTTCAGGGCCCCATACTGCCAAACCGTCTAGGCCTCCAGAAGGAAAAGGGGGAACAGCCAGTAGCAAGGGGCCCCTTTTTAATGTTTAATTTAACAGTCTGAAGTATCATTACATTAGCGGTTTATTTTTTTTTATATACTGTTAATCATTTTCTTAGTAGATTACTTTATGATTATTCTACAATTTTGATTTTGATTATATCAGTATATGCCTGACCTTGCTTATGTTCTATCACTAACGTGATTAAATACAATGTGGAGTGTTAATTATTACATGGATTTTCTAGTACCTTTTTCCTTAACTACATGCAGAGTTTTGTTATGAATATGCATTATCGAGATGTTATAGACTTCCATTGGAAGATAGTCACATGATGATTTATACAATTGTGATGAGTCACCTACTTTATGTGTAGATATGATTTATGTATTGATTGATTTATGTTGTGTTATTCATTTTGATATATCCTGAAGTAACTTATATGATATAGCTATTGTGTTATTGATGTTGGATCCATGTTACCTTATATTTTATCTACATAGGTCTAAGCAAGGTCCATTGTGACAGAATCGTCATTTAGTTTGGTATTTCTTGCTTTAATAAATAAATGTATTCCTACTAAAGTGGAGTGCCTAGTTATCTATCTTGATGTACCATTACTGCCATGGTGGTGGCCCTGGTCTTACCTATAGGGAGCAAACAATCTTTAGGGGGAAAAATACCTTCAGGGGGTCCTACCTATAGATGGCAAACTATCTTAGGGGGTCCTACCTATAGAGGGCAAACTATCTTCAGGGGGTCCTACCTATAGAGGGCAAACTATCTTCAGGGGGTCCTACCTACAGGGGGGCAAACTATCTTCAGGGGGTCCTACCTACAGGGGGGCAAACTATCTTCAGGGGGTCCTACCTACAGGGGGGCAAACTATCTTCAGGGGGTCCTACCTATAGAGGGCAAACTATCTTCAGGGGGTCCTACCTACAGGGGGCAAACTATCTTCAGGGGGTCCTACCTACAGGGGGGCAAACTATCTTCAGGGGGTCCTACCTACAGGGGGGCAAACTATCTTCAGGGGGTCCTACCTACAGGGGGGCAAACTATCTTCAGGAAAATCCTATCTACAGGGAGCAAACTATCTTCAGGGATGTTCAAACTATAGGGGCAAGCTACCTCCAGGGGGGCCTACCTACAGGGAGCAAGCTACTTTCTGTGGGGCCCTAAGTACAGGGGCAAACTATCTTTAGGAATGTCCTACCTGCAAGGTGAAAGCTATATTCAAGGGGTCCTACCCACAGGGGACAAGCTACATGTAGTGTGGTGAACTATCTACAGAGGGTCCTTACTATAAGAAGCATGCTACCTATAGAGGGGCAATCTACAGGGGGATTAAACCTACATGGATGCAAACTACCAATAGGAGCAAACTATCTACAGGGGGTCCTAACTTGATTGGACAAACTACTTACAGGGAGTCCTACTTACAGGGGCAAACTACATACAGGGGGGTCCCAACTAGAGGGGGGGGGGAACTACCTACTGAAGCAACCAATTTACCTAATGGGGGACCTACCTACTCTTCCCTAACTGACCTGCCCATTCCCACCAACCCACTAACATACCCACTTTATTGTTTGTGACACCAAACTGCAGAATTATTACTATTTGAGATCCTATAGGTGGGGAAAATGGAAGGATTGTGCTAGTAAAGTGGCAAGCCTAAGATGTTTGTCTGGTAGGTTCTGCAGAGATGAGTTAAAGGGGTACTCCGGTGAAAAACTTTTTTTTTTTTAAATCAACTGGTGCCAGAAAGTTAAACAGATTTGTAAATTACTTCTATTAAAAAAATCTTAATCCTTCCAATACTTATTAGCTGCTGAATACAACAGTGGAAATTCTTTTCTGTTTGAAACACAGAGCTGTCTGCTGACATCATGAGCACAGTGCTCTCTGCTGACATCTCTGTCCATTTTAGGAACTTTCCAGGGTAAAAGGAAATCCATAAAGCAAACATATGCTGTTCTGGACAGTTCATAAAATGGACAGAGATGTCAGCAGAGAGCACTGTGCTCGTGATGTCAGCAGACAGTTCTGTGTTTCAAAAAGAAAAGAATTTCCACCGTAGTATTCAGCAGCTAATAAGTACAGGAAGGATTAAGATTTTTTAATAGAAGTAATTTACAAATCTGTTTAACTTTCTGGCACCAGTTGATTAAAAAAAAAAAAAAAAAAAAAAGTTTTTCACCGACTGGAGGAAATTGTCATGTGACGTCAGATGAAGAAGATAAAGGAAAGTGAATGACTCTGATTAGAAAAGACATCAGATATAACAGCACTGCAATCTACAGTGTGTGTGACAGTATATTAAAAAATAAACCGTGACGTCATGAGCCCCCCTGGCGCTGGCTCTAAGAGTTCAGAACATTTTGTTCCAAATGCTGAGCAGCGGAGTACCCCTTTAAGCACAGTGTCATTAGTGTGATTTCCTAGAGAGTCTGCTCGGGCTACGGAAGTTATGTAGGGGATGAGTGGTTTTTTAAAAGTGATCTCCTGCCTTGGCCACTGATTGGCTGAGCGGCAGTATGACACTCTGGGCCTCGACAACACTTCGGGCCCAAGGATTGCTCTTTCTCTCAGGAAGAGTATCGTAGCTGGGGACAGGAGCAGGACACCTGAGGTACCGCAAGAGCGCTGGGGGTAAGTAGAGGTTTATTTTTTTTATATTGTAGAAAGGGCATTCTTCTAACCTCCCGGCCCCCATCCTGCCGGATTGCCCCTTTAACCATTGATTTAGAAGGTAAAGTAATTTTTTATTTTTTTTTTACAAAATTGGAGAGCTATGTTTTTTCTACTGCCATACAATATTCTCAATCACATTTGGAAGGGGATAGATGCAGTTTTTGTTGTCATGTGGTCATAATACTACCTCCTTGGGGTGTATTTTAGAAATCTGCTCAAAAATATAGGAGCCTGTTCATGGATCCAGAGCATGTGTGATGAATCCACAGGCAAACTCTGCTTTCAACTGTGTGTGCATTTTCAGAACACAGACATAGGTGAGTGCTTATGGATGGAGCCATTGACTTTCTGCACTGTGACCGCTTGTAAATAACAGCCAGCTCAGCGGATAGTGACAAGAGAGGAGAGTGGGGGTAAATATAGTGTGGGTCCATATTAACAGTGGGGGAAGCACAGAATGGAGGCACATTAATATTGTCAGTACAATATGGAGGCACACTAACAGTATGGATTGGAGACACAGTATGGGGGGGCAAAAACAGTGTGGGGGCACAGTGTGGGGACACTTTAACAGTGTGGGGGTACATTTACCATGCGAGGGGCAAATTAACAAAGTATATAAGTAACCCTGCTTGTTACTCTGGTTGCTACTTCTGAGACAATCACTGCCAGCCAATCACTGACTGAAGTGGGACACTGTTGTCGCTCGTGGCTGGCTGAGCGAGTGTCACTAACCAGACTAATCCGTTGTGTGAGCTGTGGGGGACTCAAGTAGGTGACTGTGTTTTTGTTTTTTGTTTTTTTATATAGTGTCCCAAGCACCATATAAATAAAAAATAAATATTTAACCCCTTAAGGACTCAGCCCATTTTGGCCTTAAGGACTCAGGCAATTTAATTTTTACGTTTTAATTTTTTCCTCCTCGCCTTCTAAAAATCATAACTCTTTTATATTTTCATCCACAGACTAGTATGAGGGCTTGTTTTTTGCACGACCAGTTGTCCTTTGTAATGACATCACTCATTATATCATAAAATGTATGGCGCAACCAAAAAGCACTATTTCTGTGGGGAAATTAAAACGAAAAACGCAATTTTGCTAATTTTGGAAGGTTACGTTTTCACGCCGTACAATTTATGGTAAAAATGACGTGTGTTCTTTATTCTGAGGGTCAATATGATTAAAATGATACCCATTATTACATACTTTTATATTATTGTTGCGCTTAAAAAAAATCACAAACTTTTTAACCAAATTAGTACGTTTATAATCCCTTTAATTTGATGACCTCTAACTTTTTTATTTTTCCGTATAAGCGGCGATATGGGGGCTCATTTTTTGCGCCATGATCTGTACTTTTTTTTGATACCACATTTGCATATAAAAAACTTTTAATTAATTTTTTAATAATTTTTTTTTAAATAAAATGTATTAAAAAAGTAGGAATTTTGGACTTTTTTATTTTTTTTCGTTCACGCCGTTCACCGTACGGGATCATTAACATTTTATTTTAATAGTTCGGACATTTATGCACGTGGCGATACCAAATATGTCTATAAAAGAAAATGTTTACGCTTTTTGGGGGTAAAATAGGAAAAAACGGACGTTTTACTTTTTTATTGGGGGAGGGGATTTTTCACTTTTTTTTTACTTTTACTTTTACATTTTTTTACATTTTTTTTACACTTCAATAGTCCCCATAGGGGACTATTCATAGCAATACCATGATTGCTAATACTGATCTGTTCTATGTATAGGACATAGAACAGATCAGTGTTTTCGGTCATCTTCTGCTCTGGTCTGCTCGATCACAGACCAGAGCAGGAGACGCTGGGAGCCGGACGGAGGAAGGAGAGGGAACCTCCGTGCGGCGTTATGAATGATCGGATCCCCGGAGCAGCGCTGCGGGCGATCCGATCATTCGTTGGAATCGCGCACTGCCGCAGATGCCGGGATCTGAGGGGTTAATGGCGGACGCCCGTGAGATCGCGGGCGTCGGCCATTGCCGGCGGGTCCCTGGCTGCGATCAGCAGCCGGGATCAGCCACGCATGACACTCCGATGCCCGCGGTTATGCACAGGACATAAATGTACGTCCTGGTGCGTTAAGTACCACCTCACCAGGACGTACATTTACGTCCTACGTCCTTAAGGGGTTAAAGAAATAAACACATCCGTTTTTGCACTTTTGTTTATTCCTCCTTACCTTTTAAAAATCATAAACCTTTACATTTTGCACCCAAAAATTCCACATTATGGCTTATGTTTTGCTGGAGGAGTAGGACAAAAAGACGTGGCACTCAAAGTTGCAGTTTAGGTGATTTATTTCATATGCAATCCACAAGGTAAATAGATAACGTTTCGGTCAAACATTGACCTTCATCAGATCAAGGATTGCTGCGGAGTATGGAGACGTCGGCCTAAAGCCGTGGAGCTAGGTGCGACAGCCGTCGCTGTACAAGTTATATGTTTGTATGTTTTGCTGGAGGAGGTAATGGACCCTCCGCTTGCGTTCTAGCTGATTGGGACATCGCGATTTAACCGCGATGGTCCCAATCAGCCCGACTGAGCTGCCGGGAGTGAATGTTCGCCGCATCTAAAGGGTTAAAAGCGCACCGCACAACGATCGGTGCCGCACGCTATTAGGGTCCTGGCTTTCATTAGCCACCGGGACAGACCCACTATGACACATCGTGACCCCGCGTTATAGACCGGGACCGGGCGCAGGTCATACAGGTACGCCCTGCATCCTTAAGAGGTTAAAGAGAGCTACGCATAAAAAATTATGCTCACAAACATCAATAAACCGAGGGGCAATGTTGTAAAAAAGAATAGGCAAAAAATTATGCAGCACAATGGGAAAAACTGATAAAGGTCCATACTTCAAGTTATTACTGTTAAAGCTGGTTCTATACGCTAATGATTTATGGGAAGTACTTTAGCTTTTCACCCATGGCTTTTTCATTTTGGCTTCATTTTTGTTATATAAACAATAACATGGTTAATTCTGTTGTATGTTATTGTTCATCTGAAATTGTATTTACCTAATTTTAAGACCCTGTAATAATACTTTTTTTAAAATATGGCTTAATAGTATTAATACATAATACCATACAATTCAAAGCTGTGTGTAAGCCCAATGGGACCAGGAGGCTAAATCCTCCTTCTTTACAAGCCAACTTCTCATAGAATGTCAACTTCCAGCCATTGCTACCATCACTGCTATGTACAGTGTTCTGCATACACCAATCCTACAGATTTTATGTCTTTATAAAAGATACAATCATCTTTCCAGCTAAGCTTGATTTTTCAGCGACACTGCGCCATACATCTTTATGCATGCCACAACACAGCAGGTCTGTTTGGTGAAGGTGTAGTAGAGTGCTACCATTTTGTGCCACCTTCATACATATACAGTATTTGTGCCACCTTCATACATATACTGACTATGTCACGGAGTAAAAATGCACCTTTTGTTTATTATGCCTTAAACCTTGTGACAGCGCAACCTTCCAGTCAGCCGCCTCCCAGATTCCTCGCCTGCTGTGTATTTATATGTGTATGTGTGTATTACATTACCTCACTCTTTCCAGTGTCACTGAGAACATATTGTAACTATGGCAATTCAGCTCAAATTAAAAAAATAATAATAATTCGAGAAACTTGTACTTAAGTAGGAGCCAATTCCAGGCTCAGCTGCCCCATCTGATGGAGAAGCGGGTGGAGAATCTGACATGCTGGCATTCTGCAAAATGTTCTACAAAATAAAAAGTATCGCCAGTCATTCTAGCTGCAAATATTTGCTACTAAGGCAGCGAGTGGCACTTAGGCTGTAAAATCACTTCTTTCATGACCAATGACTGCAAGCGGTCTGTGAAATATCACGTTAAAGCCTAATGTCAAAGTTCAGCAAAAATTGGCAATCTATGATTTTATAATAGCAACATGGGGTTTTCACTTTTTTTCTTTGTTTTGAATACACAATATTCAGAAAGGAGTCTCTGTGGATGGACCTACCATATACAGTGACCCCCCCGACCTACGATGGCCCCGACATACGATCATTTCAACATACGATGGCCTCTCAGAGGTCATCACATGTTGAAGGCAGCATCAACATACGATGCCTTTGTATGTCGGGGCCATCGCATAAACAGCTATCCGGCAGTGCAGACTGCCTCAGCTGCCACCGGATAGCCGTTTACGGTGCCCCGTGTGCTCCGCTGACAATCACTTACCTGTCCTCGGGGCTCCGGCGCGTCCTCTTCGGGATCCCCTGCATCGTCGGCGCTCTCCATCGTTATCACATCGCTGCGCACGCCGTCCCGTCATCCAATAGGAGCGGCGTGCGTAGTGACGTGATGGCAGCGATGTGAGAGTGAGGATGCTGGGGAAGAAGAGGCCTTACCGGAGAGTCGGGGACACCACGGGGACGCGTCGACAGCGATGGAAGGCGACATTCAGGGCAGCGGTGATGGTCCGGAGCGGCGGGGACACGTGAGTATCAGTGGTCTTCAACCTGCGGACCTCCAGATATTGCAAAAGTACAACTCCCAGCATGCCCGGACAGCCGTTGGCTGTCCGGGCATGCTGGGTGTTGTAGTTTTGCAACATCTGGAGGTCCGCAGGTTGTAGACCACTGTCCTATAATTTACATTGCACGGATCCCACGGATATAACACTGCAAAAAAAAGTAAAAAAAAAGTGTTAATAAAGGTCATTTAACCCCTTCCCTAATAAAAGTTTGAATCACCCCCCTTTTCCCATAAAAAAAATAAAACAGTGTAAAAAAAATAAATAAATAAACATATGTGGTATCGCCGCGTGTGTAAATGTCCGAACTATAAAAATATATCATTAATTAAACCGCACGGTCAATAGCGTACGCGCAAAAAAATTCCAAAGTCCAAAAAAGCGTATTTTGGTCACTTTTTACACCATTAAAAAAATGAATAAAAAGTGATCAAAAAGTCCGATCAAAACAAAAATCATACCGATAAAAACTTCAGATCACGGCGCAAAAAATGAGTCATCATACCGCCCTGTACGTGGAAAAATAAAAAAGTTATAGGGGTCAGAAGATGACATTTTTAAACGTATACATTTTCCTGCATGTAGTTATGATTTTTCCAGAAGTGCGACAAAATCAAACCTATATAAGTAGGGTATCATTTTAACCGTATGGACCTACAGAATAATGATAAGGTGTAATTTTTACCGAAATATGCACTGCGTAGAAATGGAAGCCCCCAAAAGTTACAAAATTGCATTTTTTTTTTCGATTTTGTCGCACAATGATTTTTTTTTCCGTTTCGCCGTGCAATTTTGGGTAAAATGACTAATGTCACTGCAAATTAGAATTGGCGACGCATAAAATAAGCCATAATATGGATTTTTTGGTGGAAAATTGAAAGGGTTATGATTTTTAAAAGGTAAGGAGGAAAAAACAAAAGTGCAAAAACGGAAAAACCCTGAGTCCTTAAGGGGTTAAAGGTGTATTCCAGTGTGGGACAAAAATGTATCTAGTGCTGGGTCTGAAGTAAAATAAATAAAAAAGACTATATTTACCTACCCCCTGATCCCCCGCTGCAGCTCCTGCTCATCTGCTTGCATCTGTTTTTTGTCTGCTTTCGAGATGAGAGCTCGGAGCCGGACCTGCATACAATATCTGGCACAAGACGGGGAATAGGGATAAGTAAGTATGCCTTTTTGTTATTTACTCCTAACCTCTTCATACATTTTTAATAGCTGTCCGGGCGGCAGATATTCCTATCAAACTCCTCATATGCATGCATGCTTAGTTCAACAAAATGGGTGGTGTTAATAGAGAGAGGAGAATAAGCCACTGCCAGACGTCTCTAGTGATGACTTATCTCTAGAGAACAACAAATAAAGTATTGAAATTCAGCTTACTAATTCCTTCTTTCCCTTGTCCCTATATATCAGGGGACAGTCAAAACCACCCCATACACATAAGATATCTGACCAGCCCTGCTGAAATTGGTAGGAACAGCAGACCAGAGTCTAATGTGCATGGGCACCTTATTGATTACAACAGACAAACAGATTTAAAGATGCTATAAATGCTATAAAGGCCTCGCCCATAAAGTCATCTAAAAAGGCTGAGTTTAGCCCTTTGAGCCAACCATCTAAAAAGCATAAGCTATGTCCATTTACCATGACCAACAGTAGCAGACTGTTGTTTGCCAATAATGTGATTTGCCAGGCTGGACAATTTTTTCGGCTATTTTCGGCAATTTTGACAGAATTTAGCCAGTTTGACTTAATTTAGTCAATCATTTGCCATTTTACACAAACTCATTGTTGAGTTTACTTTAGCATGTTGCAGGCAGCATCATTACTATTCCAATCCAAAGGACGATAGATCAGCCATTTTCTAGCCAATAAATGCACTATAAAGGGAATTTATTATTCTCTGTATGCCAGTTTTGTGCAAAAAGCTGTGACTTTTCACTGTATTTGCATCAAGCTTGCCACTTTATGAAAAAAGTGGATGGGACTTAATAAGAAGAGATGTGGCTTCCCACAGCTTGCGTATGTTTACAATACTTTTACACTAGAACCTAGCTAAATTATACATGAAATCTACTAATCTAATCATTCTGATGACACAAAGACAGCATAAAAGCGCCAAATATGAGTCAATACCTTCATTATAGGATGCTGTGTGCATCTGAATTTTGGAGTAATGTTTCTTGTACATTGCAGTAGTCTCAGCTTTACTAGTCTCACATGCTAGTCTCAGGTTGTTTTTAGCAGCATTTAGAGATAAACTTCACAGCTAGCCCCATGAACATAGGCACAATAGACTGTCTTAGACCCTATTCACAAGACTAGTAAAGGTGCCTGGCCACGCTCTGGGACCTGTGCAGAGGTCAATTCACAGTGAGGGCTAGGCTAAGCTTTAGATGTCATACTAGAATCACCTTTCACTGCTTTTTTAATCAATATTAGTCCAAGATATTGTGCAGAATAATTTCTTAATGATACATTGATTTGGGGAAATTTTTTCTTGCTACATTGCTAGAAAATTCTTGTACAATATAGTCATACTGGTACATTACATATTACTGTCTGTAGACCCTACTAAACTTTGACTTAAGTTTAGCATTTTCATACCAGCTACAGCACTTTTCTAAAACGGGCAGGGCTTAGTGTAAAGGGTGCATGACCTCCCACATTTGCCAGCTGTATTACAACGTATGCCAGAAAACTAGCTGGTGTAGATTTGTAAACTGTTGTGTACATTACTTTGCATTACCAGCATACACTAAGACATAATAAGGGTGTACAGGTTAAAGATTTGTATCTGCCTTTTACTGGAGTGATGCCTAAGTCACATGATTCTCGCCCAGCTATGCTTTCTATGCAAACGTTTCCAGAACAGCTGTTGGTGGGGTCCCTTACCCAATCCCCAATCCCAGGGTTGGCTGGACCCAAACCAGTTTTAGTCATTTATAGCTGGGCTTTTGTCTCCCAGCTCAGCTCATACTGGACAGACTGGTCCGGCAGTTTATTTTGTGAACAGTGTCTGTACCTAGTTGAGTGTGTTTCTATTAAAGGAGATATCTTATGGATAAAAACGGAGAATGCAGGGGGTCCAAGTGCTGCGGTCCCACGCGCCCCTCCATATATCTCTATGGGAGAGCTGTTCGGCTATCTTTGGCTCTCCCATAGAGATATATTTGAGGGAGCATGGAAGCCCCCACTTTGGGTGAGGGTCCTGACGCGCCGCTCCAGGGGAGAGTCGGAACTCCATACAGGAGATCGCGGGGGCCCCAACGCTCAGACCCCCTGCGGTCTAAAACGTATCTCCTATCCTGTGGATAGGGGATACGTTTTTATCCATGAGATTAGCCCTTTAAAGGAAAACTGTCAGCTTGCTCGCCCCGCACTAACCAGCGGTACTGGCTGGTAGTGCGGGGGAGGCTGATCAGCTTGATGCTTACTGTGCCCAGATCAGCCGCTCCGTTCAGCAGTAATGTTCGATTTTCGATATAAGCTAATGAGGTGCTGGCACTGGGTGGGCTAACTGGCACTCTGATGTCAGCGCTGCCAGCCGCAGCGCCGCCCAGCTCATCAATTTTCCTCCCCTCCCTCGGCCTCTGCCTCTTCTCCCACTTTGTAATGAAGAGAGAGGGGAGGAATATTGATGAGCTGGCGCTGCACCGGCGGCGGTGGCATCTTAGTGCCAGTTAGCCCGGCCAGTGCCAGTTAGAAACTCATTAGCATATACTGAAAATTGAAGATTACGGCCAAACGGCACGGTGGATCCGGGTACAGTAAACATCAAACTGATTAGCCAGTACCGCTGGTTAGTGCGGGGGAAGCAAGCTGACAGTTTTCCTTTAAAGGGGTACTCCGGTGAAAACCTTTTTTCTTTTAAATCAACTGGCTATGGAAAGTTAAACAGATTTGTAAATTACTTCTATAAAAAAAATCTTAATCCTTCCTGTACTTATTAGCTGTTGAATACTACAGAGGAAATTCTTTTCTTTTTGGAATGCTCTCTGATGACATCACAAGCACAGTTCTCTCTGCTGATGTTATTATAATAATAATAATAAGTCTTTATTTATGGTTGTCCTTGGTGGGATTTGAACCCAAGGCCCCAGCACTGCAAGGCAGCAGTGCTAACCACTAAGCCACCATGCTGCCCTTAGCATACATCTGCTATGCACGGTTGCTAAAATGGACAGAGATGTCAGCAGAGAGCACTGTGCTCGTGATGTCATCAGTGTTCCAAAAAGAAAGGAATTTCCTCTGTAGCATTCAGCAGCTAATAAGTACTGGAAGGATTAATATTTTTTTAATAGAAGTAATTTACAAATATGTTTAACTTTCTGGCACCAGTTGATTGAAAAGAAAAAAGGTTTTCACCGGAGTACCCCTTTAAGTCCAGTAGTTAGGTCAGAGAGAGAGAAAGAACCCCCTAGCTTTGTGTGCCTTCTCTGAAAAGCTTAAGCCTCTCCAGTGTGCCGCATTCTGTTCAAGTCAGGCCTAATTCAAAGAAGTCACAACTCAGATGCAAGAGCTATCATCGGAGACAGATCTGGACCATGTGTATGGTAATCACAGCACTATCCAGAGTTTGAACGGTTCATCCAAGTGATTTTTCATGCTGTAAAGGCAAGTTTCCAGCTCCAAGAAAGGGTATACTCTAGTAAGAGCATGAGAAAGTTGAACAAGAATCCCTCTGCTTACACTAATCTCTTCATTGACATGCTGTGCTGTGTAGTTATCATGTGATTTTTATAAAGGTAATGTGTAATATTTCAGTGTTGAAAAGACTGTATTATATTTGGATCTGCGCAGAAGGTTCAGTAAAGTTTTTTAAGTTGTTTCTACATTACCCAACTGTTCGTAGATACCGTATCCTTCCTGTACTCCACACTACAAGTAAGACTTACTTGGCAAAAGATTGGTTGGGTTCACAAGGGAACATCAGGTTAACTACACCACCTTGCCATGTGACATTTATAAAGGACTACAATTCCAACAAGCTTGCACAGTAAATATGACGCAAAACCGCAAGGTTCAAGTATCTGCACTACAGTAAGTCAACCTGTGTAGGCCCCTCACAGTAGAGAACACCTAATTTAACTGTTCCTGCATCCTGCAATAGTATTTTCACTAATAACACTACCTACAAGTGCAAACAGTGCACCAGAGACTTTCCAGTCAGTATATCTTCTAGTACATGAACTCTTATTAGGACAGTGACCAACTATTGACTTACCTGCCTAAAACTTGTAACAAACCACTCTGTGCTGAAGGGACTGTGTTGGATGTGTCCAGATTTTTCATTTCTGCACCTGACGCTATGAGGACAACCCCTTTGATAAAAGAGTTGTTGGGTTCAGTGGGGGTTCTCAAATTATCTATATAACACTACCATGTAGCATTACCGCCTACATTACCATCTATCAGTCCTTCAATACTTTGCCTGTGCAGATGTTTGCATTTTTGAAATCCACCATATATCTGTAAATGGCATCTAGTCATCTTCATACATTAATATAGCATTGGGTTTCCAGTTAGTTATGATAAGAAAAAATATTATTTATATTGTACAAAATATTATGAAGCTAAAATTCATATTGAAGTGATTGGCTCATTGAAACATGCCAGCGAATCTATAAACACCAAGAAAAAAACGTGGTTTCAAATGGCAGAAAATGCTCAACCCCAAATACAGTTGTGCATTAATGCTGGGGGAGCAGATCCTGCACTTGTGGTCCATTGCTAAGGGCGATCTCCAGCATAAAATCAGCATAGAATTAACACAGTAGGGACTCATTAGGGATATAGGTTGAACTTGATGGAGTCTGGTCTGTTTTCAACCTTATGAACTATAGTTACATAGTTACATAGTTAGTATGGTTGAAAAAAGACATACGTCCATCAAGTCCAACCAGGGAATTGAAGGGAAGGGTGTAAGGGGATAAGGGAAAGGGATGTCGTTTTATAATTCTGCATAAGCATTAATGTTATTTTGTTCCAGGAATGTATCTAACCCTGTTTTAAAGCTGTTAATTGTTCCTGCTGTGACCAGTTCCTGAGGTAAACCGTTCCATAAATTCACAGTCCTCACGGTAAAGAAGGCGTGTCGCCCCTTTAGACTAAACCTTTTCTTCTCCAGACGGAGGGAGTGCCCCCTCGTCCTTTGGGGGGGTTTAACCTGGAACAGTTTTTCTCCATATTTTTTGTATGGGCCATTTATATACTTATATACGTTTATCATATCCCCCCTTAAATGTCTCTTCTCAAGACTAAACAATTGTAACTCCTTTAATCGCTCCTCATAGCTAAGATGTTCCATGCCCCATATTAGTTTAGTCGCGCGTCTCTGCACCCTTTCCAACTCCGCAGTGTCCCTCTTATGAACAGGCGACCAAAACTGAACAGCATATTCCAGGTGAGGTCGTACCAATGCTTTATAAAGGGGGAGTATTATGTCCCTGTCCCTTGAGTCCATGCCTCTTTTGATACATGACAATATCCTGCCGGCTTTGGAAGCAGCAGCCTGACATTGCATGCTATTCTGTAGTCTGTGATCTACAAGTACACCCAGATCCTTCTCTACCAGTCTACCAGTTTAATCCCCCCTAAGACATACGACGCATGCAGGTTATTAGTACCCAGATGCATAACTTTACATTTATCTCCATTGAACCTCATTTGCCAAGTGGATGCCCAGACACTTAGTCTAGCCAAGTCATCTTGTAACCTATACACATCCTCTATAGACTGTACCGTGCTACAAAGCTTGGTGTCATCTGCAAAGATACTATGTTACAATGGTGGATGCCTGCAGCAGACTACAAGTGCCACAATGGCATCCTACACCCGATGAAAAGTGTGAATGTGTAACATATAGAATAATAGATACATTTAGGTGCACTACTGTGGTAGATGTAGACAGTAACATATGACTAACCCGCAAAATTATGTTAAAATTAAGACATTAGCCAGTATATCCTTATATGAAGGACAAACCTGAGCCTGCACACCAATGCCAAGGTTTCTCAAGTGGCACAGGACCTAACACTAAACCTACCTGTGCCATATGGGCAATACCAGGGGCCAGTGGGCAATTACAGCGGCAAGGTCCAACTCACGGGCTCAGGTATGTCCTTCATGTAAGGATATACTGGCTAATGTCTCAATTTTAACATCATTTTGAGGGTTAGTCATATGTTACTGTCTACATCTACCACAGTAGTGCACTTAAATTTATGTATCAGCGAACTTATAAAGCAAGTTATGAACTTTTGTCCCTGGAAAGGACTTGTTGGTTCAGGAATAGAATGGCATGACACAATGCCAATGACTTTGTGGTAGCCCAGTACGGGAGGTGTTACCCCGTACCCTTGCTGCCCTGTCAGGCAGCCTCCTGCAGCCCTTAAGGTCTCTGAAGTCACTGGTCACCTCCGTGGGCCTGGCTACAATATATAGATTTTTCTACCTGTCTAACCTCAATAAAGCTACAGTTGTCCGTAACTTGCAAGAGAAGAGGGTAGAAGGCGCTCCATGTGTAAAACCTTTCGGTTAAATGGGGTAGGGGGTGTAAACCAACCACAGCCGCTTACCAGATGGAGTTGTGTTGAATCACACACAACAATGTTTAGCGTGTGGAGGTATAAACCAAGTCGTCCACAGTATTCCTGGAAGTCGAATGGACCAAAGAGTGACCGAGAAACACAGGACTAGTGTAGGTGCCTAGACCGTCCAGGCGCCTATACTAGTCCTGTTTTTCTAGATCACTCTTTGGTTGTCCGTAACTTGGCGTCGGAGTCATTATTGCCCCTGTGCCTAGCCCAGGATCCAGCGGTATACCTTTGGGTGGTATTGAGGATAAACCACGCCCTGGCATCACAAATACAAGGGGTTAATGCCATCTACCACTAGGGTAATTCCATCTGCCCTTTGCATCACACCCCATACTACAACTTTTGGCGTCCTATAGACAGGATACGGGTGTGCGCCTTCTGAACTGTGTCCATTGTTGTCAGAAAGTCGCATGCCGATGCGAATGAAGTTTGCAACAGAAAGTTGACGAGACTTTGTTTGCAAAAAGTTTTTGTTAATAAGTACTTGTGAAATAGAGGGCGAGGTGAAGAAAAGACTATCTGCCATTGAGGATAATGCTAATCGTGAACACTAAGTGCAAAAGTCGTGCTGAGGCAATGTTACATGCCAAGATGTCTGCCGCCACACCTGAAAGGGTTTAATCTGTTGAAAGAAAAGCGTGCAAAAGCATCCCGCCAAAGTCAGAGTCCCGCCCCTGGCCGTGGAAGCCAAGTCACAGTTCCTAATCCTAAGTGGAACTCCAAAGGTCTGCCCCTTGTTGCTGTGGGAGCAGAAAAAGAGGAAGCACTGCTGAGTCACTTCCGGTCCCAGGCCCTGCTGATGACGAAGTTCCGTCCGGTGGCCATTTTGTATGAGACCGGTATAAGAAGCAGAACGGAGCCGGACCTCTTAGTATTGCAGAAGTTCCTGGTGAGAGCAAGAAGATGGCGGATGTGCAGCAGAGCATGAGAGCAGAGAGTCCCAAGATGGTGCTGGAGACCTGGCAAGTTGCCGCGGCGCAGATGTTCCAGGAGTTAGCGGATCACCTGCAGAGATTCTCCATCATTGCCGAAGATGCCCACCTAAAAGTTCCTTTGCCTGAGGATGATGGGAATTGTCCTGCAACTCCAGTGGATGGAATGCCTGCATCATCACGAGGATCGTCGCAGGCGAGGCTGTCTCCCCATCACCGGACCTAGGGATCCTGGGCGGAGATCCACAAGGAGGAGTCGGAAGTGAGTACTCCGGCTGAGGCCACATTCTCTACCCCTCCATCTACCCCCAGTTTAGAGCCAGCGCCCCAGGTCCTGCAACTCCCAGCACGTTCCCGGTCACTACCAATACCTAAGTGGCTATTTGGATATGAGCCAGCACTAGTCCAGTTCATGAGGGACCATCTCCTAACCCTGCCAGGGAAGTCCCATCCTCCTGTCCCAGCAGCCCAGGCTGAAAAGGCCAAACATGAGGACGAAGTGGCTGCCATAATGGAAGAGTTAAGGGCAGAAAGGAGAAGGGAGTATGGCCTAAAGTTATGCCGTATGAAGAACGTAAAGTGCAGCACCAGGATACCAAGAACCTTGAGGGCTTATATATCAGGAGGCTAGAACAACCCTGAGAGGGGGAGTCACCCCTAGAACGGCGAAGAGCTACAGTCGCAAAGTTTGAAAGAGTGAGGGGGTATAGCACATTAATGGACTGTCAGCACCGTAGTACTATTCTGGTCGACAGGAGAGTGGTGAAGAGAGACTACCTCCCTCCACCTCTACACTCCCTAGAGAGCGAGGAGATTGTAGAATACACCCCTTTACACAGCATGCGAGGGGAATGTGCAGCCGCCATCACCAGACCCAAGAATCCCACACAAATCCCCTTCGCTTACTTCCCCTCTGAAGGGGACTTAGATCCATTTGGTCTCCTGCCACCAAGCGTGAAGGGAAAAGTCGTCCAAGAAGAATGATATCCTGAGTCATCTGTTATGGACCCCAAGTATCTGCGTCAAGGGTCGTCTACAGATGTGCCTAGGCCTACTCCTGCTGTTGCGAAGGTTTGGCCTACCCTGCAGGCACCAACCAAAGTGCCTTAGCCTACTCCTGCTGAGGAGGAGGTTTGGCTGGCCAAACAGGCACCTACACCTGACCCCCCCCCCCCCCCCCCAGTGGCGCAAGCTTCTGTTCAAGTGGTGGTCACCGTGAGCCCGACCATCAGTGAATCCAGTTTGTCCCATGTGTTGTGGGATACCCTTGTCAGCCCTATGGAGGGGGCACAGTCTCGTGGTCCTAGGTACATGTCCCAGCCTAGAAAGCAAGGTGACCGTCGATGGGATGGAAAGTTGCCCAGCCACAGTGCTTGAATCTTGCAAGATGTTTGCTACTATTTGAGTCGAAGAGACTAACTGTGTTTTATGTGGAAGCATTGTTGTTGTTAATGGTTATGCAACATTCAAGAAGTGCCTGACAAACTTGTCAAGAAGTTTATTTGTAACCATATGCGTATGTGTACGTGCCCGGCTTTTAGCCGTGACCCTTTACTGAGAACTCAAAATGTACCATAACTGTAGAGCGGTACTCTCAATATGTATTTTCAGAGTGATATATTTTGTCTATATTTTGAATGCACACGTTACTGTACTATATTGTTTATGGAGTGTTGTCATAAAATGTATATAACATGTATATATACAGAATTGTCTAAGATGTCTCTTTTTGTCTATGGCAAGGTATCCTGACCAGGACAGGAGAAACATAACTGCCTCACCGGCAGTACAAAGAGTAAGTCACAGCATGTTGTATAAAGTTGTACCACATAGTCTAAGTATAACTAATTTAGTCTAGTAATATGTAATGTCTAGATTAGGACTGTAGCAAAAGGTATACTCCCAGTCCACCATCATCAAATGTATATATGTCTACCATTTCTTCCTGTCCACGTGTACAGGGTACACTACTGCCCAGAGGGTTCCCCTGAGGTATAAGTCAGACACGAATAGTGACAGAGTACAGCATGGAAAGGTAACTTCATTGTATAGTATAAAATTACCTATTGAGTTCTGGGGAGAAGTGGTTAGTGCCGAGGGGCCCCAGCAGCTAAGGCATTGGGTAGAGAGCCTCAGGTAGCCCAATCCGCACAAATGTCTTCAAGTGTCGTAATTGAAGTTACAAGGGTAATGAATTCCACATGGTTACCACAAAGAGCATGTATGGACAGTTTTCGTCAAGTGCCACATGGACTCATTTTGGTTTTGTTTCCCACAATCAGACCTGTGAAGGACATTACACCAATATGCCCCAGGAACTGTTCTCGCTAGGCCCCAGTGGCCACTGTTACTCGTCTGCCCTCCAGGACTGGGTGCCGAGGACAGATGTGTTTAAGAGGGGGAGTTTGTGGTGACCCAGTACAGGAGGTGCTACCCTGGACCCTTGAGGCCCTGTCAGGCAGCCTCCTGCAGTGTCCCCTGCCCCCCCCCCCCCTGCATCTGTTTATTGTAATTGTATATAATCACTATGTTATATATGTAAGAGTGTTGTATCTTTAAGACTCTTTACCATGTGATTTGTCATGTGATTGTTACCCAGGAGGTATCAGTGACCAGGTGACCTAGGGGTGACCAATGGGACCCCACCAGAGCCTCCCCCATATAAACTTAGAAAACAGAGTCTCTGTGTGGACTGTGTCAACGCCCAGTGTGTATATTCACCACATCCACAGTGCAATCATCTATAGACAATCATAGGCTGTATATCTTTTCAAATAAATTCCATCACTCACGTTTAGATGGTTCGCATTTTTTTTTCTAGTTTATTCAAGTCTTTCGGCAGTTACATCAGCTTCATTCAATAGGATGTCGGCACACATCCAGTCTAGCAGAGGTCTTAACGCACTAGCTGGGAGCCATCAGGGTCATGACGCGACGTTTCGGGGGACCTCCACCTTACTCATGCGTACTAGATCCTGGCTATCCAAGGGAGGATATAGGAATCTCACACCTGGTTTTACCAATCAATCGGTCTCAGGTAAAGGAATGTCTTTTTTTCTATGTGTATTATCCAATTGGACATCTATTCAATCATTATTGTAGACTATATATGTGAGATTTCCAATCACATCCTGGGATATGACATATAATTTCAATATAAGAAGGCTTTATTACTACAGACTTCATTTAAGCCTGATGGGGAAATCGTTTTCATATAACTAATCCAATGTGTTTCCCTTTGCAAGAGACACTTGTGGTTTTGAACGTCATTCTTATCTGTGTGAATTTGTTCTAAAATTTGCCAACGTAGTTCATTCACATTGTGGTTAGCATCTAAAAAATGTCTCGCTACTGTTGTCTCGCTATATTTAGTGGATTCACCTACTGTTTTGGTTAACGCTTTCCTGATATTATTTTTATGTTCTGCTATCCTTGTTTTAATTTTTCTACTAGTCTGACCAATGTAATTTTTACCGCACGGGCATTTCAACATGTAACGCGACAGGGAATTTTAGAACCTTTTTTAACCCCTTAATGACCGGGGTTTTTTGCTCCTTGCCTTTAAAAAACCTTAACTCTTTCAATTTTGCACCTAAAAATCCATATGAGGGCTTATTTTTTGCGCAACCAATTCTACTTTGCAATGACGTTAGTCATTTTGCCCAAAAAAAAAATCATTGTGAGACAAAATTAGAAAAAAAGATGCCGTTTTGTAAATTTGGGTGCTTCTGTTTCTACGTAGTACATTTTTCGGTAAAAAAAGATACCTTATCTTTATTCTGTAGGTTCATACAATTAAAATAATAACCTACTTATATAGTTTTGATTTTGTCGTACTTCTGGAAAAAATCATAACTTCATGCAGGAAAATTAATATGTTTAAAATTGTCATTTCTGACCCCTATAACTTTTTTATTTTTCCACGTATGGGGCAGTATTAGGGCTAATTTTTTTCGCCGTGATCCGAAGTTTTTAACGGTACCATTTTTGCATTGATGGGACTTATTGATTGCTTTTTATTCATTTTTTCATGATATAAAAAGTGACCAAAAATGCACTATTTTGGACTTTGGAATTTTTTTGCGCGTACGCCATTGACCGTGCGGTTTAATTAACGATATATTTTTATAATTTGGACATTTCCGCACGTGGCGATACCATATATGTTTATTTTTATTTACACTGTGTTTTTTTTATGGGAAAAGGGGGGTGATTCAAACTTTTAATAGGGGAGGGGTTAAATGATCTTTTTCACTTTTTTTTTGCAGTGTTATAGCTCCCATAGGGACCTATAACACTGCACACACTGATCTTTTACATTGATCACTGGTTTCTCATAAGAAACCAGTAATCGGTGATTCTGCCGCTTGACTGCTCATGCCTGGATCTCAGGCACTGAGCAGTCATTCGGCGATCGGACAGTGATGAGGCAGGTAGAGACCCTGCTGCTGTCCTGTAAGCTGTTGGGGATGCCGCGATTTTGCTGCGGCTATCCCGAACAGCCCACTGAGCTAACCGGCATACTTTCACTTTAGACACGGCGTTCAACTTTGAACGCCGCGTCTAAAGGGTTAATAGCGCGCGTCACCGCGATCAATGCCGCGCGCTATCAGCCACGGGTCCTGGCCATTGTTAGAGGCCGGGCCCGACCCACTATGACGCGGGGCCACGCCGTGGCCCCGCGTTATAGATCGGGAGCGGACACATGACGTTCCAGTACGTCATGTGTCCTTAAGGGGTTAAGGTGATAGATATTATCACCTTTTATTATATTGTTACAGTGGGGACATGATAAGCAAGGATATGTACGTTTTCGTTGGGATTCGTCCCATTTCATGATAAAAATGTTTTTGACTTTAAGGTAGAAATGTTTAAATTAAATCGAAATATTAAAATGAAAATGTATGTACACGATAATGAGACAACTTTTTCTCGGGCTGAAATACCCTTCCAAACTGTCCCAGACACTCTGAGAAAAAATCTACATTTATACCCGAAGTTGTCTCTAATAGTGTGGATACATTTTCACAAATTGTAACTGCAGAAGTTAGTGAGAAATGGAATAGTGTACGAAAAGTCCGTTCAAATGTATCAAACTAAGAACCTCCGGGATGACCCCTCCCTTGTCATCAAACGTGCTGACAAGGGAGGTGCCATCGTGATGATGCGTAGGGATGATTATTTGCAGGAAGCTCAAAAACAATTAACGGATACAAAAGTATATTTACCATTAAAAAATGATCCTACCGTAAAGTTGAAAACAGAGATCGATATGTTTATAAGTCAAGCCCTAGAGAATGGTATAATTTCTAAAAGAATGTTCAACAGTTCATTGGTCGATTATCCCCGAACTTTAATTTTGTACCTCCTCCCCAAAATCCATAAGGATCGCGACCGGCCCCCGGGGCGCCCGATCATTTCTGGTACGGGCTCCCTGTTGGAGCCGCTCGCGATCCTTGTGGATAGTTTCCTCCAACCTGAGGTTAAAAATTTAGATCGTTGTCTCCAGGATACTACGCATTTTCTACCATGTCTTAATGAGATAGATACTACAAATGTCAAATTTTTATGTGCAATGGATGTACAAAGCCTGTACACAAATATCCCCCAAACAGAAGGGGCTGAATGCATACATGACGTGTTATGTAAAAACAAAAACTTGAGCAATCAGATGATTGCCTTCTTGATGAATTTATTGGATTTTGTCCTGCATAAAAATTATTTTCGTTTTGACACTCAATTTTTTCTACAAGTGGGCGGGACTTCAATGGGGTCCCCAGTCGCCCCAAGTCTTGCAAATATTTTCATGCATGCATTTGAGGAGAGATTCGTCTTTTCCTCCCCAGACATGGAAATTCCACTGACGTGGCTACGTTATGTGGATGATATTTTCATGCTCTGGGGGGGAACGGAGGAATCTCTCCTCGAACTAAATATGGTACACCCCACTATTAAATTTACTGTTACATATAACTCTCATAAAATACAATTTCTAGACGTGGAAGTCATAAAAAATGATAGGAGTTTTGATACAAACTTATATGTTAAAAGCACAGATAAAAATAACATGTTACATAAGAAAAGCTTTCATAATCCTAGAATTTTTCGAGGTTTACCAAAAAGTCAATATATTAGAGCGAAAATAATAATTAATAAAGAGGATGAATATGAAAAAAATAAGAAAAATATTACAGAGAAATTTGAAAACAGAGGATGTTCTAGAAAATAACTTAAAAAAAGTAGAAGAAGAGGTATCCATTTTAGACAGAGCAGATCTACTAAAGAAAAAAGAGAAAAAGAAAGGAAAAACTGACAGAGAAATGTACATTGGTACGTATGACAGACACACTAATCTAATTTAAAAAAAACTATTAACAAATATTGGGGAATATTAAAATCTGACCCAAAATATGGGAAATTATTTAAAAACCACCCATGTTTGTACACAACAAAGGAAAAACTATAGGCAATATGGTAATACGAGGTGATATTGCAAAAAAGAAAAAGACTATCAGACATTCCTAGGAAGCAAACAAAAAGGTACATATCCTTGCTTATCATGTCCCCACTGTAACAATATAATAAAAGGTGATAATATCTATCATCCTAAAAAAGGTTCTAAAATTCCCTGTCGCGGTTTTTTCACATGCAACATGGAAAATGTAATTTACATGTTGAAATGCCCGTGCGGTAAAAATTACATTGGTCAGACTAGTAGAAAAATTAAAACAAGGAAAGCAGAACATAAAAATAATATCAGGAAAGCGTTAACAACCAAAACAGTAGGTGAATCCACTAAATATAGCGAGACAACAGTAGCGAGACATTTTTTAGATGCTAACCACAATGTGAATGAACTACGTTGGCAAATTTTAGAACAAATTCACACAAATACGAATGACGTTCAAATCCGCAAGCGTCTCTTGCAATGGGAAACATTTTGGATTAGTTATATGGAAACGATTTCCCCATCAGGCTTAAATGAAGTCTGTAGTAATAAAGCCTTCTTATATTGAAATTATATGTCATATCCCAGGATGTGATTGGAAATCTCACATATATAGTCTACAATAATAATTGAATAGATGTCCAATTGAATAATACACATAGAAAAAAAGACATTCCTTTACCTGAGACTGATTGATTGGTAAAACCAGGTGTGAGATTCCTATATCCTCCCTTGGATAGCCAGGATCTAGTACGCATGAGTAAGGGGGAGGTCCCCCGAAACATTGCGTCATGACCCTGATGGCTCCCAGCTAGTGCGTTAAGACCTCTGCTAGACTGTATGTGTGCCGACATCCTATTGAATGAAGCTGATGTAACTGCCGAAAGACTTGAATAAACAAGAAGAAAAAATGCGAACCCCCCCCATATAAGCCTCTCTTAGTCTTTCTGAGGTTCAATCAAGTCGTGCCTAAGTGTGTGTCCAGAGTCATAGGATCATATTTTTCACACAAAGAGGGACCAATGAATGGAGGATCAATTAACAATTAATTTACAATTGGTCACATTTGTGACCACTAGGATCCTAATTTACCATCAACTAAATTCATATAAAACGTAACTTTTAATGCCTCAAAAATATTAAAATACTTCTGCCATTTTTGTATTATTGGACTTTTTGATCGCTTTTTATAAATTTTTTCATGATATATGCGGCAATACCACATATGTTTATTTTTATTTACACAGTTTTAGTTTTTTTTATGGGAAAAGGGGGGTGATTCAAACTTTTATTAGGGAAGGTGTTAAATGATCTTTATTAACTTTTTCTTTTAACTTTTTTATTGCAATGTTATAGCTCCCATAGGGGGTATAACAGTGCACACACTGATCTTTTACATTGATCAATGGTTTCTCATAGGAAACCATTGATCAATGATTCTGCCGCTTGACTGCTCATGCTTGGATCTCAGGCACTGAGCAGTCATTCGGCAATCGGACAACAGGAGGCAAGGTAAGGGACCCTCCTGCTGTCCTACAGCTGTTCGGGATGTATGCCCCCTGAGCTAACCGGCAATGTTTTACTTTCACTTTAGACACGACGATCAACTTTGAATGCCGCGTCTAAAGGGTTAATAGCGCGTGGCACCACGATCAGTGCCGCGCGCTATTAGCCACAGGTCCCGGCCGTTGATAGAGGCTGTGGCCCCACGTTATAGAACGGGAGCGGACTCAGGGCGTACAGGTACGCCCTCAGTCCTTAAGGAGTTAAGGTCTCTGAAGTCACTGGTCACCTCTGTGGGCCTGGCTGAACTGTACAGCCTTTTCCACCTGTCTAACCTCAGTAAAACTACCATTGTCCGTAACTTGGCGTCAGAGTCATTATTTCCCCAGTGCCTAGACGAGAATCCAGCGGTATACCTTCGGGTGGTATTGAGGATAAACCACGCCCTGGCGTCACGAATAGAAGGGGTTAATGCCATCTGCCCCTAGGGTAATTCCATCTGCCCTTTGCATCACACCCCACACCACAACTGGCCTCACTGAAGTTTTGTATTTCACATATAAAATGCGCAGTATTTAGTTTACGAGCAGTGCAGCAAATTAAGATACCAAATGCTTTAAGACTACAGTTCACCTTAGCACCTTATTTTCCTCCTTCTGGATTTAGGACATTCCTGTGTCTCCAAAGATCTTTTTGGAACACAGGATGTCCCAATTACCTCTCTGTGGCCCCGCATTAATTTTAAAGACATAGGGGCTGCCGGGAGGTATCGCACGCAGGGACGTCTCTGATATCATGTGCGTGCACCCATAGGAGCGGAGGAGCGGAGCAGTGAGGAGGACGTGTGCATGGTAAGTTACCAGTGTTACGCCGAGCGCTCCGGGTCCCTGTTCCTCCCCGGAGTGCTCACGGCGTTCTCCTCTCTGCAGCGCCCTGGTCAGACCCCCTGACCGGGAGCGATGCACTGACACTGCCGGCGGGGATGCGATTCGCATAGCGGGATGCGCCCGCTCGCGGATCGCATCCCAATCCACTTACCTGTCCCGATCCCCGGCTGTCACATCCTGGCACGCGCTGCTCTGCTCTCTAGGGCGCGCACGCGCAAGCTCTCTAAGATTTAAAGGGCCAGTGCACCACTAATTGGCCCAATCAGTGTAATTAGCTCCCACCTGCTCCACGCCTTTATAACCTCACTTCCCCTTCCCAGCATTGCCGGATCTTGTTGCCTTGTGCCTAGTGAAAGCGTTCCTTTGATTGCCTTACCAGTATTTCCAGACCTTCTGCCGTTTCCATTGACTACGAACCTTGCCGCCTGCCCTGACCTTCTGCTAAGTCTGACCTCGCCTCTGTCTAGTCCTTCTGTCCCACGCCTTCTCAGCAGTCAGCGAGGTTGAGCCGTTACCGGTGGATACGACCTGGTTGCTACCGCCGCAGCAAGACCATCCCGCTTTGCGGCGGGCTCTGGTGAATACCAGTAGCAACTTAGACCCGGTCCACGCCAATCCCTCGCTGACACAGAGGATCCACATCCAGCCTGCCGAATTCTAACAACCAGCGGCATATCAGCTTCGGTGCTCCGACCACCGCTCCGGTGGTTGGAGCACTGAAGTGGGGCCGTACACAGACATACAGCCTCCAGCCATATATTGTATATGGCTGGAGGCTGTATGTCTATGGGGACCACTGCCAACCTATTGTAGGGGAACTATACTGCCAACCTAATGTGGGGGAACTATACTGCCAACCTAATGTGGGGGAACTATACTGCCTTCCTAATGTGGGGGAACTATGCTGCCTACCTAATATGGGGGAACTATGCTGCTTACCTGATGTGGGAGAACTATGAGGTGTACTTAACCCCTTAACGACCACAGAAATATATTTACTTCTGTGGCTGGCTCCAGTTATGTGAAGCGCACTCAGGAGCTGAGCGCACTTTATACTCGGCAGGTCTCGGTTGCTATCAGCGACCAGGAGCCGCAGGTAATACCAGACATCGCCGATTGGGCAGATGTCTGGTATTAACCCTTTAGATGCCGCAATCAAAATTGATCGTGGCATCTAAGATGGGAGAAAACTGTTGCCGGTTAGCTCAGTGGGCTGTTCAGGATGGCATCTTGAACAGCTGAGAGGACAGCGGGAGGCTCCTTACCTTGTTCCTTGCTGTCCGATTGGCGTTCTATTGCTCCATGCCTGAGATCCAGGCTGGAGCAGCAGAGCACCGATAACACTGATCAATGCTATGCTATGAGCATAGCATAGCATTGATCAGTGTATGCAATCAAAGATTTGCATGTAGTGTTTAGAGGAATGAATGGCACTCACCAGTTCCGATGTGTAGAAAAGCTTTATTCCATAAAGTGCAACATAATAACTGGCAAGGCAGGGGAGAGCTCGGACGCCGTCCACGCAGCAGTGATATCTATTTAGTGCGCAAGCGCACTTCCTCGGACCACTTGTTGAAAGATTTCCATGTAATAGTCCCCTATGGGGACAAAAAAAAAGTGTAAAATTTTTTTTAAAAAAGTTAATAAATGTGATTTAACCCCTTCAGTAATAAAAGTTTAAATAAACCCCCTTTTCCCATTAACTCCTTAACGATGCAAGAGGTATATTTACGACCTGCGCCGGCTCCCGCAATATAACGCGGGGTCATGCCATCAACGGCTGGGACCCACAGCTAATACCGGACATCACCGATCGCGGTGATGCCGGTATTAACCCTTCAGATGCGGCGATCAAAGTTGATTGCCACATCTGAAGTGAAAGTGTAATTTAAGAGAAGGTGTCATTTTTACCGAAAAATGCCCTGCGTAGAAACGGAAGCCCCCAAAATTACAAAATGTAATTTTTGAAAATTTTTGTCACACAATGATTTTTTTTTGTTTTTGTCTCGCCATAGATTTTTGGGTAAAATGACTGATGTTATTACAAAGTAGAATTGGTGGTGCAAAAAAAATTTTTAGCTGGGAAATTGAAAGGGTTATGATTTTTAAAAGGTAAGGAGGAAAAAACAAAAAAAATAAATAAATAAATATATATCTATCTATCTATCTATCTATATATATATATATATATATATATATATATAAACAAAAATAAAAATTATCATATGTGGTATCGCTGCGTGTGTAAATGTAGAATTATAAAATTATAATGTTAATTAAACCGCATGGTCAATGACGTACATGTAAAAAAAAAATTCTAAATCCAAAATTGCGTTTTTTTATATACCCTTAGAAAATGTATAAAAAGCGTTCAAAAGTCCACTTCGAAATAAAAATGGTACCAATAAAAGATCATGGCGCAAAAAATTAGCCCACATATATCCCTCCGTATGGAAAAATAAAAAAGTTATAGGGGTCAGAAGATGACACTTTTACACATACTAATTTTGGTGCATGTAGTAATAATTTTTTTAAGTAGTATAATAAAACAAAACCTATATAAATTAGGTATCTTTGTAACTGTATGGACCTACAGAGGAAACATATGGTGTCATTTGTACCGAAAAGTGCATTGTGTAGAATGGAAAGCCCCCAAAAATTACAAAATGGTGTTTTTTTCCCAAAAATGTTTCTGGTTTTGCCGTAAATTTTGTGGTGAAAGGATTGATGTCATTACAAAGTACAATTGGTGGTGCAAAAAATAAGCCCTCATATGGGTGTGTAGGTGCAAAATTTAAAGTGTTCTGATTTTTAGAAGATGAGGGGGAAAATACGAAAGTGCAAAAATGAAAAAACCTGTGGTCCTTAAGGGGTTAAAGGGGTACTCCACTGCCCCCTGTTCAGAACATTTTGTTCCAAACGCTGGGTGCAGGCTGCGAGGATCGTGACGTCATGGCCACGTTAGTCGTGACATGACGTAACACCCCCTCAATGCAAGTCTATGGGAGGGGGGCGCCCCTCACGAGACTAGACTCTGGATCCGCCTCTGAGCTGAGGTGAGAGAATCTGTGAACAGGACAACTATTAGTTGTGTACTTTAAAATTCTGGCCTTTATAGAACAGTGGCAAGAAGAAAGCCTTTGGTAAAAGTGAGCCACAAGAAATCCCATTAGGATTTTGCCACAATCCAAGTGGGAGATACAGCAAACAAGTGGAAGAAGTTGCTCTGGTCCGATGAGACCAGAAATTAAAGGGGTACTCCCGTGGAAAACCTTTTTTTTTTTTTTATCAACTGGTATCAGAAAGTTAAACAGATTTGTAAATTACTTCTATTAAAAAATCTTTTTATGGTATATATTTTGCAGAGGAAATGGATTTCTTTTTGGAACACAGAGCTCTCTGCTGACATCATGACCACAGTGCTCTCTGCTGACATTTCTGTCCATTTTAGGAACTGTCCAGAGCAGCATATGTTTTCTATGAGGATTTTCTCCTACTCTGGACAGTTCTTAAAATGGACAGAGATGTCAGCGGAGAGCACTGTGCTCGTGATGTCAACATAGAGCTCTGTGTTCTAAAAAGAAAATACTCTGTAGTATTCAGCAGCTAATAAGTACTGGAAGGATTAAGATTTTTTTTAATAGAAGTCATATACAAATCTGTTTAACTTTCTGGCACCAGTTGATTTAAAAAAAAAAAAAGTTTTCCACGGGAGTACCCCTTTCATCTCACAAAACACTGTTAATATCCTAAAATATGTCTCAGTAGCAAATGGGCAAAAGTCCAGGGCGGGGGGGAATATTAAAGCAAGGAACTGTATGTACTACCTGTCAAGATGTTGAATTTATCCAGCGTATCCA
The DNA here is from genome assembly GCF_029499605.1 of Hyla sarda. Lineage (NCBI taxonomy): Eukaryota > Metazoa > Chordata > Amphibia > Anura > Hylidae > Hyla > Hyla sarda. The sequence goes on along the minus strand of NC_079190.1, from coordinate 112,400,782 downwards.
CCTTTGTATGTCTTTGATGATTTTATGTGCCGGTAGTATATTTTTAATCATTACTACTTGCTAAGTACCTTTTTATAAAAAAAAATGATTGCTAAAGTGCACATTAACCATTAAACTTGTTACATCCTGTATAATTTGGGCGAGATGAATTACGAAATGACAGCTTCGATGCAAACCAGTGAAAATAAATACCATTCAATCACAATTGTATCCACAGTCAGTGAACTAAATATTTTTTTTTTGCCTTAAAATGAACCAAAAAGTATATATTTCACTCAGCTAGATATTTGGCAGGTTAACCCTCAAGACAAAAGTTAAAAACAATACATTTATTGGCTAATTGAGGGTTAGAGCGGCACGGTTCTCTCAGATACGTTCTCCAGATAAATACAGGCTGTGATTTTGACGCATTTTCTCATGTGGAGAAAGTATGTCTGTGGTTCTAAAAACTCATGAACAAACATTAATTTCTATGTTTATGATGTCTGTGATTCAGTGGTAGATACCACAAAGTGCAAGCTGTGCATGTTATAATTTACTCTAAAATAAAGTTAGCAGGATGCGGACTGATTTTTTTTTTTTTATTTAATCTGTAAAATGCAGTTTCAAAAGTTGTAAGGTAGATACTTGGAACCTAGTATTAACACAATGGGGCAAAGGTATCAAAACTGATGAAAAGAAAAATTGTCTTTGTTGTCCATAGCAATCAATCATAGTGCAGCTTTCATTTGAACAGAGTATTTTAGTTTAGACCGTGTGCCTCCTTCCCCTTCACATGGAGGACTTTCCTTTTTCTAATACCCGGGAGTTTACAATTCTAGGGATCTCTCCTGTATCTTTGACCTCAGCTTCACCACCCTAGTCACTTGCTTTAAGGTGGATCTTTCCAAATGGGACCAGGTTGGTATCAGGTTCTGGCCCCCCTCCATAAATTTTACTCTGCTTTCTCTGATCGGTGCTGATGGTGCCTTAGGGCCACTGAGACTCTCTCTCATATCTGGCTGACTTGCCCTCTTATGTGACCTATTAGTTTTTGGTTCGTGACTTGATTGCAGATGTCATGGGGACTCAGCTACCTTCCTCACCCTCTGTGTTGCTTCTTGTTATGCTACCAGGAACACCTAGGGCCCTGAGAAATGATCTGACTGGTTTTCTGCTGGCTGCAGCAAGACGTGTAGCAGTCTACCTCACCTCCGATGGTCACTGACTGGCTTAAGAAGGCATTGCACATCCAGAGTCTGTAGGAATGCCTTTCATCTCACCTCATCTCGCTTCCTGGGCTATGGCCTATCCACCCTTAAAGGCTGGTTCCTCATCACTTGGGACTCACAGCTACTTAATTTCTTCTTCTGTTCATGTTCCACTCTCTTTACTATTCATCTTTTCTTGATTTTTCTTCTCCTTTTCTTTCCTCTACTTATCTTCTCTTATGATTTCCTTGTGTTTTGTTTGGTATTTTGGTTTTACAATGCTGGGTACTCTCTTTACCTTAGGTTGTTGAGTTGAGCGAGGCAACCCTGCCCCTATGGGCAACCTAGTTGTGTGAGGATGTGGTTGTGTGCTGCACAGGCCATCTTGTTACATTGCATTTGGACCTAAGTTTAACTTGGTTCGCTCTCGCCATGACAATCTTATAAATATTGCTGTCCATGTTCTTTTGACCTTGCAGGATGGGATTGGTTCATTGGACAGGATTTGGAAAGACACAGTCTGCCTATATAAGGTCTCACAGCTGACAATGCATATCAGAGCAACAACCAAGCAATGAGCAGGAAAGGGCTTAGAAACAGTATTGTGTGGAGGCACAGAGGCACCAAGGACCCAATGGTCACTCTGCCTGAGCAGCAAAGATCCTGTCTGTGTGCAGATGGAAAAAAAACTTCCAGAAGGTCAACCATCTGCAGCACTCCATCAATCTGGGCTTTAGGGCAGAGTGATTAGAAAAAAAGTCTCTCCTGACTAAAATACACATGAAAACCCAATAAAGCAATAAACCCAACTGAGGTTTAAGCGTTATGTCTGGAGGAAACCAGGCACTGCATATCACCTGTCCAATACCTCACCTACAATAAAGTATGGTGGTGGCAACATCATGCAGACTTGGTGTATTTCTGCAGCTGAGACAGGAGACTGGTTAGACTTGTGGGAGAACCGAATGCAGTAAAGTACAGAGAAATTCTTCATGAAAACCTGACCCAGAGTGCTCTTGACCTCAGACTGGAACGAAGTTTCACCTTCAACAAGACAATAACCCTAAGCCCACAGCCATGACAACACAGACGTGGCTTAGGGACAACTCAGTGAATGTCCTTCTGTGGCAAGACCTGGCAAGACATCTCTGGCAAGACTTAAAAATGGTTTCCACCTATGGTCCCCATCCAACTTGGCAGAGTTTGAGAGGATCTGCCGAGAAAAATGGAAGAAAACTAAGAATGCATGCACAGCTTCCTTCCACTGCGCAGTTAGCGCAGGGTGGCTAGCGTATGTTTGCGCACTTGTTCAGGGGAGTCCATAGAAAACTGTGTGCACATGTGCAGTCTACTACGGAGTCCGGGTAAGTAGTTAGAGTAGGTAGCGTAGTGTAGCAGGCAGGGAGTAAGGGAAACCAGTGTAGGGGTAGCGTAGTTTAACATCAGTGTAGCGTAGCTAGCTTAGATTGTAGCATAGTTAGCATAGCTTAGGTTTTAGAGTGAAAGGACTTAGGTTAGGGTTTTAAAGTAAAAAGATTATAACTCCCAGCATGCCCAGGCAATCTAAGGCTGTCCAGGCATGCTGGAAATTGTAGTTTTGCAGGTTTTACAGTGAATGGACTACAACTCCCAGCATGCCCATACAGCTAAAGGCTGTCCAGGCAGGATGGGAGTTGTAGTTTTACACAGGTGTAGAGCAGTTAGCATAACGTAGTGTTAGCACAGTTTTACACCAGTGTAGTGTAGCATAGTTTTTACACAGGTTTAGCGTAGCTAGCATAGCATAGTTTTACACAGGTGTAGTGTAGTTAGCTTGTTTTACACAAGTGTAGCGCAGTTAGCTCTGCGTAGTGTTAGTGTAGTTTTACACCACTGTAGTGTAGTGTTTGCGTAGTTTTACACCAGTGTAGCGTAGCGTAGTTTTACACAGGTGTGGTGTAGTTAGTGTAGTGTTAGCATAGTTTTAAACCAGTGTAGCATAGAGTAGTGTTAGCGTAGTTTTACAACAGTGTAGCGTAGCGTAGTGTTAGCACAGTTTTACACCAGTGTAGCATAGTTAGCATAGATTAGTGTTAGTACAGTTTTACACAGTTGTAGTGTCGTTAGCATAGCGTAGTGAAGTTAGTAAAAAAAAATGTGTTATCCGACTTTTAATTCTCAGCCAAATACCAGCCAAACAGCAACAGCCTGACGTTACCACAATACACCTGTGTAAAACTGCTCTAACACTACACTACGCTACACTGGTGTAAAACTGCGCTAACACTAGACTACGCTAACCACACTACACCTGTGTAAAACTACGCTAACCCTATGCTACGTTAACTACGCTACACTGGTGTAAAACTAGGCTACCACTACGCAATGCTTACTACACTACACCTGTATAAAATTACGGTAACACTACGCTACGCTAACAACACCACAACTGTTTAAAACTACGCTAAGACTAGGCTATGCTAACTACGCTACAACTGTGTAAAACTATGCTAACCCTATGCTACACTGGTGTAAAACTGAGCTAAAGCTAGGCAATGCTAACTACGTTATACTGGTGTAAAACTATGCTAACACTACGCTACGCTAACTCTGCTACAACTGTGTAAAACTACGCTAACCCTATGCTACGTTAACTACGCTACACTGGTGTAAAACTAGGCTACCACTACGCAATGCTTACTACACTACACCTGTATAAAATTACGGTAACACTACGCTACGCTAACAACACCACAACTGTTTAAAACTACGCTAAGACTAGGCTATGCTAACTACGCTACAACTGTGTAAAACTATGCTAACCCTATGCTACACTGGTGTAAAACTGAGCTAAAGCTAGGCAATGCTAACTACGTTATACTGGTGTAAAACTATGCTAACACTACGCTACGCTAACTCCGCTACAACTGTGTAAAACTACGCTAACCCTATTGTACACTCGTGTAAAACTGTGCTAACACTACGCTATGCTAACTACTCTATATCTGTGTAAAACTACAACTCCCATCCTGCTTGGACAACCTTTTGCTGCCTGGGCATGCTGGGAGTTATAGTCAATTCACTGTAAAACCTGCAAAACTACAACTTCCAGCATGCCTGGACATCCTTAGGCTGCCTGGGCATGCTGGGAGTTGTAGTCTTTTTACTTTAAAACCCTAACCTATGTCCTTTCAGTTAAAAACCTAAGCTACGCTAACTATGCTACAATCTCAGCTAGCTACGCTACACTGATGTTAAAGAACGCTAACCCTACGCTGGTTTCCCTTACTCCCTGCCTGCTAAACGACACTATCTACTCTAACTACGCACCCGGAGTCCGTAGTAAACTTTGCATGCGCACACAGTTTTCTACGGACTCCCCTGAACAATTGCGCATGTGCCAACATACTCTAGCCACCCTGAGCTAACCGCGCAATGGAAGGAAGCTGCGCAAACTCTCTTCGTTTTCTACAAATCGTAGAAAACTTTACATCACCGGCAGCTCAGCAGAGCTGATCAGGACCATTGCCATGGAATTGCTATGTCCCGATCAGCTGAGAGGATGGCGGGAGAGCCCTTACCTGCCTCCTTGCCAACCTAATCCAGGAAGCTTCAGTAGGCTTGAGCAGCAGAGCACCGATAACACTGATCAATGCTATGCTATCGCATAGCATTGAACAGTGTATGCAATCAAAAGATTGCATGGTATAGCCCCCTATGGGAACTAAAAAAATAAGTAAAAAGTGTAAAAAAAAAAGTTAATTAACGTGAATAAGCCCCTCTCCTAATAAAAGTTTGAATCCCCCTCAATTTCCCATTTTTTTAATAAAATAATGTAATAAAAAATAAACATAAACATATGTGTTATCACCACGTGCGTTAATGTCCAAACTATTAAAATATAAGGTTAGTTAAGCCGCATGGTCAATGGCATACATGTAAACAAACACCAAAGTCCAAAGTAGTACATTTTTGGTCACTTTATATACCATAAAAAATGAATAAAAAGCGATCAAAAAGTTCCTTTAACCTGTTAAAGACGGCGGGCGTATCCATACGCCCCCGTTTTAAAGTCCTTAAGGACTGAGGGTGTATGGATACGCCCGTGGTAATTCTGGTTCCTGCCGCTAGCCGGTTGGGGATCGGACCGGGATGCCTGCTGAAATCATTCAGCAGGCATCCCCACACATCGTGGAGGAGGGTCCTGAGACACCCCCATGTCGGCGATCGGAGAAAATCGCATGTCAATTCAGACATGCGATTTTCTCCTATTGCGGGCTGATTGGGTCTCTGGTGACCCCATCACCCGGAAAATAGGGATAATCGGAGCTGTCAGGGACAGCCCCGATCATCCTAAGGGATAGGAGTGAGGTCGCAGTGCTGCGATCTCCTCCTATCCCCTGCCATTAGTCAGAACTGAGTTCTGACCAATGGCAGTGCACGACAGGGGGTTGCCATGGAAACCCCCCGTTCTGCCCACCCCTGGATGTCGGGCATAACAGGGGGAGAAGATGGCGGCATGTGCCTGTGCAGAAAATGCCGTGGGGACCGCAGATCATCGCTGGAGACTGTGGAGATCAGCGGCACAGGTAGGGAAGCGACGGTGCGGGGGGAAAGGAAGGGGGCAGTAAGCGATATTTACTGCTGCCCTTATAGTGGTTGCCAAACTGCAATTCCCAGCATGCCTAGACAGCCAAAGGCTGTCTGGGCATGCTGGGAGTTGTAGTTTTGCAACATCTGGAGGGTCACAGTTTGGAGACCACTATTACAGTGGTGCCCATACGATGGCCCTCCAGATCTTGCCAAACTACCACCCTCAGCATGCCTAGACTGCCTAGTTCTGTAACATCTGTCCCTTCAGATTTTGCAATTTTCATAAAAATTTTGAAAATTGCTGCTATACTTTGAAGCCCTCTAATTTTTTCTAAAAGTAAAAATATGTCTATTTTATGATGCCAACATAAAGTAGACATATTGTATTTGTGAATCAATATAAAAAAAAATTGGAATATCAATGTTCATTACAAGCAGAGAGCTTCAAATTTAGAAAAATGCTAAATCCTTCCAGTGCTTATTTGCTGAATACTACAGAGGAAATTCTTTTCTTTTTGGAACACAGAGCTCTCTGCTGAATCACGAGCACAGTGCTCTCTGCTGACATCTCTGTCCATTTTAGGAACTGACCAGAGCAGCATATGTTTGCTATGGACAGTTCTTAAAATGGACAGAGATGTCAACAGAGAGAACTGTGCTCGTGATGTCAGCAGAGAGCTCTGTGTTCCAAAAAGAAAATCATTTCTTCTGTAGTATTCAGCAGCTAATAAGTACGATTTTTTAATAGAAGTAATTTACAAATCTGTTTAACTTTCTGGCACCAGTTGATTTAAAAAAAAAAAAAAAAAAGTTTTCCACCGGAGTATCCCTTTAACCCATACAGGACCCAGGGCGTATGGATACGCCTTCTGTACCTGGGTCTTAAGGCCCCAGAGTGTACAGGTACGCCCGTGAGAATTCCAGTCCCCGTCGCGCACCGGGCAGTGACCGGACCGGGGTGACTGCTGATATCGATCAACAGGCACACCGCGCACATGCCCAGGGGGGGGTCATCAGACCCCCCCCCCCCCCATGTCGGCGATCAGCGCAAATCGCAAGTGAATTCACACTTGTGATTTGCGCCTATTCCAGGTCATACAGGTCTATGGTGACCCGGAATATAAGGGGGATCGCGGTTGTCCATGACACGATCCCCCTGAAGGGATAGGAGTGAGGTGGCAGGGGTGCCACCCCTCCTATCCCTGCTATTGGTCGTCAAAAGCGTTGACCAATAGCAGATCGGGGGCGGGGGGTTAACTTTCGTTTTCCCCGTTCGGCCTACCCACAATAGGCAGGGCAGAACGGGGAAACCGAAGGGGACCGGGCACCATAGTCCACTTACCCATCGGTGGAGGCTGCACAGTGATCTCTATACTGTGTCCCTCTAAATCTTGCAAAACAACAACTCCTAGCATGCCCACACAGCTGTTTGCTGTCTGGGCATGCTGGGATTTGTAGTTTGGCAACATCTGGAGGTCCACAGTTTGGAGATCAATGTGCAGTGGTCTCTAACTGTAGCCTTCCAGATGTTACAAAACTGCAAATCCCAGCATGCCCAAACAGCAAACAGCTGTCTCGGCATGCTGGGAGTTGTAGTTGCGTACCTCCAGCTGTTACATAATTACATCTCCCAGCATGCCCTTAGGCGATCAGTACATGCTTGAAGTTGTAGTTTTGCAACAGCTGGAGGGACACTGGTTGGAAAATACTGAGTTAGGTAACAGAACCTAACTGAAGGTTTTCCAACCAGAGTGCCTCCAGCTGTTGCAAAACTACAATTCCCAGCATGCACGGTCTGTCAGTACATGCTGGGAGTTGTAGTTTTGAAACAGCTGGAGGTTTGCCCCCCCCCCCTGTGAATGTACAGGGTACATTCACACGTGCAGGTTTACAGTAAGTTTCCTGCTTCAAGTATGAGCTGCGGCGAATTTTTCCCCGCGGCGCAAATTTCTAGCTGGAAGCTCACTGTAAAGCTCCGCCAGTGCGAATGTACCCTAAAAACACTACACTAACATATAATAAAGGGTAAAACACTACATATACACCCCCTTACACTGTCCCCCCCCCCAATAAAAATGAAAAACTTATTGTACGGCAGTGTTTCCAAAACGGAGCCTCCAGCTGTTGCAAAACAACAACTCCCAGCATTTCCGGACAGCCATTGACTGTCCAGGCATGCTGGGAGTTTAGAAACAGCTGGAGGCACCCTGTTTGGGAATCACTGGCATAGAATACTCCTATCTCCACCCCTATGCAATCCCTAATTTAGTCCTCAAATGCGCATGGCGCTCTCTCACTTCGGAGCCCTGTCGTATTTAAAGGAAACAGTTTAGGGTCACATATGGGGTATTTCCGTACTGGACAGAAATTGCACTACAAATTTTGGGGGGCTTTTTCTCCTTTTACCCCTTATGAAAAGGAAAAGTTGGGGGCTACACCAGCCTGTTAGTGTAAAAAAATTTACACTAACATGCTGGTGTTGCCCCATACTTTTTATTTTAACAAGTGTTAAAAGGAAAAAAAGACCCCCAAAATGTGTAACACAATTTCTCCTGAGTACAGAAATACCCCATATGTGGGTGTAAATGCTCTGCGGGCGCACAACAAGGCTCAGAAGTGAGAGCGCACTATGTACATTTGAGGCCTAAATTGGTGATTTGTACCAGGGTGGCTGATTTTACAGCGGTTCTGACATAAACGCAAAAAAAGAAATACCCACATGTGACCCCATTTTGGAAACTACACCCCTCACGGAATGTAACAAGGGCTATAGTGAGCCTTAACACCCCACAGGTGTTTAATGAAAATTCTTCAAAGTTGGATGGAAAAATGAAAAGAAAATTTCACTAAAATGCTGGTGTTACCCTAAATGTTTCCTTTTCACAAGGGAAAATAGGAAAAAAGCCCCACAAAATTTGTAACCCCATTTCTTCTGAGTAAGAACATACCCCATATGTGGATGTAAAGTGCTCTGCTGGCGCACTACAATGCTCAGAAGAGAAGGAGCGCCATTGGGATTTTGAAGAGAAAATTTGTCCGGAATTGAAGGCCGCGTGTGTTTACAAAGCCCCCATAGTGACAGAACAATGGACCCCCCCACATGTGACCCCATTTTGGAAACTACACCCCTCATGCAATGTATTAAGGGGTACAGTGAGCATTTACGCCTCACAGGTGTCTGACAGATTTTTGGAACAGTGGTCCATGAAAATGAAAAATGTTTTTCATTTGCACAGCCCACTGTTCCAAAGATCTGTCAAACGCCAGTGGGGCGTAAATACTCACTGGACCCCTTGTTACGTGCCTTGAGGGGTGTAGTTTCCAAAATAGTATGCCATGAGTTGTTGTTTTTTGCTGTTTTCGCACCATAGGGGCTTCCTAAATGTGACATGCCCCCCAAAAACCATTTCAGAAAAACTCACTCTTCAAAATCCCACTGTCGCTCCTTCCCTTCTGAGCCCTCTACTGCGCCCGCCGAACACTTGACATACACATATGAGGTATTTCCTTACTAGAGAGAAATTGGGTTACACATTTTAGGAAGGTTTCTCTCCTTTTACCCCTTGTAAAAATCCAATCACTGGGTCTACAAGAACATGCCAGTGTAAAAAATGAAGATTTTGAATTTTCTCCTTCAATTTGCTGCTATTCCTGTGAAACACTTAAAGGGTTAAGAAACCTTTTGAATGTCATTTTGAATACTTTGAGGGGTGCAGTTTTTATAATGGGCTAATTTATGGGGCATTTCTAATATGAAAGCCCTTCAAATCCACTTCAAAACTGAACTGGTCCCTGAAAAATTTCGATTTTGAAAATTTTGTGAAAAATTGGAAAATTGCTGCTATACTTTGAAGCCCTCTGGTGTTTTCCAAAAGTAAAAACATGTCAACTTTATGATGCAAACATAAAGTAGACATATTGTATATGTGAATCAATATGTCATTTATTTGGAATATTCATTTTCCTTATTAGCAGAGAGCATCAAAGTTAAAAAAAAATTCTAAATTTTCAATTTTTTCATCAAATTTTTGAATTTTTCACCAAGAAATGATGCAAGTATGGACAAAATTTTACCACTAACATAAAGAAGAATATGTCACGAAAAAACTATCTCGGAATCAGAATGAAAGGTAAAAGCATCCCAGAGTTATTAATGCTTAAAGTGACAGTGGTCAGATGTGCAAAAAAATGGCCGGGTCCTAGAGTGAAAATTGGCTGGGTCCTTAAGGGGTTAAAGAAAGGCACGGGTTGTAAGATATTAATACAGATTAGATTACAGGAAAGTGATTTTGTGAATTGGGTTGGGCTGAAGAAAATATGGCTATGTGCATGGCATGACCTCGGTTTACTTATCCATTCTAGATGTCTGAAATTAAATCTGGTACTTTGTCTAATTGAATCAAGCCTAAACAACAACATCCTACATTAGTTGTTAGAACTGCACACAAATGTACTTTTAATCCAACATTCTTATCACCATAAACATTGTAATCGCACTAACCATGGTGACACATCCTCAGCTACCATTATGGTTATGACAGGTTTACATGAGTATAAGCGCTGCAGCTAATGATTTAATTCCTAAAGAAAGCTGAGAACAGGCCTGGACAGACAAGTCACTCCACAAGAGATAGGCGGCTTCACAGGAAGCATGCTGCTGCTGACTACATGGGATCACTCCTCACAAATTAGATTGCGTTTGGTCTGATCGGGGTGATTCAGGGTGATGGTGTCATGTGCTTTTTTACTGTCTCCTTGCCCTGGCACTCATTTTTATCACATTTGGATAACATGCTTTAACAACACTGACCTATTTCTTCAAGTTGTGATATGTAAAATCCTGTTTAATGAAAATGTCATAACAATTCAGGAATAATAGTGTGCACATCTTGAAATATAATTTCCCTTTTATTGATCTTTAATCCCTTTTTAATATATATTCCACAACTCTAATGTACCTACATCAGCCAGTGAAGTTTACTCTGCAACGAAATCCAACCACTAAACCAATTCTCCCATGGATAACGCTGGCATATTCTGCATATTAATTCAACTAGAGAGGAACAGACATGGTCGCACATCCACAACAAGAACCTTGATCTAATGCTTCTCAGCAACATTTATTAAACTAACAGGTTGTTAGTGTACTTTATGATCATGAAGTGCAAGCCCACTAGCCACGTCACGGCCACCTGTAAGTAGCGGGACCCTAACATCCCTAGCATAAAATGGCGCAGCACTGAGCGGCGACCACCACCGATCCAACACCAGTGCCCACAGGGGGAATGACCCACTGGCAAAGCAGGCCCAATGTCACTCACACAAGTCCTTGGGCCATGCCTCCCCACAGACACAGCGCCGGGGCAGCAATGGGCGCCGAACAACACTGCACCAGTGTGAAAAGATGTAAAAAGCTCACTTACCATGTGCTCCCAGCCAGGGACTGGGTGACTGCCAGGAGGAATCGGACCCTAATGCAGATTTCTGCTAATTTATATAGGCCTGGACTGAGGGGGAGGGGCAGAGTGCAGACCAAGTGAAAACAAAAATAGAGGGGGATAGAAAACACAATGTGAATTCAACTAGAGAAAAAAACAGACAGGGTCGCACATCCACAACAAGCACATTGATCTAATGCTTCTCAGCAACATTTATTAAACTAACACGTCATTAGTGGGCATTGATGTTGGGGCGGTGGTGTTCGCAACTCAGTGCTGTGCCATTTTATGCTAGTGACGTTAGGGACCCACTACTTACAGGTGGCCATGACGTGGCTAGTGGACTTGCACTTTATGATCATAAAGTACACTAACGACCTGTTAGTTTAATAAATGTTGCTGAGAAGCATTAGATCATTGTGCATGTTGTGGATGTGCGACCATGTCTGTTTTTTTTCAAGTTGAATTCATATTCTGTATATGTTTCCAACATAAAATATTCGAAGGTTGGGTTCATAGTTTCTTGATTCAGTGAACCCATGCAAAGGGTAACTATTCCAAAGAGGTTCTATAGGCCTGGCACAAGCCCCCTTTCAGCCTATGGGGCAACAGATCGAGCAGTGGATCATACTTTACCATGATGTTGGTTGGGCAGCAGGATGTTTAAAACTCATGGCAATCTCTGCAGCCCGAAAGTAACGTGATCTGGAGATGTACCAGATGTCCCATGCAAGTCTATGGGACTTCATGTACATCCCCTGATCTTGTTACTCTCAGGTTACAGAGATTTCTCAGGCATTTTAAACATTTGCCGTTGGCAGGGCCAGCCCTACCATGGGACTAGGTGGGACCATTGGTCCCGGGGCGGCACTTTCTGCCGCTGCACCGCGGCTCACTGTTGTAAAGCGGCCACTGTTGTAAAGCGGCCACGACGCTGCCTGCCCCCTACTCACGCAGACATTCTTCTCTCCTGCTGCGTCTGCAGCGTTCCTCTGCTGACCCGAGCAGGAGGACGTAACTGAAGCCACACGTCAGCCCCGGCTGCCGCTGGAGAGAAGAAGACACAGACACAGTGCACCACCTGAGCCTGCTGGACTCACAGGCCAGGTGAGTGTGTGTTAATGAAACAAACACAGTGGGATAGGGGGATGTGGGGGGAGAGTTGGAGACGTTTACATGGATGCGGCAATGAATTGTGCCCCCCTCCCTAATCCCCCTGCGCCGTTTTATTTGTTGATTACAACCTGCAAGCAAAAGATAAAGCTGCACAGGTGGATTTGGAGGGGGGGTTGTGCTGCTACTACAAATAAAACAGCACAGGGGAATTAGGAGGGATTCTGCAGCTTGCAGCACCCCTCTAATCCCCCTGTGCCTATTTATTTGCAGCATCCAACACCCGTCCCCCACCCCCCCCCCCATCCCCATAAAACGGCACAGGAGGATCAGGGGAGGGGTGTTAATTAAATTGGCGTAAGGAAATTGGGGGGGTAATTAAAACAGCACAGGGGGGTAATTAAAATGGCACAGGGGGATCAGAAGAGGGGTAATTAAATGGCACAGTGGATCAGAGGGGGTGGTAATTAAAATGGCACAGGGAGATCAGAGGAGCCACCTCAATTCCCAATTACCCCCCCCCGACCCCCTCTATGCCATATCAACCCCCTCTCTGATCCCCTCTGTGCCATTTCCATCTCATCCCCTCTGTGCCACTTAAATCCCCCCTCTGAACTCCTCGTGCCATTTCAACCCCCCCATCCCCTCTTTGCCATTCCAATTCCCAACCCCCTTCTGATCCACCCTGTACCATTTCAATCCCCCCTCTGATCCCCTGTGCCATCTCAAACCCCCCACCCCCACCCAGTCCCCCCTTTGCCATTTCAATTCCCAATGCCCCCTGATCCCCCTGTACCATTTCACCCTGCCCCCCCCCCCCCCCCCCGAAGATGACATGGTGGTCTCAGTTGGATGAAGAAGAAAAGGAAAGAGGATCAGAAAAGACGTTACCTGTGTGTCCCTAAATGTAAAATAGAATCCAATCCAATGTGTACAGTTGGTATATACCTCTATATGGTCACTGTATTGGGGGGAGAGATGAGGCAGTGGGGGAATCTTGGTTTGTATATAGTGGATTGTATTTAATAACAGTATAGAGGAATTATCCAGTCACTGTTTTAGAAAAACAGACATTTCTAAAATTAGATTAGTCATAAATGAGTCCCAATCAGACTGGAACGGATTACATGGAGTCCAGGAGAAATAGAACTACTTAAAAGACGCATTATTGAAGGCAACAGAAAACTGCATTAGACGTGTCAGTAAAAGCAGAAAACGGAAGAGACCACTGTGGTACTCAGCAGAAGTGGACAAAATCATAAAAAACTAAAAGCTAGCATTTAGTAATTATAAAACAACCCAGAGCAATGAAGATAGGTAAATCTACAAGACTAGGCAGAAAGAGGCCAAACAAATTATAAGAACTTCTAAAGCGCAGGCAGAAGAAAATCTAGCTCAGTCTTCAAAAAAAAAAAGGGGATAAGACATTCTTCAGATATATAAATGAAAAAAGGAAATTAAAACAAGGTGTAACTAAATTAAAAACAAAGGATGCTTAGGTGTATAGGGAGAGGTATAAGCAGGCCCTTCGCTACAGGACAGGCAAACCAAGCAATTGCTTGGGGCCCCGAGCAGAGCCGGTGCTTGCCTGTCCTGTAGCAATGGGGCAATTCCCCCCATCACTATTAAGGACATCCCTGTGTCCCAAAAAATCTTTTTGGGACACAAGGATGCCCCGGTTACCTCTGTGCAACCGCCGGCCCCGCGTTAACTTTAAAAACGCAGGGGCCGACGGGAAGTAGCGCATGCAGGGACGTCACTGACGTCCAATGCGTGCGCCCATGGCAACAGAGCGGAGAGGTGAGATGAGGAGGACGCGCGCGCATGGTAGGTAAGTGACCAGCGGGCAGCGGCATGTCATAATCAGTATTCCGACCACCGCTCCGGGGTCATTATCATAGCAGTAGATCGTGACCCCGGATCGGTGGTCGGAATACTGAAGTGGGGCAGTAAACAGGCATACATTCTCCAGCCATACACTGTATGTGGCTGAAGGCTGTATGTCTGTAGGGGGTACTATGTGGGGGAGCTATACTGCACCTAATGTGGGGGAACTGTGCTGCACCTAATGTGGGGAAACTGTACTGCACCTAATATGGGGGACTATATACTGCACCTAATGTGGGGGAACTATATACTGCACCTAATGTGGGGGACTATATACTGCACCTAATGTGGGGGACTATGTACCGCACCTAATGTGGGGGACTATATATTGCACCTAATGTGGGGGACTATGTACTGCACCTAATGTGGGGGACTATATACTGCACCTAATGTGGGGGAACTATACTGCACCTAATGTGGGGGAACTATACTGCGCCTAATGTGGTTGACTATATACTGCACCTAATGTGGGGAACTGTACTGCACCTAATGTGGGGAACTGTACTGCACCTAATGCGGGGGACTATACTGCACCTAAGTTGGGGGGAACTATACCACACCTAATGTGGGGGGAACTATACTTCACTTAATGTGGGGGGAACTATACTGCACGTAATGTGGGGGGGAACTATACTGCCCCTAATGTGGAGAACTAGACTGCACCTAATGTGGAGAACTAGACTGCACCTAATGTGGAGAACTATACTGCACGTAATGTGGGGGAGCTATACTGCACCTAATGTGGGGGAGTTATATTGCACCTATTGTGGGGAACTATACTGCACCTAATGTGGGGGAGCTATACTGTACCTAATGTGGGGGAGCTATACTGCACCTAATGTGGGGGAGCTGTACTGCACCTAATGTGGGGGAGCTATACTGCACCTAATGTGGGGGAACTATACTGCCCCTAATGTGGGGAAACTATACTGCGCCTAATGTGGGGAACTATACTGCACCTAATGTGGGGGACTATATACTGCACCTAATGTGGGGGACTATATACTGCACCTAATGTGGGGGATTATATACTGCACCTAATGTGGGGGACTATACTGCACCTAATGTGGGGATCTATACTGCACCTAATGTGGGGGATCTATACTGCACCTAATGTGGGGGATCTATACTGTACCTAATGAGGTGAGAACTATACTGCACCTAATGTGGGGGAGCTGTACTGCACCTAATGTGGGGGAGCTATACTGCACCTAATGTGGGGGAACTATACTGCCCCTAATGTGGGGAAACTATACTGCACCTAATGTGGGGGAACTATACTGCACCTAATGTGAGGGAACTATACTGCACCTAATGTGGGGAACTGTACTGTGCCTAATGTGGGGAACTATACTGCACCTAATGTGGGGGACTATATACTGCACCTAATGTGGGGGACTATATACTGCACCTACTGTGGGGGACTATATACTGCACCTAATGTGGGGGACTATACTGCACCTAATGTGGGGATCTATACTGCACCTAATGTGGGGGATCTATCCTGCACCTAATGTGGGGGATCTATACTGCACCTAATGTGGGGGATCTATACTGTACCTAATGAGGTGGGAACTATACTGCACCTAATGTGGGGTGAACTATACTGCATGTAATGTGGGGGAACTATACTGCACCTAATGTGGTGGGAACTCTGCCGCACCTAACGTGGGGGGAACTGTGCTGCACCTAACGTGGGGGGAACTGTGCTGCACCTAATGTGGGGGCCTCGTATCGACGTTCGCTCACGTCGCGCTCCCAGAATTCAACGGCCGGCGTTACTACGTCCTGATGCCGGCCCTAGAGCATGGCGTGCGTGAACATCAAGGGGGGGCCTCCATGTCCATTTTGCTTGGGGCCCCCAAATTCCTTCAAACGGCCCTGGGTATAATTAAGCAGTAGAAAGAGAGAAGTACTCATGCCGCTGTACAGAACACTGGTGAGACCTCACTTGAAGTATTGTGCGCAGTACTGGAGACCATATCTCCAGAAGGATATAGATATATAGATCTAGAGAGAGTTCAGAGAAGATACTAAACTAGTACATGGATTGCAGGATAAAACGTACCAGGAAAGGTTAAAGGACCTTAACATGTATAGGTTGGAAGAAAGAAGAGACAGAGGGGATATGATCTTTTAAATACATAAAGGGAATCAACACGGTAAAGGAGGAGAGCATATTTAACCCCTTATGGACCATGAACGTGTATACACGTCAAGGCAGGCTGCACGTTCCGCCATCAGGACGTGTATACTCGTCCATGGATCTCGTGGGTACTGCCCAGTGCACCCACGAGATCGCGAAAGGGACTCGGCTGTAACACACAGCCGGGACCCTGCCGCAATGCCGGGACCGAAGTAAACTTTGGTCCCGGCAGTTTAACCCTTACAGCCGCGGTCGGAAGTGACAGCGGGCTGTAAGTGACCGCGGGCTGTAAGTGTTATGACAGAGGGAGGGAGCTCCCTCTGTCTTCCCTGCAGCACCCCACAGCGTGATCGCGGGGTGCTGTGTGTGATCCCCGGTGGGCGGGGCCCTGCCACACTGCACGGATCGAAGAAAAGTTCGGTCTCGCCAGTTTAACCCTTACAGCCGCGGTCGGAAATGACCGCGAGCTGTAAGGAGTTTTGACAGAGGGAGGGGGCTCCCTCTGTCTTTCTCCTGTAGCACCCTGCAACGATCGCGGGGTGCTGCTGCTTACCTGGGCAGCCTTTCCAGTCTTTACAAGGACCCCCAGATCTGCCGTGGTTATTGCCTGTCAGTGTAAAAAACTAAAAGTAAAAATACAGTGTAAAAAGTGTAAAAAAATAAAAAAACATTTATTAAATAAATATAATAAAAAATAAAAATGTTAAATGTGTAGGATCACACGGCGCGCATCTGCAGCATATTACATGCTGGGGATTCCCGCCAACAGTCACAAAAATTAGCTCCCTGCTGCGGCTGGGTAGCTTTGTGTGTCCACTAATAGCGGCGGATTTCACGCCAGCAGTCATGAGCAGACACACTGAGCTACCCAGCCGCAGCAGTGATCTCGCCCTTGTGACTGCTGGGGGGCATCCGCGGTGTGAAATATGCTGCGGATGCGCTCTATGTGACCCTACACTGCGTCCCATTCAAAAAGAGTGATGCTAACGTATACTGTAGCAGCTCCATTTATTTCTGAATGAGACGGGTACAGTATACATTGGCATCCCTTTTTTGACATGACAACGGACACCTATACTGCAGAAACGCAGTATGAATGGGGACTATTCAAAAAATGATGCCCTGAAAGCCAAAGGGGGCTCCTCTTCTTCTTGGTCCTACCAGGCAGTCAGGCAACCAGATATGGCCTAAGTAGGGGTACTGCCCAGCCCGGGACAAACAGGTTGATAGAATATGAGTGTATTTTCTCCATTTCAAAAGCGACTTACCAAAATGATGTCCCACAAATAAAGAATTAGTGCGAAAAAAAAGCTAATTGCTATTTTTACCACTGACTTTGAAATTATTCTAACCACACAATAAGGGCTCCACGTACTCATTTTTGCCCTAGGAGAATACTTTAGGGGGTGTAGTTTCGAAAATGGGGTCACATCTGGGGGTGCGGTTTTGTTCTGACAGCTAGAATGCTTTGCAAGATGAAGTGCGGCCTATAATTTGTATAATGATATCCTGAAAGCCAAATGGGGCTCCTCTCCTTTTGGGTCCCACCATGTGGCCATGCAACCAAATATGGCCTAAGTGGGGTATCACCGAACACGGGATGAACAGCGTAATAAAATGTGGGGCGCATTTTCTACTTTTCAGATGCAATGTACAAAAAATATGTCCCACAAATAATGCATTTGTGAAAAATGTTATTTATTTATTTTCACTGACTTTGTATCCATTCCAGCCACACAATAAGGACTCAATGTACTCACTTTAGGGGGTGTAGTTTCCAAAATGGGGTCACTTGTGGGGGTTCTGTATGGTTCTGGCAGCTAAAGCCCTTTACAGGCATAAAGTGCGGCCTATAATCCATTCGGCCTAAAATGATGCCCTGAAAGCCAAATGGCGCTCCTCTCCTTCTGGGTCCTACCACACGGCCAAGGAACCAAATATGGCCTAAGCGGGGGTATTTCCAAACACGGGCCGAGCAGCTTAATAAAATATAGGGTGCATTTCTTGCAATATCAGAAGTGATGTACAAAAAATATGCCCCACAAATGATGCATTTGTGAAAAAATACAAATTTCGAATTTTTAATACTGACATTGTAATAATTCCTGCCAAAAAACAATGGTGTTAAAATACTCACTGTACCCCCTAGTGAATACCTTGAGGGGTCTAGTTTTTAAAATGGGGTCATTTGGGGGGGGTGTTCCTATGTTCTACTACCTTCAAATTTCTGCAAACCTTGCATAGCACATAAAAAAAAGATGTACTTTTCAAATTATCAAAATTTTCAAAATTTCATGTTAAATTGTTAGGCTTCTAATTAATTTAAAATGTTAATTAAAAACATTTAAAAAAAATGCTGTCAAAATAAAGTAGACATCTGAAAGTATAAATTTCATAAACTATTTGGTCAGTATGTACAGTGGTCCCTCAACATACGATGGTAATTCGTTCCAAACGACCCATCGTTTGTCGAATCCATCGTATGTTGAGGGATCCGTGCAATGTAAAGTATAGGAAGCTGTACTCACCTGTCCCTGCCGCTCCGGACCAGGTCCTCACCGCTCCCGATGCTGTCCCAGGGGCTCCCGATGCTGTCCCAGGGGCTCCCGATGCTGTCCCGCTGCTCCGGTGTCTTCTTCGCGATCCTCCGGCTTCTTCCGCATGTTCTGCAGGGTCTGGGCCTCGCTTTCTGGTGACGTTATTAAGCTGCTGCGCCGGCGCGGCGTGCGTAGTGACGTAATAACGACGCTGGAAAGCGAGGCCCGGACCCCGGAGAAGATGCAGAAGACGATCGCGAAGTGGACCCGGAGCAGCGGGGATATGTAAGTGAACCTGCCCGGGATGCTTAAACTGCTATCCGACAGCAGCTTAAGCATTTTGCGCTGTCGGATAGCAGTTAATGCGATGGCCCCGACATATAAAAGCATCGTATGTCGATGCTGACATCGACATGTGATGGCCTCTGAGAGGCCATCGTATGTCGATTTTATCATATGTCGGGGCCATCGCATGTCGGGGGGTTTAAATATATGCAACCTATTAGTGTTAAAATAGCAAAAAATCTAAATTTTGTAAAAAAAAAAAAAACTACAAATGATATCGGCTTACTTTTACTATGTACATGAAGGACAACTTGTGACAAAAAAACTATGTCAGAATTATCGTGATTGGCAAAACGTTACCAGAGTTATTCTCTAATAAAGACAGACATCCCCGATTTGAAAAAACAGGCCTGGTCTTTCAGGGGCGTACAGGTTTATTTGGGTTGGTCCTTAAGGGGTTAAAAGAAGAAAAACTACCACAAGAGGACATCGTTTTATATTAGAGGTGCAAAGGTTTATGCAGTAATATCAGGAAGTATTACTTTACTGAGAGAGTAGTGGATGCATGGAATAGCCTTCCTGCAGAAGTGGTAGCTGCACATACAGTGATGGAGTTTAAGCATGGATGGGATAAGCATAAGGCTATCCTTCATATAAGATAGAGATAGGTATAAGGCTATCCTTCATATAAGATAGAGATAGACATAAGGCTACCCTTCATATAAGATAGAGATAGGCATAAGGCTATCCTTCATATAAGATAGAGATAGGCATAAGGCTATGCTTCATATAAGATAGAGATAGGCATAAGGCTACCCTTCATATAAGATAAAGATAGGCATAAGGCTATCCTTCATATAAGATAGAGATGGGCATAAGGCTATCCTTCATATAAAATAGAGATATACATAAGGCTACCCTTCATATAAGATAGAGATAGGCATAAGGCTATCCTTCATATAAGATAGAGATAGGCATAAGGCTATGCTTCATATAAGATAGAGATAGGCATAAGGCTATCCTTCATATAAGATAGAGATAGGCATAAGGCTATGCTTCATATAAGATAGAGATAGGCATAAGGCTATCCTTCATATAAGATAGAGATAGGCATAAGGCTATGCTTCATATAAGATAGAGATAGGCATAAGGCTACACTTCATATAAAATAGAGATAGGTATAAGGCTATCCTTCATATAAGATAGAGATAGGTATAAGGCTATCCTTCATATAAGATAGAGATATACATAAGGCTACCCTTCATATAAGATAGAGATAGGCAAAAGGCTACACTTCATATAAGATAGAGATAGGCATAAGGCTATGCTTCATATAAGATAGAGATAGGCATAAGGCTACCCTTCATATAAGATAAAGATAGGCATAAGGCTATCCTTCATATAAGATAGAGATGGGCATAAGGCTATCCTTCATATAAAATAGAGATATACATAAGGCTACCCTTCATATAAGATAGAGATAGGCATAAGGCTATCCTTCATATAAGATAGAGATAGGCATAAGGCTATGCTTCATATAAGATAGAGATAGGCATAAGGCTATCCTTCATATAAGATAGAGATAGGCATAAGGCTATGCTTCATATAAGATAGAGATAGGCATAAGGCTACACTTCATATAAAATAGAGATAGGTATAAGGCTATCCTTCATATAAGATAGAGATAGGTATAAGGCTATCCTTCATATAAGATAGAGATATACATAAGGCTACCCTTCATATAAGATAGAGATAGGCATAAGGCTATCCTTCATATAAGATAGAGATAGGCATAAGGCTATGCTTCATATAAGATAGAGATAGGCATAAGGCTATGCTTCATATAAGAAAGGGCCAGGGACTATTGAGAGGATTCAGATTATTGGGCAGACTAGATGGGCCGACATATTCTATGTTTCTATTACTGCTGGGGATTTAGGAGACTGGGAAAGCTGGGTGGCACACAGTAGTAGATTTTCCTCTTCCACAATGTTTAGTTAGGAATTCTGGGCAAAACCGATTACTCAGCTAGTGATAAAGTTACAACATAAGATACAGTAGCAGACTTCCTAATGTAGGTTTAGTGTCACTGTAAGGCAACACTTAGTAGGGCAACCGATCATCTCATTAGAAATGTATTTTAGGCGCATGTATAAAAGAAGAAACTTCTCCTATATTACTATTATTGAGACCCTATAGAAGAAGGAGCTTAGAGCGGCATGACCTGTGCCAATAAGCAGTGTGAATATGTAAAAGTCCTTTTACTGCACAGTAGCCAAAATATAATTAATGAACAATGAGGATTACACTACCCTTCTCTCTTACATTAAAGTTGGGTTAAAGCCTTAAGAACCAAGCCCATTTTATTTCTGCATTTTCGTATTTTCCTCCTCGCCTTCTAAAATCCATAACTCTTTTATATTTCAATCCACAGACCCATATTAGGGCTTGTTTTTTGCGTGACCAATTTTAATTTGTAATGACATCACTTATTTTACCATAAAATGTATAGTGCAATTAAAATATATTATTTATGTGGGGAAATTGAAAAGAAAGCCACAATTTAGCAAATTTTGGAAGGTTTTGTTTTCATGCTGTACACTTCACAGTAAAAATGACATGTTTTATTTATTCTGTCAATACAATTAAAATGATACCCATGTTATATGCTTTTTTTTTTAGTTGTACCACTTAAAAAAAAAAATCTCAAACTTATTTAACAACATTTGCATGTTTAACATTGCGCTATTTGACCTAGTATAACTTTCTGTATACAGGGTGGTATGAGGGCTCATTTTTTGCACCGTGATCTGTAGTTTTTATCGGTACCACCTTTGCTTATATGTAACTTTTGAATCACTTTTTATACATTTTTTTGGGAATAAAATGTGCCAAAAAAACAGCAATTGTGGACTTTTTTACGTTTATGCTGTTCACCGTACGGGATAATTAACATTATATTTTGATAGTTCAGACATTTATGCATGTGGCAATACCAAATATGTTTATTACTTTTTGCTTTTTTGGGATAAAATAGGAAAAAGGGACCATTTAGAGTTTTATTGGGTAAGGGGCTTTTTCACATTTTTTTTACTTTGTTTTACAATTTTTTTTACACTTTAACCCCTTAAGGACTAGGCCCATTTTGGCCTTAAGGACCAGACCAATTTTATTTTAGCATTTTCATTTTTTCCTCCTCACCTTCTAAAAATCATAACTCTCTTATATTTCCATCCACAGACCCATATGGGGCTTGTTTTTTGCGTCACCAATTGTACTTTGTAATGACATCACTTATTTTACCATAAAATGTACAGTGAAACCAAACAAATATTATTTATGTGGGAAAATTTAAAAGAAAACTGCAATTTAGCAAATTTTGGAAGGTTTTGTTTTCATGCTGTACACTTCCCAGTAAAAATGATATGTTTTCTTTATTCTGTGGGTCAATACAATTAAAATGATACCCATGTTATATGCTTTTTTATAATTGTACTGCTTAAAAAAAATCTCAAACCATTTAACAAAATTAGTATGTTTGAAATTGCCCTACTTTGACCACCTATAACCTTCTAATTTTTCCGTACATGGGGTGATATGAGGGCTAATTTTTTGTGCCATGATCTGTGCCATGTTTTTATCAGTACCACTTTTGCTTAGGTTTTACTTTTTATTAATTTTTTTATAAATTTTTTGGGGAATAAAATGTGACAAAAAAGCAGCGCTTTTTACGCAAAAATTTTTTACGTTTACGTCAATCACCATACGGGATAATTAACAATATATTTTAATAGTTCAGACTTTTACGCATGCGGCGATACCAAATATGTGTATTAATTATTTTTTATGCTTTTTTGGGGGTAAAATGGGAAAAACAGACGTTTTACTTTTTTATTGGGGGAGGGGATTTTTCAAATTTTTTTACTTTTTTATTTTACATTTTTTTTTACACTTTTTATGTCCCCATAGGGAACTATTCATTGCAATCATTTGATTGCTTATACTGTTCAGTGCTATGTATAGGACATAGCACTGCTCAGTTTTATCGGTCATCTTCAGCTCTGGTCTGCTCAATCTAAGACCAGAGCAGAAGACCCCGGGAAACGGCCGGAGGCAGGTGAGGGGACCTACGGCCGCCATGCTGGATGATCGGATCCCCGCGGCAGCGCTGCGGGCGATCCGATTATCCATTCAAAGTACCGCACTGCTGCAGATGCCGTGATCTGTATTGATCATGGCATCTGAGGGGTTAATGGCGGACATCTGCGTGATCACGGATGTCCGCCATTACCGGCGGGTCCCTGGCTGCTGATAGCAGCCGGGACCCGCCGGGCATGGCGCGAGCACCGCTCCGGAGCTCGCGATCATGTCAGCGCGTAAATGTACGTCATGGTGCGCTAAGTACCACATCACCATGACGTACATTTACGTCCATTGTCGTTAAGGGGATAATAGTCCCCATGTGGGACTATTTATAGTTAGATTGCATATACTGAACAGTGCTATGCATAGACATAACACTGATCAGTGTTATCTGCGATCTTCTGCTCTGGTCTGCTCAATCTCAGACCAAAGCAGAAAACCCCTGGAGATGGCGGGAGGCAGGTAAGGGTACCTCCGGCCGCCATGTTGGATGATTAAATCTCCACAGCTCAAAACTACAGCAGACAGAATATTTTACTCAAAATAGACAATCCTTGTGTGTTGATTACCAACACACAAAATTACCTACATAAAATGATAATAAAAGCAGAGATGACAGCAACTGAAAGATGGATGCCTATGGTGTATAAATAGTGATATAAAATATATATATTGAATTCAACCCCGGGGGGTATACATAATTGAGTAATTTGGGTGCAGGGGTGCCAAGTTATGCACTACAAAATAAATGATAAAGTGTAATATCAGTGAACACCACAGATATGCCCACATATGCAAGCCAAAAACAACCAGGAGACGTCCACCCCTACATCCCTTTCGGATATGATTCCTTCTTACAGGGGTTGATAGACAGCCAGACAGCCAGACAGACAGCCAGACAGCCAGACAGACAGACAGACAGACAGCCAGACAGCCAGACAGCCAGACAGACAGCCAGACAGCCAGAAAAAGAGATAACCAAAGGATAAGTTAGCCAGCACTATTGATTCCAAACTATTATATGGACCTGGCTTACAGGTGCAGGCTGCTGGGCTAAATATACAGCAACAGGAGAATACAGCAGCACACTGCTAGCACAAAGATATAGAGAAAACATGAATACATAGATACAACATGAAAAGCTATACAGCTATGGTGCAAGAAATGGAAATATAAAATTATGAAGTTATGAAATAGTGAGGTACTTAGCTTGCAATTTGGCAGCCAAATAGCTTGGACCGTCCCACCACGGTAAGGTGACCTCATTGGGACGGACCCTACACTATGAATATGCCTCTGTGTGAACAGTTCAGCAGGCATTGCAGGATCTGAAACATCCAAGACACCTTATATACACACCTGATAGAGGTGGGTGGGGTGCAAGAGCCAACATGGAGGTAGCCACTCCCCCGTATGTGTAATACAACCAAAGGATAAGTTAGCCAACACTATTGATTCCAAACTATTATATGGACCATAGCTGTATAGCTTTTCATGTTGTATCTATATACTCATGTTTTATCAATATCTTTGTGCTATCAGTGTGCTGCTGTATTCTCCTGTTGCTAAATAAATAGATAGATAGGACAGATAGATAGATATGAGATAGATATAAGATAGATATGTGGTGCGCCACGGGGGTGCGATGTGAGGTGTATGGGGAAGATGTTGTAGCCCAGGTGTTAACCCCTAAATGTTTGTGACGCCAGGGCGTGGTTTTAACCGAGAACCACCCGAACGGTGGCACCGCTAGTCCTAGTTAGGCAGGGAAAATAAGAGTCCAAGGCCAGGTCAGGGTTAATGGTAGCTTTACTGAGGTAGACAGATGGTACAGTCTTTACAGCTAGGCCAGGATCCCAGAGAGGTCACCAGTGACACAAGGGACCTCACAGCTTGCTGGGACTTGCAGTGACTTTGACAGACTTTAGGACAGCCACGCTGACTATAATAGACTTGACTTGACTGAAGATAGTGACAGCAGACAGAGATGACTTGATTTACTGACTTGTGGCTGTAATTTAGGTTTGAGGCCTCCAGATGTGCTGGACACTGACCCTGAGATGTCTGGACTGGACTTGACCTCAGCAGAAAGTGAAACACAAGAGAGAGAGATTTTAGTACCTCCCCCTCTTATAAAGGGGGGCTGAGCAAGGAGCCCATAGGCTAGCTGCGGGTCATCTGGTCACCTGGTGCTTTCTGGGAAACAAAACATGTGACTTTATTATATGACAACTATTATCATGTGATCAATAACCATGTGACCATTTCAAAGGTCCTTTACACTTTATGTATAACCTATACACTTTATGGGGGAACACTGCAGGTGAGCCCTGAGGATGTACAGGGACTCAAGCTGATAGGACTGTGGGATATATATCCCGTACTGGGACATCACAGATAGATAGATAGATAGATAGATAGATAGATAGATAGATAGATAGATAAGTAATAGATGATTGATAGATAGATATAAGATAGATAGTAAGATAGATAGTGAGATAGATAGATATGAGATAGATATGAGATAGATATGAGATAGATAGATAGATAGATAATAGATAGATAGATAGATAGATAGATAGATAGATAAGTAATAGATGATTGATAGATAGATATAAGATAGATAGTAAGATAGATAGTGAGATAGATAGATATGAGATAGATAGATAGATAGATAGATAGATAAGTTTAACAAAAAGGACCGCACTCCCGGGGTGTCCTCAGGTGCAAGCTGGTCGGGCCCAGGTCAAGAGCCCCCACAAACAGGTAGCAAAGCAAAACAGCAGCACACCGACTTAGATGAAAGCGTGTCAGGCTTTATTCATCAGATGCCACGACGTTTCAACCGTCTCTCACGGTCTTTGTCAAGCTTGACAAAGACCGTGAGAGACGGTTGAAACGTCGTGGCATCTGATGAATAAAGCCTGACACGCTTTCATCTAAGTCGGTGTGCTGCTGTTTTGCTTTGCTAGATAGATAGATAGATAGATAGATAGATAGATAGATAGATAGAAAATCAGGATAAATCCGCAGCACACAGTGTGACATTTACAACTTTATGGAATACATTTTCCGTTTTTCACATTTAATGGACTTGTGTGCTGCGGATTTATCCTGATTTTCTGCATTCATATGGACCTCTGATCCTGGATTTGAAGGGTGCTGCTTCCCTTTCTTTTTGCTGTAGATAGATAGATATGAGATGGATATAAGATAGATAGATAGATAAGACATAGATGATAGACAGATAGATAGGACAGAAAGATAGATACCCTTACAGGAATAACGTGCTTAGCCACATGGGGTCGTACGCTTATAAATTCCGCTAATACTATATCCGTACATATCATTTATAGCATTAGCGTGGGATTACACTGTAACTGGAAAATAATGAAGAGTAATTTTACAAGGAGACTCAAACCTTTCCCAGAACACCAAGCGTTCATCACAGGTAACAAGCCTGCTGCTGTATAAACGAGCCATACAACCTGTACATGTGTAGGCATGTCAGCAAAGCGAGTCGTGTGCACAGGTTTACAAAGCCTAACAATGTTTAGATAGGACGCATTTACACAGAAGTGTAACGTTACTGGACCAAGTTTTATGTATTGTAAAGATATTCAGAAGGAGGAAAGAGGAACAAGTAAATGACAGTGATATCTAAACATCTACAATGGATACAAAACCTCATACACTATTGTTATAACAATAGTTAATATTACACCAGTGTTTTCAAAACAGTGTGTCTCAGGCAGTTGCAAAACTACAACTC
Source organism: Hyla sarda (assembly GCF_029499605.1). NCBI lineage: Eukaryota > Metazoa > Chordata > Amphibia > Anura > Hylidae > Hyla > Hyla sarda. The sequence continues at coordinate 112,373,699 of NC_079190.1, read as the reverse complement.
CCAGCATGCCTGGACAGCCAGTACCCTCTTGTTGGGGGACGCCACTCTGACAACATCTGAACCATTCACTTAGCCAACAGCATGAGGAGGAGATGTGTCACCCCAGTAGTAAGCTAATTACATGGATACAGGGCTTGTTACAGTGTGTCACCCCAGTAGTAAGCTAATTTCATGGATACAGGGCTTGTTACAGTGTGTCACCCCAGTAGTAAGCTAATTTCATGGATACAGGGCTTGTTACAGTGTGTCACCCCAGTAGTAAGCTAATTACATGGATACAGGGCTTGTTACAGTGTGTCACCCCAGTAGTAAGCTAATTTCATGGATACAGGGCTTGTTACAGTGTGTCACCCCAGTAGTAAGCTAATTACATGGATACAGGGCTTGTTACAGTGTGTCACCCCAGTAGTAAGCTAATTACATGGATACAGGGCTTGTTACAGTGTGTCACCCCAGTAGTAAGCTAATTACATGGATACAGGGCTTGTTACAGTGTGTCACCCCAGTAGTAAGCTAATTTCATGGATACAGGGCTTGTTACAGTGTGTCACCCCAGTAGTAAGCTAATTTCATGGATACAGGGCTTGTTACAGTGTGTCACCCCAGTAGTAAGCTAATTACATGGATACAGGGCTTGTTACAGTGTGTCACCCCAGTAGTAAGCTAATTACATGGATACAGGGCTTGTTACAGTGTGTCACCCCAGTAGTAAGCTAATTTCATGGATACAGGGCTTGTTACAGTGTGTCACCCCAGTAGTAAGCTAATTACATGGATACAGGGCTTGTTACAGTGTGTCACCCCAGTAGTAAGCTAATTACATGGATACAGGGCTTGTTACAGTGTGTCACCCCAGTAGTAAGCTAATTACATGGATACAGGGCTTGTTACAGTGTGTCACCCCAGTAGTAAGCTAATTTCATGGATACAGGGCTTGTTACAGTGTGTCACCCCAGTAGTAAGCTAATTTCATGGATACAGGGCTTGTTACAGTGTGTCACCCCAGTAGTAAGCTAATTACATGGATACAGGGCTTGTTACAGTGTGTCACCCCAGTAGTAAGCTAATTACATGGATACAGGGCTTGTTACAGTGTGTCACACCAGTAGTAAGCTAATTACATGGATACAGGGCTTGTTACAGTGTGTCACCCCAGTAGTAAGCTAATTACATGGATACAGGGCTTGTTACAGTGTGTCACACCAGTAGTAAGCTAATTACATGGATACAGGGCTTGTTACAGTGTGTCACCCCAGTAGTAAGCTAATTACATGGATACAGGGCTTGTTACAGTGTGTCACCCCAGTAGTAAGCTAATTACATGGATACAGGGCTTGTTACAGTGTGTCACCCCAGTAGTAAGCTAATTTCATGGATACAGGGCTTGTTACAGTGTGTCACCCCAGTAGTAAGCTAATTACATGGATACAGGGCTTGTTACAGTGTGTCACCCCAGTAGTAAGCTAATTTCATGGATACAGGGCTTGTTACAGTGTGTCACCCCAGTAGTAAGCTAATTTCATGGATACAGGGCTTGTTACAGTGTGTCACCCCAGTAGTAAGCTAATTACATGGATACAGGGCTTGTTACAGTGTGTCACCCCAGTAGTAAGCTAATTACATGGATACAGGGCTTGTTACAGTGTGTCACCCCAGTAGTAAGCTAATTGCATGGATACAGGGCTTGTTACAGTGTGTCACCCCAGTAGTAAGCTAATTGCATGGATACAGGGCTTGTTACAGTGTGTCACCCCAGTAGTAAGCTAATTGCATGGATACAGGGCTTGTTACAGTGTGTCACCCCAGTAGTAAGCTAATTACATGGATACAGGGCTTGTTACAGTGTGTCACCCCAGTAGTAAGCTAATTACATGGATACAGGGCTTGTTACAGTGTGTCACCCCAGTAGTAAGCTAATTACATGGATACAGGGCTTGTTACAGTGTGTCACCCCAGTAGTAAGCTAATTACATGGATACAGGGCTTGTTACAGTGTGTCACCCCAGTAGTAAGCTAATTAAATGAATACAGGGCTTGTTACAGTGTGTCACCCCAGTAGTAAGCTAATTACATGGATACAGGGCTTGTTACAGTGTGTCTTCCCAGTAGTAAGCTAATTACATGAATACAGGGCTTGTTACAGTGTGTCACCCCAGTAGTAAGCTAATTACATGGATACAGGGCTTTTTACAGTGTGTCACCCCAGTAGTAAGCTAATTACATGGATACAGGGCTTGTTACAGTGTGTCACCCCAGTAGTAAGCTAATTACATGGATACAAGGGCTTGTTACAGTGTGTCTTCCCAGTAGTAAGCTAATTACATGAATACAGGGCTTGTTACAGTGTGTCACCCCAGTAGTAAGCAAATTACATGGATACAGGGCTTTTTACAGTGTGTCACCCCAGTAGTAAGCTAATTACATGGATACAGGGCTTGTTACAGTGTGTCACCCCAGTAGTAAGCTAATTACATGGATACAGGGCTTGTTACAGTGTGTCACCCCAGTAGTAAGCTAATTACATGGATACAGGGCTTGTTACAGTGTGTCACCCCAGTAGTAAGCTAATTTCATGGATACAGGGCTTGTTACAGTGTGTCACCCCAGTAGTAAGCTAATTACATGGATACAGGGCTTGTTACAGTGTGTCACCCCAGTAGTAAGCTAATTACATGGATACAGGGCTTGTTACAGTGTGTCACCCCAGTAGTAAGCTAATTACATGGATACAGGGCTTGTTACAGTGTGTCACACCAGTAGTAAGCTAATTACATGGATACAGGGCTTGTTACAGTGTGTCACCCCAGTAGTAAGCTAATTACATGGATACAGGGCTTGTTACAGTGTGTCACACCAGTAGTAAGCTAATTACACGGATACAGGGCTTGTTACAGTGTGTCACCCCAGTAGTAAGCTAATTACACGGATACAGGGCTTGTTACAGTGTGTCACCCCAGTAGTAAGCTAATTACATGGATACAGGGCTTGTTACAGTGTGTCACCCCAGTAGTAAGCTAATTTCATGGATACAGGGCTTGTTACAGTGTGTCACCCCAGTAGTAAGCTAATTACATGGATACAGGGCTTGTTACAGTGTGTCACCCCAGTAGTAAGCTAATTACATGGATACAGGGCTTGTTACAGTGTGTCACCCCAGTAGTAAGCTAATTTCATGGATACAGGGCTTGTTACAGTGTGTCACCCCAGTAGTAAGCTAATTTCATGGATACAGGGCTTGTTACAGTGTGTCACCCCAGTAGTAAGCTAATTACTTGGATACAGGGCTTGTTACAGTGTGTCACCCCAGTAGTAAGCTAATTACATGGATACAGGGCTTGTTACAGTGTGTCACCCCAGTAGTAAGCTAATTTCATGGATACAGGGCTTGTTACAGTGTGTCACCCCAGTAGTAAGCTAATTACATGGATACAGGGCTTGTTACAGTGTGTCGCCCCAGTAGTAAGCTAATTACATGGATACAGGGCTTGTTACAGTGTGTCACCCCAGTAGTAAGCTAATTACATGGATACAGGGCTTGTTACAGTGTGTCACCCCAGTAGTAAGCTAATTTCATGGATACAGGGCTTGTTACAGTGTGTCACCCCAGTAGTAAGCTAATTTCATGGATACAGGGCTTGTTACAGTGTGTCACCCCAGTAGTAAGCTAATTACATGGATACAGGGCTTGTTACAGTGTGTCACCCCAGTAGTAAGCTAATTACATGGATACAGGGCTTGTTACAGTGTGTCACACCAGTAGTAAGCTAATTACATGGATACAGGGCTTGTTACAGTGTGTCACCCCAGTAGTAAGCTAATTACATGGATACAGGGCTTGTTACAGTGTGTCACCCCAGTAGTAAGCTAATTACATGGATACAGGGCTTGTTACAGTGTGTCACCCCAGTAGTAAGCTAATTACATGGATACAGGGCTTGTTACAGTGTGTCACCCCAGTAGTAAGCTAATTACATGGATACAGGGCTTGTTACAGTGTGTCACCCCAGTAGTAAGCTAATTTCATGGATACAGGGCTTGTTACAGTGTGTCACCCCAGTAGTAAGCTAATTTCATGGATACAGGGCTTGTTACAGTGTGTCACCCCAGTAGTAAGCTAATTACATGGATACAGGGCTTGTTACAGTGTGTCACCCCAGTAGTAAGCTAATTACATGGATACAGGGCTTGTTACAGTGTGTCACCCCAGTAGTAAGCTAATTGCATGGATACATGGCTTGTTACAGTGTGTCACCCCAGTAGTAAGCTAATTGCATGGATACAGGGCTTGTTACAGTGTGTCACCCCAGTAGTAAGCTAATTGCATGGATACAGGGCTTGTTACAGTGTGTCACCCCAGTAGTAAGCTAATTACATGGATACAGGGCTTGTTACAGTGTGTCACCCCAGTAGTAAGCTAATTACATGGATACAGGGCTTGTTACAGTGTGTCACCCCAGTAGTAAGCTAATTACATGGATACAGGGCTTGTTACAGTGTGTCACCCCAGTAGTAAGCTAATTACATGGATACAGGGCTTGTTACAGTGTGTCACCCCAGTAGTAAGCTAATTACATGAATACAGGGCTTGTTACAGTGTGTCACCCCAGTAGTAAGCTAATTACATGGATACAGGGCTTGTTACAGTGTGTCTTCCCAGTAGTAAGCTAATTACATGAATACAGGGCTTGTTACAGTGTGTCACCCCAGTAGTAAGCTAATTACATGGATACAGGGCTTTTTACAGTGTGTCACCCCAGTAGTAAGCTAATTACATGGATACAGGGCTTGTTACAGTGTGTCACCCCAGTAGTAAGCTAATTACATGGATACAAGGGCTTGTTACGGTGTGTCTTCCCAGTAGTAAGCTAATTACATGAATACAGGGCTTGTTACAGTGTGTCACCCCAGTAGTAAGCAAATTACATGGATACAGGGCTTTTTACAGTGTGTCACCCCAGTAGTAAGCAAATTACATGGATACAGGGCTTGTTACAGTGTGTCACCCCAGTAGTAAGCTAATTACATGGATACAGGGCTTGTTACAGTGTGTCACCCCAGTAGTAAGCTAATTACATGGATACAGGGCTTGTTACAGTGTGTCACCCCAGTAGTAAGCTAATTTCATGGATACAGGGCTTGTTACAGTGTGTCACCCCAGTAGTAAGCTAATTTCATGGATACAGGGCTTGTTACAGTGTGTCACCCCAGTAGTAAGCTAATTACATGGATACAGGGCTTGTTACAGTGTGTCACCCCAGTAGTAAGCTAATTACATGGATACAGGGCTTGTTACAGTGTGTCACCCCAGTAGTAAGCTAATTACATGGATACAGGGCTTGTTACAGTGTGTCACACCAGTAGTAAGCTAATTACATGGATACAGGGCTTGTTACAGTGTGTCACCCCAGTAGTAAGCTAATTACATGGATACAGGGCTTGTTACAGTGTGTCACCCCAGTAGTAAGCTAATTACATGGATACAGGGCTTGTTACAGTGTGTCACACCAGTAGTAAGCTAATTACACGGATACAGGGCTTGTTACAGTGTGTCACCCCAGTAGTAAGCTAATTACACGGATACAGGGCTTGTTACAGTGTGTCACCCCAGTAGTAAGCTAATTACATGGATACAGGGCTTGTTACAGTGTGTCACCCCAGTAGTAAGCTAATTTCATGGATACAGGGCTTGTTACAGTGTGTCACCCCAGTAGTAAGCTAATTACATGGATACAGGGCTTGTTACAGTGTGTCACCCCAGTAGTAAGCTAATTTCATGGATACAGGGCTTGTTACAGTGTGTCACCCCAGTAGTAAGCTAATTTCATGGATACAGGGCTTGTTACAGTGTGTCACCCCAGTAGTAAGCTAATTACATGGATACAGGGCTTGTTACAGTGTGTCACCCCAGTAGTAAGCTAATTACATGGATACAGGGCTTGTTACAGTGTGTCACCCCAGTAGTAAGCTAATTGCATGGATACAGGGCTTGTTACAGTGTGTCACCCCAGTAGTAAGCTAATTGCATGGATACAGGGCTTGTTACAGTGTGTCACCCCAGTAGTAAGCTAATTGCATGGATACAGGGCTTGTTACAGTGTGTCACCCCAGTAGTAAGCTAATTACATGGATACAGGGCTTGTTACAGTGTGTCACCCCAGTAGTAAGCTAATTACATGGATACAGGGCTTGTTACAGTGTGTCACCCCAGTAGTAAGCTAATTACATGGATACAGGGCTTGTTACAGTGTGTCACCCCAGTAGTAAGCTAATTACATGGATACAGGGCTTGTTACAGTGTGTCACCCCAGTAGTAAGCTGATTACATGGATACAGGGCTTGTTACAGTGTGTCACCCCAGTAGTAAGCTAATTACATGGATACAGGGCTTTTTACAGTGTGTCACCCCAGTAGTAAGCTAATTACATGAATACAGGGCTTGTTACAGTGTGTCACCCCAGTAGTAAGCTAATTACATGGATACAGGGCTTGTTACAGTGTGTCACCCCAGTAGTAAGCTAATTACATGGATACAGGGCTTGTTACAGTGTGTCACCCCAGTAGTAAGCTAATTACATGAATACAGGGCTTGTTACAGTGTGTCACCCCAGTAGTAAGCTAATTACATGGATACAGGGCTTGTTACAGTGTGTCTTCCCAGTAGTAAGCTAATTACATGAATACAGGGCTTGTTACAGTGTGTCACCCCAGTAGTAAGCTAATTACATGGATACAGGGCTTGTTACAGTGTGTCACCCCAGTAGTACGCTAATTACATGAATACAGGGCTTGTTACAGTGTGTCACCCCAGTAGTAAGCTAATTACATGGATACAGGGCTTGTTACAGTGTGTCACCCCAGTAGTAAGCTAATTACATGGATACAGGGCTTGTTACAGTGTGTCACCCCAGTAGTAAGCTAATTACATGGATACAGGGCTTGTTACAGTGTGTCACACCAGTAGTAAGCTAATTACATGGATACAGGGCTTGTTACAGTGTGTCACCCCAGTAGTAAGCTAATTACATGGATACAGGGCTTGTTACAGTGTGTCACCCCAGTAGTAAGCTAATTACATGGATACAGGGCTTGTTACAGTGTGTCACACCAGTAGTAAGCTAATTACACGGATACAGGGCTTGTTACAGTGTGTCACCCCAGTAGTAAGCTAATTACACGGATACAGGGCTTGTTACAGTGTGTCACCCCAGTAGTAAGCTAATTACATGGATACAGGGCTTGTTACAGTGTGTCACCCCAGTAGTAAGCTAATTTCATGGATACAGGGCTTGTTACAGTGTGTCACCCCAGTAGTAAGCTAATTACATGGATACAGGGCTTGTTACAGTGTGTCACCCCAGTAGTAAGCTAATTTCATGGATACAGGGCTTGTTACAGTGTGTCACCCCAGTAGTAAGCTAATTTCATGGATACAGGGCTTGTTACAGTGTGTCACCCCAGTAGTAAGCTAATTACATGGATACAGGGCTTGTTACAGTGTGTCACCCCAGTAGTAAGCTAATTACATGGATACAGGGCTTGTTACAGTGTGTCACCCCAGTAGTAAGCTAATTGCATGGATACAGGGCTTGTTACAGTGTGTCACCCCAGTAGTAAGCTAATTGCATGGATACAGGGCTTGTTACAGTGTGTCACCCCAGTAGTAAGCTAATTGCATGGATACAGGGCTTGTTACAGTGTGTCACCCCAGTAGTAAGCTAATTACATGGATACAGGGCTTGTTACAGTGTGTCACCCCAGTAGTAAGCTAATTACATGGATACAGGGCTTGTTACAGTGTGTCACCCCAGTAGTAAGCTAATTACATGGATACAGGGCTTGTTACAGTGTGTCACCCCAGTAGTAAGCTAATTACATGGATACAGGGCTTGTTACAGTGTGTCACCCCAGTAGTAAGCTGATTACATGGATACAGGGCTTGTTACAGTGTGTCACCCCAGTAGTAAGCTAATTACATGGATACAGGGCTTTTTACAGTGTGTCACCCCAGTAGTAAGCTAATTACATGAATACAGGGCTTGTTACAGTGTGTCACCCCAGTAGTAAGCTAATTACATGGATACAGGGCTTGTTACAGTGTGTCACCCCAGTAGTAAGCTAATTACATGGATACAGGGCTTGTTACAGTGTGTCACCCCAGTAGTAAGCTAATTACATGAATACAGGGCTTGTTACAGTGTGTCACCCCAGTAGTAAGCTAATTACATGGATACAGGGCTTGTTACAGTGTGTCTTCCCAGTAGTAAGCTAATTACATGAATACAGGGCTTGTTACAGTGTGTCACCCCAGTAGTAAGCTAATTACATGGATACAGGGCTTGTTACAGTGTGTCACCCCAGTAGTAAGCTAATTACATGAATACAGGGCTTGTTACAGTGTGTCACCCCAGTAGTAAGCTAATTACATGGATACAGGGCTTGTTACAGTGTGTCTTCCCAGTAGTAAGCTAATTACATGAATACAGGGCTTGTTACAGTGTGTCACCCCAGTAGTAAGCTAATTACATGGATACAGGGCTTTTTACAGTGTGTCACCCCAGTAGTAAGCTAATTACATGGATACAGGGCTTGTTACAGTGTGTCACCCCAGTAGTAAGCTAATTACATGGATACAGGGCTTTTTACAGTGTGTCACCCCAGTAGTAAGCTAATTACATGGATACAAAGGCAGACCAATGGTGGAGTCAAGGGGCGGCAAAATTAGCTTTTGCCTAGGGTGGCAAAAATCCTTGCACCAACCCTGACCATATCAACATTGTACACATGCATTGCAAGAAGTGCCCTTACAATGAGGTGACAGCACTTGTCTTACAGCACTTTCTGAATGTTTGTAAAGGCAAGGACAATAAGGATGGTGCCCGCTCAGGTCACATATGACAGGGGAGGGCACTGCTCACACTGATGTAATGTCTTTCCCATAAAAGTGCATGGAGTTAAACAGATAATTATATAAACTCCTTATCAACACTGACAGTAACAAAGTAAATCACTATAATAATTCTTTATTTATATAGCGCACACAGATTCCACAGAGATGTAGACTCAAATTGGTTCCGTGTCCCCATTGGGGCTCACAATCTAAATTCAGTTATCAGTATGTGAGGAAACCTACAAAAACAAGGGAAGAACATACAAACTCATTGCACATGTTGTCCTTGTTTGAGCCCAAGACCCCAGTGCTGCAAGGCAAAAGTGGACCCCAAGTACCTCATGCTCATGCCTGATCCCAGATCCATATAGAACTCCTCTTTAAGGCTGCGTTCACTCGGCAGTCTAGACCCGTTCCGTTCTTCTCCATTCAAAATTAAAAACGGACTTTAAAAAAAATGGACAATAACGGATGCAAACGGATGTCATTTTTGTTCAGTTAATAAACAAAAAACATTTTTTTTTGTTCTGAGCATGCTCAAAAGTAAAAACGGATAAAAAAATGGATTGAAAAAACGGATGCAAACGGATGACATTAAAGGCTCATCCGTTTTCCATAGACTTAAATGTGAAACTTACTGTATCCGTTTTTTCTTCAGTCTTTTGGACGGAAGAAGAAATACTGCATGTGCCATTTTTTCTGCCGTAAAAAAAAACGGAAATGAGTGCAGACGGGTGCAAACGGATTGTTAAAAAAATCCCATTGACATGAAAGTGATTTTTTTAAAACCGTTTTGAATCCGTTTACAGCCTGCAAAAAGGAATCAAAACGGGGATAGAAAAAAAAGGAGACAGACGGCAGAATGTTCAGGGAATGTCCCATTGCAATGGGATTCTGCTGAACTGTACACATGAAATCCTGATTCCGGCATCTGCAAAAAGAATAGATTTGTCTATTCTTTCTGTGGATTCCGCTCAAAAATGCATTGCCGTCTATGAGACGGCAATGCATTTCTGAGCAATCCTAGCAACCACTGGATCGGGCAAATGTGCAGAATGTCCACCTGTGTTTTCTGGGGGGACTTCTGCACATTTTGGGCCTTCTGAACTTGATCTAATTGTGATCATACAGGATATAGTGATGAGGGACTTAGAATCCTATTCTTTAGACTGTAAAGGTCCCAGCAATCATACATTTATCACCTATGAATACATGATACATGTTTTTGTGGGATTAGGCCCAAAACAATTAAACCTAATCCAAACAATAGTCTCCATCAATATATGTTGTCTTCATAGGTGCATGACCTAAGGCATACTGCTAGTGCAAAGAAAGTCAAGAGAAGTTCTTTCTTTCAGTGCACCCGTTGGAATTCATTTTACAAAGTGTATACTGCCACTGTGTGTCAATAGGTGGTATTACAAGCTAGTTGTTGCACAAGACATAAGCACAAATATTTAGCCTCATGTCATGCTTGGGGCTGTTGTTTTTTATGTTTTCTTTTATTGCACAACCATAATAAATCACAGTAGGTATAATAAGACTAATCTGATACTTTCTTAAAAAAAAAAAAAAGATATCAAAGGGCAGCAAAATGCTAAATAATGTATGCTCATTGCTCAGCTGTTTGAAGAGGTATTTCAGCCTCAGTGGCTACTGGCAGGGTAAAGTGTTACTGTCATTTGTAAAAACTTTGTTGTAAAAAGTTAGGATTTCACCTGGTCTTAGTCCTGTGACCTGCTGCACTTCAGAGTTACAGTCAGGTAAAGTGCATGGCAGTGCGTGCCTCACTCCCCTGCTATTGCTTAAACCTGACTTATTCCCATACTCTAAGGCAGAGAATGAGTCAGACGGAGTGACCAACTGGGGAGTGCTGCCACGCACTTCACAGGATGATAACACGAGGTCTCAGCGGGTTACAGGACGTTAAAGGAGAACTCTGGGATATGAAACTTTTCCATTATCCTAAGTATAGGGGATAAGTCTCAAATAGCGGGGGTCCGACCGCTCGGGCGCCCCGCGATCTCCCATACGGGGCCCTTGGCTCTTTGCCATAATAGCATGTTTCGACCACCGCATGACGCAGCGGCTGACACGCCCCCTCAATACATTTCTATGGTAGAGGCGGAGACTGCCGAATGCAGCACTCTGGTGTACCGGCTCTCCCATAGAAATGTATTGAGGGGGAGGCGTGTCGGCTGCCGCATCATGCAGTGGTCGGACACACGCCCCGGCGGCTGACTGCCGGGGCCCTGTATCTGGCATACCTTTTTGCAGATATGCTGACATATTTGGCCCAAACTTGATGAAAATGTGTATTTCTATAGAATTTTGTTCTGTTTAACTTCTATAATAGAAAAAAATAGTGTTTCTCAGTGTATGACAGCTCTAGGAACCCTGCTCATTGCAGCACCTCATAAACGCATTGTTGCGAGGTCACCAGTTAAACTGCCTAGATGCTGTGGTCAGCATTGACTAGCTAGGGCAGTGTTTCCCAATCCTTGCGTCTCCAGTTGTTGCCAAACTACAACTCCCAGCATGTCAGCACTGCCTTTGGCACTGATCTGGTGAAAAAACAACTGATGACAGATATACCATGAGCAGGTCTCCATTCCCACATCATAATGGTTATAACCATATGATGACCTTGAGGGTACTGCCACAGCCACACTCATGCCGCAACTGTCAGGATCAAAGGAAATGTTTACCCTTACACACTATGGTCAATAGTGATGGCAACATGTAAGAAGGAGGGAGCTCCCTCAATCACCGGCTCCGGCATTCACAATGCAATTGAGGGGTGGTTACCATGGCAGTTGGCTAGGACATGCCAGAGGCACATTCTAATAGGCTGCCTATCAGTGTAACACTGTTTATTTAGGTCTTCTATTGGGGTGATGTGTAGTGAATGTATTGGGGACTGAAAATCTGTTACACAAAATCTGGTCTTGAAAAGGGGTCATCTTCTGGATAAGGGGTGATCTTTTGGAAAGCTTTCACTGTATATGTGCCCCAATATGGAACCAAAAAAATATTTTGTAACACATTTAAATTTTTATTGTGCAAAACTACTAAATGTAGAAAAAAAAACTATATATATATATATATATATATATATATATATATATATATATTGTCACGATGCCGGCTGGCAGGTAGTGGATCCTCTGTGCCAGAGAGGGATTGGCGAGGACCGCGCTAGTGGACCGGTTCTAAGACACTACTGGTTTTCACCAGAGCCCGCCGCAAAGCGGGATGGTCTTGCTGCGGCGGTAGTGACCAGGTCGTATCCACTAGCAACGGGTCACCTCTCTGACTGCTGATGATAGGCGAGGTACAAGGGAGTAGACAGAAGCAAGGTCGGACGTAGCAGAAGGTCGGGGGCAGGCGGCAAGGTTCGTAGTCAGGGTGGATAGCAGAAGTTCTGGTACACAGGCTTTAGACACACAATACGCTTTCACTAGGCACAAGGGCAACAAGATCCGGCAAGGGAGTGCATGGGAGGAGGTTAGATATAGTCAGGGACCAGGTGGAAGCCAATTAAGCTAATTGGGCCAGGCACCAATCATTGGTGCACTGGCCCTTTAAGTCTCAGGGAGCTGGCGCGCGCGCGCCTTAGAGAGCGGAGCCGCGCGCGCCAGCACATGACAGCAGGGGACGGGAACGGGTAAGTGACCTGGGATGCGATTCGCGAGCGGGCGCGTCCCGCTGTGCGAATCGCGTCCCCAACGGCCATGACAGTGCAGCGCTCCCGGTCAGCGGGACTGACCGGGGAGCTGCAGGGAGAAAGACGCCGTGAGCGCTCCGGGGAGGAGCGGGGACCCGGAGCGCTAGGCGTAACAGTACCCCCCCCCCCCTTAGGTCTCCCCTTTTTTTTGTCCGGTGACTGCCTCCCCTGGGATGAGGACACCGGGAAGGAATGGATGGTTTCCTCAATGGCAGGCAGTACAGCAGGAGTAGGAATGGGGAGGGAGGGCAGAGGGTGAAGCTTGGCACGGGGCAGGGAGACACAAGGACGGGAGCCATGAGGGGACACAGAGGCTTGCCTGAAGGGACTGGGAGGGGGGGAAAGGCATTTTCTGTGGCAGGCAGAGTCCCTAACGACTTTAGGGGAACCGGATACAGGAGGAACCACAGGGTCACGGCAGGGAGTACTGGGAACTGGTTTAAGGCAGTCCTTGGAACAAGAGGGACCCCAACTCTTGATCCCCCCAGTGGACCAGTCCAGGGTTGGGGAATGGTGTAGAAGCCAGGGTAGTCCAAGGAGAACTTCGGAAGTGCAATTGAGAAGGACAAAAAATTCAATTTTCTCGTGATGAGGTCCGATGCACATTAGGAGGGGCTCCGTGCGGTAACGCACGGTGCAATCCAACCTGGCTCCGTTGACCGCGGAAATGTGGAGTGGCTTGACAAGACGGGTCACCGGAATGCGGAATTTATTCACTAAGGACTCCCGAATAAAATTCCCAGAAGCACCAGAGTCCAGGCAGGCCACGGCTGAGAGGGAAGAGCTGGCTGAAGTAGAAATCCGTACAGGCACCGTGAGACGTGGAGAAGCCGACTTAGCATCAAGAGACGCCACACCCACGAGAGCTGGGTGCGAGCGTGCGTTTCCCAGACGTGGAGGACGGATAGGGCAATCCACCAAAAAATGTTCGGTACTGGCACAGTACAGACAAAGATTCTCTTCCTTACGGCGATTCCTCTCTTCCAGGGTCAGGCGAGACCGATCCACTTGCATGGCTTCCTCGGCGGGAGGCCTAGGCGCAGATTGCAGTGGAGACTGTGGGAGAGGTGTCCAGAGATCTAAGTCTTTTTCCTGGCGGAGCTCTTGATGTCTCTCAGAAAAACGCATGTCAATGCGAGTGGCTAGATGAATGAGTTCATGTAGATTAGCAGGAGTTTCTCGTGCGGCCAGAACATCTTTAATGTTGCTGGATAGGCCTTTTTTAAAGGTCGCGCAGAGGGCCTCATTATTCCAGGAAAGTTCAGAAGCAAGAGTACGGAATTGTATGGCGTACTCGCCAACGGAAGAATTACCCTGGACCAGGTTCAGCAGGGCAGTCTCAGCAGAAGAGGCTCGGGCAGGTTCCTCAAAGACACTTCGAATTTCCGAGAAGAAGGAGTGTACAGAGGCAGTGACGGGGTCATTGCGGTCCCAGAGCGGTGTGGCCCATGACAGAGCTTTTCCAGACAGAAGGCTGACTACGAAAGCCACCTTAGACCTTTCAGTAGGAAACTGGTCCGACATCATCTCCAAGTGCAGAGAACATTGCGAAAGGAAGCCACGGCAAAACTTAGAGTCCCCATTAAATTTGTCCGGCAAGGACAGGCGGAGGCTAGGAGTGGCCACTCGCTGCGGAAGGGGTGCAGGAGCTGGCGGAGGAGATGATTGCTGCTGAAGTTGCGACTGAAGTTGCTGCACAATGGTGAATACTTCCGACAGCTGGTGGGTTAGATGGGCGATCTGTCGGGATTGCTGGGCGACCACCGTGGTGATATCAGAGATATAAGGCAGAGGGACGTCAGCGGGATCCATGGCCGGATCTACTGTCACGATGCCGGCTGGCAGGTAGTGGATCCTCTGTGCCAGAGAGGGATTGGCGAGGACCGCGCTAGTGGACCGGTTCTAAGACACTACTGGTTTTCACCAGAGCCCGCCGCAAAGCGGGATGGTCTTGCTGCGGCGGTAGTGACCAGGTCGTATCCACTAGCAACGGGTCACCTCTCTGACTGCTGATGATAGGCGAGGTACAAGGGAGTAGACAGAAGCAAGGTCGGACGTAGCAGAAGGTCGGGGGCAGGCGGCAAGGTTCGTAGTCAGGGTGGATAGCAGAAGTTCTGGTACACAGGCTTTAGACACACAATACGCTTTCACTAGGCACAAGGGCAACAAGATCCGGCAAGGGAGTGCATGGGAGGAGGTTAGATATAGTCAGGGACCAGGTGGAAGCCAATTAAGCTAATTGGGCCAGGCACCAATCATTGGTGCACTGGCCCTTTAAGTCTCAGGGAGCTGGCGCGCGCGCGCCCTAGAGAGCGGAGCCGCGCGCGCCAGCACATGACAGCAGGGGACGGGAACGGGTAAGTGACCTGGGATGCGATTCGCGAGCGGGCGCGTCCCGCTGTGCGAATCGCGTCCCCAACGGCCATGACAGTGCAGCGCTCCCGGTCAGCGGGACTGACCGGGGAGCTGCAGGGAGAAAGACGCCGTGAGCGCTCCGGGGAGGAGCGGGGACCCGGAGCGCTAGGCGTAACATATATATATATATATACAGTCATTGGTATTTCACATACATACAAAGCTGTAGTCAGGGGAATTATGAACAGCTGCAAATACCAATCAAATTGGGCTCAAAACCTTCTGGCGTCCATTAGAAAGCTATAGATGAAGAGGAAATTTACCTTACAGCATGACAATGACCAAAAAACACATCCAAAAGCATGGCCTCACCAGAAGAAGATTAACAGATCTCTTTTTCAAATATTGCCACGTCAAGATGTGCCATGCTAATAAACCCCTACCCGAAAAAAAAACCTACACGAAAAGACTGTTTGGTGTAATAAAATCAAAATGTGTTTCAACAAAGTATTAATGTAAGGATGTGCACACTTATGCAACCAGATTATAGTGTGGGTGTTTTTTTTTTGTTTTTTTTTCCCTCTCAAAGATTTCAGAAACCCCCTCCCCTTCCTATTAATCTGGATTCACCTCTTGTGTTATATGGATCCATTGGATGGTCCCATTGCATGTCTGTTTTTCTTTCTACCTGTTTGGATCTAGAGTGACAGTAGTAATGGAGCCTGATGTCCTCCATCATACGACTATTGTAATCCCTCTACCCTCTCCGCTGTATTGTCCTACTGAACCTGACCCTTTCTTTCCCCTCCCTTGTTCAATCAATACATTTTTGGGGGGGGAAAGAAGAAAAATTCCTGTGCCCTGGTGAAAAATCTGTGAATAGGGATAATAACATTAACAGTACTGCTATTTGTGGCAGATCATTTGTTGGACCACCATAGACTCCAGCTTCCAACTTACATACAGTAGATGCAAAAAATGCAAACTTACAGTGATACCACAGAATGTGGATAATGCCCATAATATCACATCATAGTGATAATAAATATAATGAAGTCACAGTGCAAATAATAATAAGCGGTAATACATCCTAAGGGGTAATAAAGATAGTGATGTCACAGCACAAGAGGGTTAAAGTAACTGTAGGATAATACACTCACAGTGTAACAATAACGCACACAGTGATGTCACAATAAAGAAATGACATAATTAACACTGCAAATTCAGAGAGATTTCTCGCACACAGTCATGCTGTAGTATTGGAATAATGCAGACAAAAACGTCATGGAACGGGTATGATAAACCTAGTGATGTCACAGTATAGGGATAATAAAAAGAGCATCATAATACAAGTTTAATGCACATTGTGATGTTACAGTACAAAGATAATGAACACAGTAATGTCACAGCACAGGGATAATAAAAACAGTATCATAATAAAAAGCATAATGCACGCTGTAATGTTACAGTACAAAGATAATGCACACAGTGATGGCACAAAGTTATGTCACAGTACAAATGCAAGAAAGTATTCTGTTATGTGATAAAGTGGTTGTTGAGCCCCCTCAGACCCGAAGGATTTTTCTATAGAGACCCTTGACCTTTGATCAATAATTTAGAAATTTAATTGGAGCTTATTTTCATTCATTTACACATAGATTATTGGGAGCTGAGTGCTATCAGCACTCCCATAGACAATAAATGGAACAGCTGTTCAGTATGCCCACTGCTGCCAATTCAGACCAGAGTTCAGGTGTCCCGTTTTTCAAGGTTGCAGGGGTCCCATTAGTCAGGTCCCCTGTGATCAGACACTTATCGCTTATCCTGAAAAGAGTAGATACAGTAAGGCCATGTTCACATGAAGGAATTTCCGAGCAGAATCCGGCAGAAAAATTCTCTTGGACTGTGCTGCAACCTACACACAGCAGAATTTCCGTGGCATATGTTTCCGAAGTGGAAATTCTGATTCTGGTGTCCGCCAAAAGAAGGAACGTGTCAGTTCTTTCAGTGGAATCTGCTCGGAAATGCATTGCTGTCTAAGGGTAGGTTCACACTGCGGAATCCCCGGTCGAAAATTTCTCTACCAGACTGAATCAGTCGGCGCTAGGACCGCGCGGATACAGCAGTCTCCAATAGACTGCAATGTGTTCCGCGAGTATTACCGTGTGAAGAATGAGCAACGCCATTCTTCAGGCAGAAATTTTCAAGCAGATATTCCGTTCACAAATTCCACTTCACTAATTCCGAAGTGTGAATTTGTGAATAGAAACCGATTCACTACACTATACATTTTAGTAAGCGGAATTTCTGCCTGCAATTTCAAAGCGGAATTGCAGGTGGAAATTCCGTAGTGTGAACCTAGCCTAAGAAGACAGCGCATTTCCGAGCGGTCCTTGTGCCAGCATGTTCCAGTGTCTATGGTGGCAAAACCCTTTTATGGTTAAAAGGGTACTCCGGCGCTTAGACATCTTATCCCCTACCCTGCCGCTGGGGACCCCCGTGATCTTGCACGCAGCACCCCAGTTAAAATCAGTCCCCGGAGCGTGTTCGCTCCGGGTCTGATTACCGGCGACCACGGGGCCAGCGGCGTGTGACGTCACGCTACGCCCCTCAATGCAAGCCTATGGGAGGGGGCGTGACAGCTGTCACGCCCCCTCCCATAGGCTTGCATTGAGGGGCGGAGCGTGATGTCGCACGCAGGCAGAGGCGTGACGTCACACGCCGCTGGCCCTGTTGTCGCCGGTAATCAGACCCAGAGCGAACACGCTCCAGGGACTGATTACAAACGGGGTACTGTGTGCAAGATCACGGTGGTTCCCAGCGGCGGGACTCCCGCGATCAGGCATCTTATCCCCTATCCTTTGGATAGGGGATAAGATGTCTAAGCACCGGAGTACCCCTTTAGGGTGCATTCCCACAGGGCGTATACGCAGCATATTTGACGTTGTGCAAAATTTATGGCAGCAGCGGGAAATACGCTGCGTATTTCTTGCTCACTATACACACAGGGCTTTCCGCCGGCAGCCCTATGTGTGCAGTGAGTTTTGGAGGCGGGGCGCGCGTCACAGACACGCCGGCACACGGCCCCGCCTCCAAAACTCACTACACACATAGGGCTGCCGCCGGAAAACCCTGTGTGTATAGTGAGCAAGGGATACGCAGCGTATTTCCCGCTGCTGCCGTAAAATTTGCGCAGCGTCAAATACGCTGTGTATACGCCCTGTGGGAACGCACCCTTAAAGTGAATTTACAACCTCTTCACCTCTTATTTGTTATGCCACTGGCTGTTTTATAATACTGCAATATGCATTTCATTTCATAAATAAATAATTGTCACGATCCCGGCTGGTAGGAGGTGGATCCTCTGTGCCAGAGAGGGATTGGCGAGGACCGTGCTAGTGGACCGGTTCTAAGTCACTACAGGTTTTCACCAGAGCCCGCCGCAAAGCGGGATGGTCTTGCTGCGGCGGTAGTGACCAGGTCGTATCCACTAGCAACGGCTCAACCTCTCTGACTGCTGAAGATAGGCGCGGTACAAGGGAGTAGACAAAGGCAAGGTCGGACGTAGCAGAAGGTCGGGGCAGGCAGCAAGGATCGTAGTCAGGGGCAACGGCAGGAGGTCTGGAACACGGGCTAGGAATAAACAAGGGAACGCTTTCACTAGGCACAAGGGCAACAAGATCCGGCAAGGGAGTGCAAGGGAGGAGACTAGATATAGGGAAGTGCACAGGTGGGAGCCAATTAGCTAATTGGGAAGATTGGGCCAGGCACCATCATTGGTGCACTGGCCCTTTAAATCGCAGAGACCCGGCGCGCGCGCGCCCTAGGGAGCGGGGCCGCGCGCGCCGGGACAGGACCGAGGGAGAGCGAGTCAGGTACGGGGGCCGGGGTGCGCATCGCGAGCGGGCGCTATCCGCATCGCGAATCGCATCCCGGCTGAAGGCGGGACCGCAGCGCACCCGGTCAGTGGATCTGACCGGGGCGCTGCAACAACGAAGATGAGGCGAGCGCTCCGGGGAGGAACGGGGACCCGGAGCGCTCGGCGTAACAGTACCCCCCCCCTTGGGTCTCCCCCTCTTCTTGGGGCCAAAGAACCTGAGGAAAAAAGACTCAATTTTTCCGTGATGAGGTCCGATGCAAATTAGGAGGGGTTCTGTGTGGAAACGTACGAGACAGTCCAATCTTTTATTGTAAAAACAATAGATGTAGAGGGGTCTGGCGAGACTGGTCACAGGAACGTAGAACCTGTTGATGAGAGAGGCCAAAAAAAATTTTCCTGCAGATCCGGAATCCAAGAAGAGCATAGTAGAGAAGGAGAAGGTAGAGGCAGATATCCGCACAGGCACAGTAAGGCGTGGAGAAGCAGAGTTGACATCAAGAACTGTGTCACCTTTGTGCGGAGTCAGCGTACGTCTTTCCAGGCGGGGAGGACGGATAGGACAATCCTTCAGGAAGTGTTCGGTACCGGCATAGTACAGGCAAAGATTCTCCATGCGGCGTCGTGTCCTCTCTTGAGGTGTCAAGCGAGACCGGTCAACTTGCATAGCCTCCACGGCGGGAGGCACAGGAACGGTTTGCAGAGGACCAGAGGAGAGAGGAGCCGGGGAGAAAAAACGCCTCGTGCGAACAAAGTCCATATCCAGGCGGAGCTCCAGACGCCATCCGGAAAAACGCATGTCAATGCGAGTGGCAAGATGAATGAGTTCATGTAGGTTAGCAGGAGTCTCTCGTGCGGCCAGAACATCTATAATGTTGCTGGATAGGCCTTTTTTAAAGGTCGCGCAGAGAGCCTCACTATTCCAGGACAACTCGGAAGCAAGAGCACGGAACTGAATGGCGTACTCGCCAACGGAAGAAACACCCTGGGCCAGGTTCAGCAGGGCAGTCTCGGCAGAAGAAGCTCGGGCAGGCTCCTCGAAGACACCACGGACCTCAGCGAAGAAGGACTGGACTGTGGCTGTGGCAGGATCATTGCGGTCCCAGAGTGGTGTGGCCCCAGACAAGGCCTTTCCAGAAAGGAGACCACGGCAGAGTCTAGAGTCCTCATCAAATTTGTCCGGCAGAGACAAGCAGGGGTTAGGAGCGGCCGGTTGCTGCGGAGGAGTTGCAGGAGCCGGCGGAGGAGATGGTTGTTGCAGTTGCAGCTGCTGTAACTGTGACTCCAGTTGCTGTGTCACGGTGGACAAGTATGCCAGCTGGTGATTTTGTTGGGTGATCATCGTGGAAATGTCGGCAAGACTTGACAGCGGCACCTCAGCGGAATCCATGGCCGGACGCTGCGGAGGAGTTGCAGGAGACGGCGGAGGAGATGGTTGTTGCAGTTGCAGCTGCAGTGTCAGTGGCAGCAGCTGCTGTAACTGTGAGTTCAGTTGCTGTTCCACGGAGGACAAGTATGCCAGCTGGTGATTTTGTTGGGTGATCATCGTGAAAATGTCGGCAAGACTTGACAGCGGCACCTCAGCGGAATCCATGGCCGGATCTACTGTCACGATCCCGGCTGGTAGGAGGTGGATCCTCTGTGCCAGAGAGGGATTGGCGAGGACCGTGCTAGTGGACCGGTTCTAAGTCACTACAGGTTTTCACCAGAGCCCGCCGCAAAGCGGGATGGTCTTGCTGCGGCGGTAGTGACCAGGTCGTATCCACTAGCAACGGCTCAACCTCTCTGACTGCTGAAGATAGGCGCGGTACAAGGGAGTAGACAAAGGCAAGGTCGGACGTAGCAGAAGGTCGGGGCAGGCAGCAAGGATCGTAGTCAGGGGCAACGGCAGGAGGTCTGGAACACGGGCTAGGAATAAACAAGGGAACGCTTTCACTAGGCACAAGGGCAACAAGATCCGGCAAGGGAGTGCAAGGGAGGAGACTAGATATAGGGAAGTGCACAGGTGGGAGCCAATTAGCTAATTGGGAAGATTGGGCCAGGCACCATCATTGGTGCACTGGCCCTTTAAATCGCAGAGACCCGGCGCGCGCGCGCCCTAGGGAGCGGGGCCGCGCGCGCCGGGACAGGACCGAGGGAGAGCGAGTCAGGTACGGGGGCCGGGGTGCGCATCGCGAGCGGGCGCTATCCGCATCGCGAATCGCATCCCGGCTGAAGGCGGGACCGCAGCGCACCCGGTCAGTGGATCTGACCGGGGCGCTGCAACAACGAAGATGAGGCGAGCGCTCCGGGGAGGAACGGGGACCCGGAGCGCTCGGCGTAACAATAATACATATTTATGACCAATGGTTTCATATTTATAAAAATAAAACAACATTTCTCATTGAATGTTGAAATCCAGGTATTTCTTTGGGCGGTTTACCTTGACATTCATACAGAAACTATGCACTGCAAGTAAATGTGTACTACATGCTTAAATGAGCATAGAGAATACATGAAATGCTTTATGAAAACATACTACTGCAGTGAATAACTAAAGCATTGCACAAGAAGAGGCTCCTCTGAAACTATTATTCATTTCACAATCTATAATGCTCGCTCACCTTAAATATACAGGTTACATACAAGTTATCCAATAGACCTGTCAGACTCTTAGTACCCAGTAATACGGTGCTATAGGTTTAGAACACCCCCATATGACCCTGACAGCTGATGTGTCAATCACATCAACACTATATCTGTATTGAGTTCAAAAAGAATGTTGACCCATTAGTGTACATACCCAGATGTTTCAATGATTTCACTTAACTGGTATCTGAATAAGACAAAAGAAGTGTCAAAAAGCTCACTTTAGCCTGAAAACTAAACAAGTAATCCCATACATAAGGGCTGTCACTCATCCATGACTCCCAGATTAAAAGAACAGAAGTGTGTTGATCTTTTGGGGTATCAGTATAATAGAGGCAGCTTTAATACTTGCCTCGGGGACTCAAGGATGGGGTACAGCAGCTGTTCTGGTCTCAGCTCCTGGAGCAGTGTTTCCCAACTAGGGTGCCTCCAGCTATTGCAAAACTACAACTCCTAGCATGCCCGGACAGCCAAAGGCTGTCCGGGCATGCTGGGAGTTGTAGTTTTGCAACAGCTGGAGGCACCCTGGTTGGGAAACACTGGCCTGGAGAGACAAAAAGACTATGATCACATAATCACTGGATCAACAGAGATCAAAACTAAAACAGTGTGATGTATTAAAGGGGTATTCCAGGATTAGTATTTTTTTTTATTTGACTATGCTACTGTACAGGGGCTGTAAAGTTAGTGTAGTTCATAATATAGTGTCTGTACCTGTGTGTGACGGTTTTCTCACAATTCTTCTGTGATTTTCACTCCAATATTTATTCTTACCAGCATACAAAATGAGCGTTGACTCGGATTTTTCCCAGGTTGCAATGCGGCCGAGACGTGACATCACTAGTCAGCTGATGACAGGAAGCCTGTCTGCTTCAATGGGTGGAGCGATCGCTTGGTGGGAGAGAGATCAATCTGCAACTAATGCAACAGCTGTAGGCACCCTGATTGAAAACCACAGGTCTTTTGAATGGATGCAGCTCATTTACGTTTCAATGGGTGCGGTGGCTGATGTGTGGGAGGGAGGAAAATGGAATTATGGGATTTGTAGTAAAAAAAAGAAAGAAAAAAAAAGGAAACTGAAACAGGAAATACCAGTTCACAAAAAGCTAGCCACAGTGTTATGGTAATCTCACAACATAGTCATTTACACCCAAGACAAGCGCAGATCCTTCCTAAGCATGTCCATTACTGCCTGTCAGGTACGTACTAAAATCACCTTATGGTGGAGAAATTTAAATGGGTAAATTGACTTTGTAAGTTTTTATGGCCATAGTTTTGTCTCTCCTCTACTAATTCATGATGAGTGGCATAACTACAGGAGGGTACACTCCCAAAACACCTTCTGATGCAATGTGTAATCTTACATTGTGTGTCACCTGTTAGCATAACACTCTTTTTGCTATGCACACCCTTGAGCTTATTCAGATGCTTCCTGGCACATTCAAACTTAATAGCCTAGCAGACTTCCTTATGGGTCATTTAATAAGGAAATTTCAATTGATAGGAAAGCATGTAACCCTACTTTTTAGATTGTGTCTTTAAAGGGGTACTTTACTGCTGCCAGAAAGTTAAACAGATTTGTAAATCACTTATATAAAAAAAATCTTAATCCTTCCAGTACTTTTTAGGGGTTGTATACTAAAGAGAAAACCAAAAAAGAAATGCATTTCCTCTGATGTCATAACCACAGTGCTCTCTGCTGACCTCTGCTGTCCATTTTAGGAACTGTCCAGAGCAGCATATGTTTGCTATGGGGATTTTCCCCTACTCTGGACAGTTCCTAAAATGGACAGCAGAGGTCAGCAGAGAGCACTGTGGTCATGACATCAGAGGAAATGCATTTCTTTTTTGGATTTCTCTTTAGTATACAGCCCCTAAAAAGTACTGGAAGGATTAAGATTTTATAATAGAAGTGATTTACAAATCTATTTAACTTTCTGGCACCAGTTGATTTAAAAAAAAAAATTTCCACTGGAGTACCCCTTTAAACACAGTTACCTCTGCACTGCCCTGATAATGTTGATGCCTTCCATTTGCTCAAAAGCATAAACTTTGGTCTCTTGCTGGACTGGCAGGAGACCAAACTCAGGAAGTGCGGTCTGGCCATAGGCAGTGAATAGCACTTGCTCTCTCCCTGCGTATGAAACGGAGCGCTTTTATCTGCCACTACTAAACACATACATTCACAAAATGATCCTCTGTCAAAAACATTTATCGCTCATGATCACTAGGATGGGGGACCCTGGTCCCCCCAGCAGCAAGAAGGAGTATGAAAGGAGTAGCAGAACACTATGAGTACCATGTGCTATATGAACTTTATAGAAGTGGTGGAAACAGCTGATCTCTGAAGGGCTCCAGTACTAAACTAACGCTGGGGCCCCTCACCATAGGGATCATCAGAGGTCCCAGAAGTTTAAATCATATCAGGTCTATGGGTCTTCTGTCAATTCTGTATATCGCTTGCTTTATTGTGCAGACAATAAATATACACAAATGACAGTACAATGTTTATCAAGGAAAGGTAAGTAAAATCCCAAAAATCTATACAAATTATGCCATGATGAAATATTTTCTTTTTTAACTAAATAAATTTGAAGGGGTTTCTCTGGGCTAATATGACCTATCCTCAAAAAAAAAAAAACATTTAAATGGAAATAAAAAAACAAACTAAAACATACTTATTATATGCTTCCACACTTAGGCTTCTTTCACACTGCCGCTAGCACATGGAAGTGTGACGGCCGTTGGGGGAGCCTGGGGGAATAGAGGGAGAAAAATTACTACTTGCGCTGTCTTTTTCTCCTGCTATTCCCGTCAAAAAACAACAGCGCCCTACAGCCCCCATAATAGTAAATGGGAGCCATCGGCACCCGTTGTTGCCCGTTGCTCCCTGTCACTAGATCGAACGTTAAAGTCACACAAAAAAAGGATACTAACGGTCGTTCTCGACAGGGAGCAACGGGAGTGTGAAAGGGGCCTTATCTTCACCCGTAAAGCTATTAATCCTATTGGTAGTTAATTGTTTGCTAGCAGCGGGGCCCAGCAAAGAATAAGCAGCAGTGACATTATGAAGCTTCGACAATGCTCCAAGTCAGCTGGAAACGGAAGATACCGAAGAAAATAGCGGGAGAAACAGAGGATGGAATGGGATCAGGTAAGTATCAGTATCACTTAGGTGGGTCTTGTAGTCTGCCTCCCTCCTCCCATAGGCTGTGAGTCGGCCTAATGCTGCCGAAATTGCCCACTGGCCCTGTTTTGATTATCATGCACAGGTAGGTTTAGTGTTAGGTCCCGCGCCACTTGAGAAACCTTGGCGTTGGTGTGCGGGCTCTGGTATGTCCTTCATATAAGGATATGTTGGCGAATGTCTCAATGTTAACATCAGTGTTGAGGGATAGCCAATGTATTGTTTACATCTACCACAGTAGTGCACCTAAATTTCTGTATTATTCTAATTGTTACACATCCACACCGTCTATCTGGTGTAGGATTCTATTGTAGCACTTGTAGTCCACTGCAGGCATCCTCCATTGTATGCATTTTATGTTGGGGATTGTGCCTATAGCAACAGACTACAAGGGCAGGATCTGCTCCCCCAGTATAAATGCACAATTGTACAACTGCATTTGGGGTTGAGCACCTCCAGCCATTTGAGACCACGTTTTCAGTGTTGCTTTAAGTATCAGTGTCACCTGCACTACCTGTCTGTACGGACAGGTTAGTGCAGGTGAAACTGATGACAGATTTCCTTTGAAAAAAAAAAAAGGCCCGCCAGATTATTTAAATGTGCTGAATGTTCGCTTGTGTTTTTTTTTGTTCGGACATTCCGAACATTTTCAGCCGTGTGAAAACACCCTTGGACTAGGTTCAAACTGCGGAATCTCCAGGCAGAATATTTC
Source organism: Hyla sarda (assembly GCF_029499605.1). Classification (NCBI taxonomy): domain Eukaryota; kingdom Metazoa; phylum Chordata; class Amphibia; order Anura; family Hylidae; genus Hyla; species Hyla sarda. The sequence goes on along the minus strand of NC_079190.1, from coordinate 112,348,326 downwards.
CGCCCGGAGATTCCAAGTGCAGCATACTGCAATCTTCAATAGACTGCAATGTGTTCTGTGAGTATTTCCTCCTGAAGAATGAGCAACGCTATTTTTCAGGCAGAAATTTTCAAGCAGATTTTCCATTCACAAATTCCACTTAACAATTTCAGAAGTGTTAATTTGTGAATGGAAACTATTCACTATACTGTACATTTTAGTAAGCGGAATTTCTGCCTGCAATTTCAAAGCAGAATTGCAGGCGGAAATTCCGTAGTGTGAACCTAGCCTAAGGCTTATGTAAGCATTGTGGTCAACCAAGATCATCCCTTTGTTGCAGCTGTTCACTCTATGGCAGGACACCTTCAGCAGAGCAATGGACCATGCCAGAAGGATTGTACAGACATAGATTGGTTCCAGGAGCATTTTTCTTGCTTTCCCGCCCTTCACTGTCCACAGATCTTAACAACATTTCTTTTTTGCATTTTTATTTTCCCGTTCTCTGCGTTTTTATCTCCTCACAAGCTGAGCACACTTCATACACCTCGACTGCAACCAGGGCGCATCTGTACGCAGTCCATGTGTATGAAAAGTGCTCAGCTTGTGAGAAGGGAAAAAAGCAGAGGAAGGGAAAAAGAAAGGAAAAATGTAAAAAAAAAAATAAATCAGGGTCATTAAGGAGTTAATGGAGTAATCCAGCATTCGAAAAACATGGTTTCTGGAAGAAGGCAACAATAAAAAACAGTGTGAACTTGTCTTCAAAAACGATTATATTTCCCCCATAAAAAAAAAGCCCCAACCATATACATATACAGTAAAACATCTCCAAAATAACACCTCTTTAAGTAGACCACCCCTTGATCCCAACCGGGTGTCATGTGATGGATTTTCAGTCCACTATACATTACGCATAGTGATCCATTTCTTTAAGACCAAAACCATAGAAGACCTCTTTTCAATGCTGTATTGGGTGGTCTTCTCAAAGAGGTTTCATGGTAATTATTTATAGCGGAGAGGATGAGGTCATTCTAGATTATGTATGTGGATTATATGTGGGGACCACTGGCCCCATCAAGGTCTACATCAGTTTAAGGCCCCTTTCACACTATAAATTCATCTGTTTAAAAGACCCGTTATAATGTTCCCTTATGAAAACCCTTAACGACGCAGGACGTATATTTACGTCCTGCGCCGGCTCCCGCGATATGCCGCGGTGTCCCCGTGTCATATCGGATCGGTCCCGGCGGCCATCAATGGCCGGGACCCGCGGCTAATATAGGACATCACCGATCGCGGTGACCCTGTATTAACCCTTCAGATGTGTAAATCAAAGCTGACCGCCGCATCTGAAGTGAAAGTATCAGAGCTGCTCAGTCGGGCTGTTCGGGACCGCCGCGGTGAAATCGTGGCGTCTCGATCAACTTACAGGACACCGGGAGGGCCCTTACCTGCCTCCTCGGTGTCCGATCGACGAATGACTGCTCCATGCTTGAGATCCAGGCAGGAGCAGTCAAGCGTCGATAACACTGATCACAGGCGTGTTAATACACGCCTGTGATCTGTGTAAAAGATCAGTGTAAAAAAGTATGTGTTAAAAAGTAAAAAAAAAAAGTGTTAATAAAGGTCATTTAATAAAAGTTTGAATCACCCCCCTTTTCCCATGAAAAAAATAAAACAGTGTAAAAAAAATAAATAAACATATGTGGTATCGACGCGTGCTTAAATGTCCGAACTATAAAAATATATAATTAATTAAACCACACGGTCAATGGCGTACGCGCAAAAAAAAATCCCAAAAAGCGTATTTTTGGTCACTTTTTATACCATTAAAAAATGAATAAAAAGTGATCAAAAAGTCCGATCAAAACAAAAATGGTACCGATAAAAACTTCAGATCACGGCGCAAAAAATGAGCCCTCATACCGCCCTGTACGTGGAAAAATAAAAAAGTTATAGGGGTCAGAAGATGACATTTTTAAACGCATACATTTTCCTGCATGCAGTTATGATTTTTTCCAGAAGTCCGACAAAATCAAACCTATATAAGTAGGGTATCATTTTAATTGTATGGACCTACAGAATAATGATAAGGTGTCATTTTTACCAAAATATGCACTGCGTAGAAACAGAAGCCCCCAAAAGTTACAAAATGGCGTTTTTTCTTCGATTTTGTCACACAATGATTTCTTTTTCCATTTCGCCGTGAATTTTTGGGTAAAATGACTAATGTCACTGGAAAGTAGAATTGGCGACGCAAAAAATAAGCCATAATATGGATATTTAGGTGGAAAATTGAAAGGGTTATGATTTTTAAAAGGTAAGGAGGAAAAAACAAAAGTGCAAAAACTGAAAAACCCTGGTCCTTAAGGGGTTAAAATCGTCTGTTACAGAATCCCATACGTCCGTTACAAAATCCCATTATAGTCTATGGGATTTTTACATTATCCGTTTTAACCCGTCATAGCCCATTATTAATAACGGATGTTATTTTGTGACAGGAGAAAGAACAGAAGAAATAGTCACAAAGTAACGTCCGTTATTAATAATGGGCTATGACGGGTTAAAACGGGTAATGTAAAAATCCCATAGACTATTATGGGATTTTGTAACGGCCGATTAATGGACGTTTTTAATGGTTTTATTAATGGGTCATTAAAACAGATCTTTAAAACTGACATTTCTAAAGTGTGAAAGCGGCCTAAGAATAGTGATGGTGACAGAAACATCCCCCAGAGGAGACAGGAGGCTTTCCCGCTAATTTACCATTTTTCGACACTGGGAAGCTGGTCACATGACTTCCAGCTATGAGGTCCCTGTACACTGAGAGAAAGTTCAAAGTTCGTGCTCCCACAAGGATTGTCACCTACTGTTCCAAACAGCTGAAGGATTAATATGGCAGTGGTTAGAGCAGTGTTTCCCAACCAGTGTGCCTCCAGCTGTTGCAAAACCCACTAAAGCCCGGACTTTTCTTCATTACACCCGGCATGCTGGGAGTTATGGTTTTGCAGCACATGGCCAGGAGATACATTACACTCTAACCCGGTGTTTCCCAGCCAGTGTGCCTCCAGCTGTTGCAAAACTACAACTCACAGCATGCCCGGACAGCCGTTGCATGTTGGGAGTTGTAGTTTTGCAACAGCTGGAGGCACACTGATTGGAAGCCACTTCTCTTACCGCTGCCATATAAGCCCCTTAGCTGTTTGGGGCAGGAGGTGACAATCTTAACGGGAGCTTTGAATCTTCGCTCACTCATACAGGGACCGTATAAGTCATGTGACCATCTTCCGTGCCGTGTGACGTCTCTGACGTGAAGCATCACGTGACGGCAGGGCGCTGCTCCCCTGGAGTCCGTATCCTCCCGGAAGCGGAAGTGCGGCTTCCGGCAGCGATGAGTGTGACGGACGGCGCAGAAGGGGACCACCGGCGACGGAGGCGGTAGTGGCGGACGGAGGGTCGGTATCTCTGAATGAAAGAGTCCGGCCATACGTTTCTAGCCCTTTTATGTATTGTCCCGTGTACTGGCTGTGGACCTTGGTTTGTCCCTCAGACGTGTGGTCCCTTGTAGTATGTGGACCCCTCCTGGGTTGGGAAATGATATTACATATCCGGGTACAGCTGGGGTCAAATCTGTTGTTGTGCTCTGCCAGTGGACAAACCAGCGCTGGAGGGGATGGGGCACTGAACTGTGGATCCCATTGACTTTATTAAAGGGGTACTCCAGAGTTTAAAAACAAGTGTTTTTCTTTGGGCGTGGGGATCCCATTGACTTAATTATAAGGGCACACCAGGGTTTAGAAACGTAAGGGTCTGATCATGGGGATCTCCATGATGTCCAGAACATGCTCCATGCATTTTCTGTGCCCCTATACACAGTGCAGTAGAAGATTGGGGGCCCCTTACTGAAGATCCCAGGGGGATACATTTTTAAATGTTAGAATACCCCTTAAATGGGCACTGTCAGATACAAAAACTTTTTATATGTTGTACATCTTGGAAAAACATAAACCTTTCTAACTTCATAACAAAATTTTATTTCCTTTTTATAGAAATCATGGTTTATAAAATAATGGCTTTGCCTAAGCTGAAGCACAGGCATGGACAAAGTCCAGTAAGTGAGGGTGGGCTTGCACTCCTCTGTACTCTCTCCTGTCTGATAGGACTCCTCTGTGCTCTCTCCTGTCTGATAGCACTCCTCTGTGCTCTCTCCTGTCAGCACTCATCTGTGCTCTCTCCTGTCAGCACTCCTCTGTGCTCTCTCCTGTCTGATAGCACTCCTCTGTGCTCTCTCCTGTCTGATAGCACTCCTCTGTGCTCTCTCCTGTCTGATAGCACTCCTCTGTGCTCTCTCCTGTCTGATAGCACTCCTCTGTGCTCTCTCCTGTCTGATAGCACTCCTCTGTGCTCTCTCCTGTCTGATAGCACTCCTCTGTGCTCTCTCCTGTCTGATAGCACTCCTCTGTGCTCTCTCCTGTCTGATAGCACTCATCTGTGCTCTCTCCTGTCTGATAGTACTCATCTGTGCTCTCTCCTGTGTTAGTACTCCTCTGTCCTCTCTCCTGTCTGATAGCACTCCTCTGTGCTCTCTCCTGTCTGATAGCACTCATCTATGTTCTCTCCTGTCTGATAGCACTCCTCTGTGCTCTCTCCTGTCTGATAGCACTCATCTGTGTTCTCTCCTGTCTGATAGCACTCCTCTGTGCTCTCTCCTGTCTGATAGCACTCCTCTGTGCTCTCTCCTGTCTGATAGCACTCCTCTGTGCTCTCTCCTGTCTGATAGCACTCCTCTGTGCTCTCTCCTGTCTGATAGCACTCCTCTGTGCTCTCTCCTGTCTGATAGCACTCCTCTGTGCTCTCTCCTGTCTGATAGCACTCCTCTGTGCTCTCTCCTGTCTGATAGCACTCCTCTGTGCTCTCTCCTGTCTGATAGCACTCCTCTGTGCTCTCTCCTGTCTGATAGCACTCCTCTGTGCTCTCTCCTGTCTGATCAGACAACACAGAGGGCTAGCCCACCCTCACTTACTGGACTTTGTCCATGCCTGTGCTTCAGCTTGGACAAAGCCATGATTTTATTAAACCATGATTTCTATAAAAAGAAAATACAATGTTCTTATGAAGTATGTTAAAAAGGTTAATGTTTTGTCAAGATGTACAACATATAAAAAGTTTTTGTATCTGACAGTGCCCATTTAAGGTCCTTTGGGTTTCCAACATGGTGTGTGGCGTTTCATCGGACAAAAAAGTGCAGCATGCTGTTCTAGTTTGTTAGGTAATTTGAACGGAACCTGTAACAGTTGCAGCAGACAAATGTGTGAACATGACCTAAGACTGGGCACTAATCATTGGCTGTTCACATTAGACTTTGTCAGTGTATTGTGCTGCAGTCCTGGTAGCTTTATTTTTTTTTTAGAGAAGTATCATGTTAAATAAAATCCCCTAATATCTGAAAGGTTCAACCTCTACGGGCCGCATGTATCAGGTGCTCAGTAAGCTGAAAACAGTCAAGCTGACCCTCTTACAGTTTGTGTAATTCCGTCTGATGTTACCAGGGCTTTTGTAATATGTGTAGGACCACAAGCTATTTTCTGCTCATAACTCCCAAGTTATAGAAACAGTATAGCTTGCAGTGTTAGGCTGGATTCACACTACGTTTTTGCCATACTGTTTTCAATCCGTTTTTTTAAAGAAAACCGTATGGCAAAAAAACGGATGGAACAGTATGGAAAAAAGTAAACCGTATGCATTTTTAAACAGTATAGTGTTTTTAAAAGTGCATACAGTTCCGTCAGTTTTTATAAAAAAAAAAAAAAAAACATACGTTTTTGAAAATTTTGTCCATTTTTAATGGGAGGGGTCTTGGGTGGGGACTTTAGGATTCAAATGCGCATGTGCAAATTAAAAACGTATACGTTTTTCCCGTATGGAACCGTATACAGGTGCGTTTCCCATTGACGTCCATGTTAAAAAAAAAAACGTATGCGGTTGCAGTACGGTTTTTAAACCGGAGTCAAAACCGTGGTTGACCACGATTTTGTCTTCGGTTTAAAAACCGTACTGCAACCGCATACGTTTTTTTTAACATGGACGTCAAAGGATAACGCACATGTATATGGTTCCATACGGGAAAAACGTATACGTTTTTACTTTGCACATGCGCATTTGAATCCTAAAGTCCCCACCCAAGACCCCTCCCATTAAAAATGGACAAAATTTTCAAAAACGTATATATATTTTTTTTTTTATAAAAACTGACGGAACTGTATGCACTTTTAAAAACACTATACTGTTTAAAAATGCATACGGTTTACTTTTTTCCATACTGTTCTATCCGTTTTTTTGCCATACGGTTTTCTTTAGAAAAACGGATTGAAAACAGTATGGCAAAAACGTAGTGTGAACCCAGCCTTATGCGGTTTACACAGCTCCCATTAGATTTGGTGGAAGTTACATAAATGCTGTTCAAAATAAAGCTGCCTAAACAGTTTGTCCCACTACAAGTAGGCTGAAGGGTCTTCATTCTTGAGAAACATGCAGATTGCGTCTCTAGGACCCACTTCTCACATATTTATGCCATACCCCAAGGCTTGACGTGGTGACTAAGAATATCATGGTGGCGCCAAGGGTTTTGTCAGCCGACTACATTTCTGCACTGATCCTCGCTTTCTGCCTTCGGTCGGCACTTCAGTGTTCCAGGAGCAGCGGACGTCAGGTGACTGTCACAGCTAATCAGCGGTCTCCGTGGTGGCACTCCCTACTCAGGAGTACAGAGTGTTACAGTGGGACTGTTGATTGGCTGCTGCTATCACATGACGCTGGTGTGCTATCTAAAGACATCTGATGCTGAACAAGGCAGAATGGGGGATCAGGTATGGAACGGAGGTAAGTAAACCAGGTGTTTTTTGTTTGTTTTTTCATGAGACATCTGACTGTTTAACACATGTTGGACCTATGGATGGAGGGTTTAACATTAATTTTATATACAATTGATCACCAAGCTGATCACTAGAATCCTAAGCTTACAATCCAATATGTGCAAAACAAAATAAAACGTAACTTTTATTAAAATGCCTCTAGCAGATGAAAAACCTCAAACTCTGGTCTCTTTGGTATGTTTGAAAACATTGGTATGTGTCCGAATGTGCATCCTGCATGCACTAATATTACCTATCTTGGAGCAGTGTGGTGGCATCCACACTTACTCTATTGCACACTTTGCCCAAAGGAATGTTAATTAAAATCCTAAATCATAACCCTACCCCCAGGATGCATGTCTTGACACATACCAATGAGACCAATGGGCTGAGGTTTTTTATTTGCAAGAGGCACTTTGATAAGTTAGGTTTTATTTTCCACATAATGGATGGTAAATTTAGGGTTCTTATGATCACCTAAATCAATTGTTTATAAAACTTATGATTGTGACAGACATGGGGGAGATGAGGAAACACTATTAACTGACACAGAGATGATGGGACAATAATGACTGTGACATGGGAAGAGATGAGGGGGACACTAATGACTGATCATATGTCACATTGTATGACCTGCAATAGCCTCGCTCCTAACATTTTTTTGTTGGCTCCTAGATTCTTATCTAATTTGTCAAGCCCTGTCATACCGTGTGGACATTTTTTAGGGTTACCACTTCTCAGGGTATCAGTGAGGAGATCCAAGCTCACTTATCATTGGGACCTTACTGCCCCACAATCTAGAGATTGGGCCTCTGAATTTAGCAGCAATGCGCATACTCAACCACTTCTCCATTCATTTCCTATGGGAACCCTGAAGATAGCAAAGAGATATATCTTCTGCGCTTCCCTAGACAATGAATGGAGTGTAAGTTCAGTCTGTGTAGTTCTGCTTCATTCAGTGGTCTGTTTGGGAAGCCTGTTCTCAGGATTGCAGAGGGGTCCCAAGAGTCAGAACCCCTTCAGTCAGAACTGAACCTTTTAACCTCTTTACCCATGTCCACCACTTTTAGTCATAATCCTGTATTTTATTGATTAACTGTAAATAGCAAACAGTGTCTCACATTTTATTCATGCCAAGTATAAATCTGTTTAATAAGTTGCTCTTTTCTCTTTCTTTAGCTTCTTCTCTCAGAATGCCATTTCGATGATACAGTATGTTGGTCACAGCGTATTTGGTCCTCGTTGGCCTTTTGGCTCTGTGGGCAGTGTTGGAGTTCTCAGCTTGCCATTCAAAGCCTTCACCCACCAGCAACGCGTTGGGCAACCCTGCTTTTCGACTCTTTCAACATAGCTTTTTCAGAGCTTATTTCCCAGTGTTGGCTGCAGACTGGCTGCAAGGTCCCTATCTGTACAAACTGTACCAGCATTACCATTTTCTAGAGGGACAGATTGCTATTATATATGTGTTTGGGTTTGGAGCAACTGTGCTATCAGGTCTGGTGAGCGCTCCCCTGACTGGACGTCTTGGTCGACGGAAATCATGTATACTTTTTTCCCTCCTCCTCGCAGGATGTTACCTGTGCAAACTGTCACAAGACTACTTTGTGCTCCTCACCGGGCGTGTTCTGGGTGGATTCTCAAGCTCCTTGCTATTTTCCTCCTTTGAATCTTGGTATGCTCACGAACATGCTGAACATCATGATTTCCCTGCAGAATGGCTCCCTCACACCTTCTCTCAAGTTGCTACCTGGAATGGTGCCATTGCGATTGTTGCAGGAATTACTGCAAATGCCTGTGCAGAGTGGCTAGGATTGGGACCAGCTTCACCCTCTGTGCTAGCTGTGCCACTGCTTGGTCTGTCTTTAGCCCTAGTGACACGGGACTGGGACGAGAATCGTGGACAGAGCAGCAGCATTACCCGAAGTTGTGGTGATGGTCTGAGATGTCTTCTGAGAGACCGCCGTGTATTGCTTTTAGGTGCCATACAGGCATTATTTGAGAGTGTGGTTTACATCTTCATCTTCCTCTGGACTCCTGTACTAGATCCTCATAATACTCCACTTGGAATTGCATTCTCTGGCTTTATGGCAGCAAGTGCAACAGGTTCATCTCTTTACCGACTTGCAACTTCAAAGAAGTATCACCTGCAACCCATGCACATTCTCTGCCTGTCTGTGCTCATGGTTTTCTTCTCCCTCTTTATGCTTACCTTCTCTACAGTGCCAGGCCAGGAGCGACCAACTGAGTCTTTCCTTGCCTTTCTCCTCATCGAACTAGCGTGTGGGCTCTATTTCCCGGCAATGAATTTTCTGAGACGTCGACTGATTCCAGAAAAGGAACAAACTGGGGTAATGAACTGGTTCAGAGTTCCTCTGAACCTCATTGCAGGACTGGGGCTTCTTGTGCTTCATGACAGTGACTATCAGAGTGGTACTAGAAATATGTTCAGTTTGTGTGCTGTCACAATGCTGCTCGCACTTCTCAGTGTCGTTGGCCTTTTCTCAATGGTGAGGAACGACTCTGATTTACGGATGCCAAGTTCTGAGACTGAGCCCAGTGGATCTGAGCTTTAAATTTGCTGTGAGTTTAGACTGTGCTCTAGAACGCAACCAAGGCTGAAAAGGGTGCAAAATCTGAATTTAGACTTCTATATAGATTGGGGCACATTAAACCAGTTCTATAATGGTGGACATTTTTCAGCTGTCAGGAGCAGAAGGTTTGTTACTTAGGATGGGTTCCAGGCAGTGACACTGCAGTATCATAGACTTTTGTTACAAGATACATTAAAATCTGTGCTGAGAGCAACAATTGTAATGTGTCAGCAGCTCTTGCTCTGTCTCTTTTACATAAAATGTAAATGCTGTACATTTGGGTTTCGGGGGTGATCTTAATATCAATGTATTGATAGAGATGTTTAAAGAAAGGGCATAACACTCATATTGTGCATATTTTATTGCAGATCTTCTTTTCCTGTCATTAATAAATGAGACATATTTTTTAGGGAGAGAGACAAAGCGCTGCATTACTTTACTGTTTTCTAGGTAAATAGTTACTTTCCCAATATAATGCATAATATGTTACAATATAGTGCAACCTAGGGGACATTTTGGGAGATCTACCAAAACCTGTGCAGAGAAAAAAGTGGTGCAGTTACCCATAGCAACAAATCCGATTGTTTCCTTTTTTTCAGATGCATTTTTTTTATAAATAAAACTCTCACTGGTTGCTATGTGCAACTGCTCCACTTTTTGTGTGGGTGCTTAAAAGTTTTTGTTCCAAGGGTTTAATAAATGAAACTATCAGCAGGGAGGGAATAATAGTTATTTGCAGGTTACGTAAACAGTCATCATTTACCTGTTAAATTCCACTATGCTAAGTTTTACCGTCTCCCTCCAGTCTTAAAGTGTTAATGTCACTTGTAAAATGTCAAAAGTTTAGATTACAGTGGTCTTAAAACCTGTCTTGAGAATAATAGCTGAGTTAAGTGTGTGCACATTACTCCCTGGCTATTAATCGACTTTCTCACTACATAAGTCAGAGGAGTAAAAAAGTCGAATTGGGCATCTGGCCAGGTACAGAGGTCTCAGTACTCAAACCTGATGGGATCTAAGCTTTTGACCTGACTAGACAACATGTCAGTAGTTTTTACAATTGACACAAATACTTTAAAGGAATTCTGTAGTGCAAATTAACATCCCCCTATTCAAAGGATACCTGGGTGGGGGGAGGGGACAGGGCGGCTGCCACATCATGCTGGGGACGGACACGCCCCCCTTCCTGCCGACTGCTGGGGACCTGTACAGGAGATTTCGGGGGTCACAGTGGTCAGACCCCCTGCTATCTATAACTTATTAGGGGCCAAGTTATTCTGCACTACAGTATTCCTTTAATGCAAGGGTGGGCCATGTACTTACATTCATGACAAGTAGAGATGAGCGAACTTACAGTAATTCGATTCGTCACAAACTTCTCGGCTCGGCAGTTGCTGACTTTAGCCTGCATAAATTAGTTCAGCTTTCAGGTGCTCCGGTGGCTGGAAAAGGTGGATACAGTCCGAGCAGAGAGTCTGCAGCCCTCCGGAGCACCTGAAAGCTGAACTAATTCATGCAGGATAAAGTCAGCAACTGCCAAGTTCGTGACAAATTGAATCACTGTAAGTTCGCTCATTTCTAATGACAAGCATCCCCTTTAGATAACTCAAAGAGGATCTGGAACTACCTAAAAATGACCATGAAATTACACTTCTGGATTATTTTGTCCACTTGGTATTGCCGTTCTTGTCAGCGGCATGTCTGCATTGGTTGCATTTTGTTAGGACCACCCCCGAAATGAAATAACCTGGATGTCAATGTATTAATAAATATCTAGGAGAAAAAACATGGCAGCTAATGTAGAGGTTTAAAGGGGTACTCCGGTGGGGGAAAAAAACATTTCAAATCAACTGGCTCCAGAAAGTTAAACATATTTGTAAATTACTTTTATTTAAAAATCTTAATCCTTCCAGTACTTATCAGCTGCTGTATACTACAGAGAAATTTGTGAAGTTCTTTCCAGTCTGACCACAGTGCTCTCTGCTGACACCTTTGCTTCTAATCTGGACAGTTCCTGACATGGACAGAGGTGTCAGCAGAGAGCACTGTGGTCAGATTGGAAAGAAATGCACAATTTTCTCTGTAGTATACAGCAGCTAATAAGTACTGGAAGGGTTAAGATTTTTTAAATAAAAGTAATTTACAAATCTGTATAACTTTCTGGCACCAATTGATTTGAAAACATTTGTTTCCACTTGTTTTCACCGGAGGTCCCCTTTAAAGGAAATCTGTCATCAGTATCACCCGCACTAACCTGTCATACAGGCTTGTAGTGCAGGTGATACTGATCAAAATGATACTTACAATGTCCTGAATGGCTCAGCCGTTGCGCCGTTATCGCTGTTTTTCTTTTCATGGAAATGAGGTCCCTCAGGCATGGGCCGTGCTAGGACCGGAGCTCCGCGCACCCCACATGATCTGCCGGGTCGGCGCTCTTCCCGGCTCGTCAATATAAACAGCCTTCCTCCCTGCTCTTGCGGCAGGTTTTTGCTACGTTACATGCGCAGCTTCCATAGTACACCTGAAAGCGGCGTCAGTTTCAGGCTGAAACTGATGCCGCTTCTGGGTGTACTGTGAAAACCGTGGCAAAACCTGCCGCGAGAGCAGGGAAGGGAGGCTGTGCATATAGATGAGCCGGGAAGAGCGCCCGCCCGGCAGAAGATCATGTGGGGTCCCCGGAGCGCCGGTCCTAGCTCCACCCATGCCCCAGGGACCTCATTTACATAAAAAGATAAGTGATAACGGCTGAGCCATTCAGGACATTAAGTATCATTTTGATCGGTATCACCTGCACTACAAGCCTGTATGACAGGTTAGTGCAGGTGATACTGATGACAGATTTACCTTAAAAAAAAAAAAGATGCTCTAGAATAAATTCATAGGGAATAAAATTGTTTACGAACATGGACATGTCAAGTCGTCTTTAACCTCTTAATGACCAAGACCATTTTCACCTTAAGGACCAGGCCAATTTTATTTTTGCGTTTTCGTTTTTTCCTCCTCGCCTTCTAAAATCCATAACTTTTATTTTTCCATCTACAGACCCATATTAGGGCTTGTTTTTTGCGTGACCAATTGTACTCTCATTTTACCATAAAATGTACGGCAAACCCAAAAAATAAAAGAATTTAGGGAGGAAATATAAATGAAAACCAAAATTTTGCACATTTTGGAGTTTTTTTTTCACACTGTACACTTTACGGTAAAAATGACGTGTGTTCTTTATTCTGTGGGTCAATACGATTAAAATGATACCCATGGCTAGATACTTTTATATTTTTGTACCGCTTAAAAAAAATCTAAAACTTTTTGTACAAAATCAGTAATCTAAAATCGCCCTATTTTGACCACCTATTACTTTTTCATTTTTCCGTATATAGGGCGGTATGAGGGCTCATTTTTTGCGCCGTCATCTGTACTTTTTTTTTTTTTTAGATACCACATTTGCATATATAAAACTTAGATCATTTTAAATTTTTTTTTTTTTAATGTGACAAAAAGCAGCATTTTTGGACTTTTTAAATTTTTTACGTTTACGCCATTCACCGTACGGGATCGTTAACATTATATTTTGATTGTTCGGACATTTACGCACGCGGCGATACCAAATATGTTTTATTTAAAAAAATGTTTACGCTTTTTGGGGGTAAAATGGGAAAAACTGACAATTTTTATTGGGGGAGGGGATTTTTAACTTTTTTTTTACTTTTACATTTTTCAACTTTTTTTTTTTTACACTTTTTATGTCCCCATAGAGGACTATCTATAGCAATCCTTTGATTGCTAATACTGTGCAGTGCTATGTATAGGACACAGCACTGCTCAGTATTATCGGTGATCTTCTGCTCTGGTCTGCTCGATCGCAGACCAGAGCAGAAGAACCCGGGAGACGGCCGGAGCTAGGTGAGGGGACCTCCGGCTGTCATGCTGGATGATCGGATCCCCACGGCAGCGCTGCGGGCGATCCGATCATCCAATCAAAATGCCGCAGATGCCATGCCGTAATTGAGTAAATGTGAGCATGACAGATTGGCAACAAAGGTGAAACTCAACCTTTCTGACATATCCTGTGGATATGTTATAATATTTAAGATGTGAAACCCCTTTAAGGCAAGGATTCCACTGATGTTTTTGCGCTGCGTTTTTTTAGACTTAAAAATGCCAGGATGCAGTAGGGAAGGAAAACAATTTAACTACATTTTTATAAATTTTTAATAAAATGTGTGTGTTCTCTATTTTTTACATTTTTTTTAGGTAGTACTAGTTCCAGCATGGAACACACTGTTCCATGATGGGAGTAGTAGTACCTTTACAGATGGCCCCGGATGTTACTCCTGACACCCGACGCGATCTTCCATAATATAGAAGATGTGGAGCAGCTCTATACAGCTCTCGCATCTCTGCTTTGTACTCCGGCCAGTGATATGAATAGAACATCACTCATTCATATTTTCCGCCCAGAGTGGGGATTGGCCGGATGGTTGCAGCCAATCACAGTTCTCAGAGGGAAATATGAATGAGTGATGTTCTATTCACTTCACCGGCCGGAATACAGTGCAGAGTTGCGCGGAGCACAGGAGAAAATCGCTCCGCATCTCTGCAATAGATAGGACGATCGCATCGGGTGTCAGGAGTGACACCTGCTGTGATCTGTCCTTAACTGCAGGTACTACTCCTCCCAACATAGAGCACACTCTGCCCCTTGCTGGGAGTTGTAGTACCTGCATTAATAGGCAGATTGCAGAGAGTGTAACTCCTCCTGTATAATGCTGCTCTTCTATGGTCCCCTGCACTGATGTATAAATACACCTATTCATATTTCCCACAGAGTGCTGTGATTGGCTGGAACCATCTGGCCAATCACAGCTCTCTGCAGGAAATATGAATAGGTGTATTTTATACGTCAGTGCAGGGGACCATAGAAGAGCGGCCGCTGCATCTATACATTATACAGGAGGATCGCAACAGGCTTGGGTGATCTGTCAATTAGTACAGGTACTGCTACTCCCATCATGGAACAGTGTGTTCCATGCTGTGAGTAGTACTACCTAAAAAAAAATAAAAAAATAAAAAAAAAGTGAAACGCACACACCCTACATTTTTATTATTGTTGGCTACATTTTTAGGTCCCTGCCCGCACACACAAATTGGTCCCTGTTTAAAAATTAATAAAAATGTTGTCATAAAAAATATACATTTTGTTCAATACTTTTTTTTTCCATCACTACTGTATCTTTTTTATTTTATTTTTAATGGTACCCTACGAAATTTTAATAAAAATGGTATCGCCATCACTTTTTTTGATCGCTGAAGTCCAAAAAAGAATAAAAACCGCCGGCAAAAACGCCAAAGTTAAAACCAACACAGCGTTTTTCTTTGCGTTTTTGCTCTCCCATAGACTTCTATGGGAGGAAAACATCACGATTTCTGTGCAAAAACGCTATACTAGGTTTTGTTGGGCGTTTTGAAAAACCAGCCCAAAATTGCTGAAAAACGCCAAAAGGATAAAAAATAAAAATAAATGAAAAACTCCAAGTGGATCTGGTGTTTTGCAGTTTACTTTTGACTGGCAGCTTTTCGCTGAAAAAACGCAGTGCAGCAAAATGGGCGTTTTTGCTAAAAAAAAAAATCCTCAGTGGTATTCCAGCCTAATAAATGCTAAAGCTGTCGGTATAATCCTTTTCTATGATCAAGCATTGATAGTCCAGCACACAACTTCTGAATATGTAGAATTTTGAAGACCAGGAGTAGTAGGCTCTTAGGGTACATTCTAGGGATCGACCGATGATCGGTGGAGGTTAGGGCCGATAACTTATATTCCGATATTCCAGTATAAGTTATCGGCTATTTATCCCCCCCAGAACACCGCTGCAGATCATTGATTTAAAGCGGGCGCTTTAAATCAATGCACTGCAGTGGCTTTTGCGGTGCCATAGACCGCCACCTACTACTCTCCCCCTGCCTGTCCGGGGGTCCTGAGTCCTGCCACCGCTCCCCCCACCACCGCACCACTCCGCGCCCCCTTCCGCCGCGTCGCACCCCCCACTCTACATCTGGCTTCCTCCTGAGCTGTCACTGTGCGCACTGACGGTGACGTCGCGCACGTCACTCGTCATTGCGCACAGTGTAACGCAGGACGCAGCAGGAGCCAGAAGTAGCATGGGCCCGGGAACAGGTAATAATAAAACCGGGGGGGGGGGGGGGTTGGGGCATTGTCGGCTTATCGGCAAGGTAATTGCCAATACCGATAATGCCTAAAATCGTCATTATTGCCCGATAATATCGGCCAAACCGATCTGTCGATCCCTAGTACATTCACACATACATAATCTGTGATGTGAAGCACAGCAAGAAATCCGCCCCATAAAAATGCAGCGTGAAATCCGCAGCATGTTCATGTGAATGTACCCTTAAGTATAATAAAATATAAAGTTTCTTTAAGGCTGTTGACATACACAACTAATCCACTGTTGTATGTTATGTTTCTAAATGAATGGTTTGATGCTTGTTTGTTAAAGGGGTTATTCAGAATGTCTGGTCATGTGATGAATTCTGGGATCAGGCGCTGATGTCTGCTGCATAAACTGGGTGTAGCCAGAAGAACACATGTTGCAGTCTATGAGCAGAATGCCATTCATCACTGTTTGCACTGTAATCAGCAGCACATCTGACTGCAGGATAAAGAGTATCACACTAAAAGGCTGTTATTTTATTGGGTTAAGCAATATCCTGGATATGCCTCTGTTTGCAGAAAGAGTCTTTTTCTTATTTCCTCCATCTGTTTGTCCGTTTAACCCCTTAACGACCATGGACGTGTATCGAGCCCACGCCATGTCGGCCGGCCCCCAGCTGACTCTTGTAGCTGAGGGCCGGCGTTAATAGCCAACATGCGGCGACAGTGGCGTCTGAAGATACTTATAACTTCTCTCTGGTTGTCCGGTGGGGTGGATCACAGAGCACACAGATCAATGTGAACCACTTTGATCTGTATTAGGAATCTAATGATTCCTCCTAAAAGATCCCTAAGGGGACTAAAAGTGTAAAAATAAAGAAATAAATAAATAAAATAAAAAAAAGTTTACAAACACACATTAACCCCTTCCTTATTAAAAGTTCAAATTACCCTCCTTTTCCCAAATTCCATATAAAAATATATAAACATACTAAAAATAAACATGTGGTATCGCCACGTGCGTAAATGTCCAAAATATAAAAATATAAGGTTAATTAAACTGCACGGTCAATGGCGTACATGTAAAAAAAAATTCCAAAGTCTGAAATTGCATATTTTTGGTCACTTTGCATACCCTAAAAAATGTCATAAAAAGTGATCAAAAAGTCAGATAAAAACAATCATTGTACCGATAAAAACTTCAGATCGTTGCGCAAAAAATCATACCACCCTGTAAACCAAAAAATAAAAAAGTTATAGGGGTCAGAGGAGGACAATTTTAAACATACTAATTTTGGTGCATGTTGTTATAATTTTTTTAAAGTAGTAAAATAAAGGAAAACCTATATAAATTGGGTATCCTTGTAACTACATGGACCTACAGAATAAATATATGGTGTCATTTTTACTGAAAAGTGCACTATGTAGAATCAGAAGCTCCCAAAAGTTACAAAATGGCATTTTTTTTCCAATTTTGCCTCACAAATATTTTTTTTCTGGGGTTTGCCGTAAATTTTATGGTGAAATGATTGATGTCATTACAAAGTACAACTGGTGGCACAAAAAATAAGCCCTCATATGAGTTTGTAGGTGCCAAATTAAAAACATTATGATTTTTAGAAGCTAATGAGGAAAAAATTTTTGTGGAAAAACCCGTGGTCCTTAATGGGTTAAAGACTAGGCACTAGAGAATTGTACTCTACTTAATTGAGTATATACTCTATACTCAGTAGAGTGTAATTGCTTTTTAGGTAAGGAAGGTAAAGTGATGTTGGTTGTTCAAAGTTACTCTCCCCTGGAGCAGCGCATCACGACCTATGCCAGAAGCAGGGGTCACCATGCCCTCATCATATATCTCCTCTATAGTAGAGCCCAAGAGGAACAGCCGTCCCATAGAGATATATGGCAGGGAGTCGTGATACGCCGATCCAGGGGCCGGAGCTCCATACAGGAGGTAGCGGAGATACATTTTTTTTTTAATGACATATCTCCTTTACCCCTTTAAGGACCCTGGGAATACCTGTATGCCCGTGGGAATTCCGGTCAGACAGGGACCGAGATTCCAGCTGAAATCATTCTGCAGGCACCTCGTACAAACCCCTGGGGGGTCCTGAGGCTCAATTCAGATCGGCGATTTGCGGTGATTCCAGGTCAAGCGGTGATTCCGGGTCAATCGGTGACCCGGAAAAAAAGGGTGATAAGTGCCATCCGAGACGGCACCTATCACCCTTTAGCAGCAGTGAGGTGGCGACGAATCAGGACTCCTGCTATGGGGGTGTCCCTAATGACACCCGCTCCGCCCCTATTCCGGAGGGTGAGAGTGGATGCCGGGAGTCCTCACCTAGACCTGGGGCCCCTGATCCCTGGCAGCGGGATCGGGGCCCCAGGAGCGGAGACAGTGGAAGCGTCAGGCAGGATCCGGCAGAGCAGCAGAAGGAGGTAAGGTCGTGGCGTAAAGTCGTGCCTCCTGCTGTTTCCTAGCAACAGCTCCCAGCATGCACAAAAGGGCATGCTGGGAGTTGTTATGCAACAGCAGAAGGCACAACTACAACTCCCAGCATGCCCTTTGGTAGTTTGTGCATGCTTGGAGTTGTAGTTATGCAAGTGTGCCTCTGACAGCCAAAGGGCATGCTGGAAGTTGTAGTAGCTGTGGCATAACTACATGTCCCAGCATGCACTTTGGCTGTCACTACAAGCTGAGAGCTGTAGTTTTTGCAACAGCTTAAGGCACACTAGTTGCGAAACACTGAGTTTGTTACCTAACTCACTGTTTTGCAACCAGTGTGCCTCCAGCTGTTGCATAACTACAACCCCCAGCATGCACGAACAGCCAAAGGGCACGCTGAAAGTTGTAGTTTTGCAACAGCTAAAGGTTTGCCCCCCCCCCCCCCTCCAAAGTGAATGTACAGGGTACATTCACACTGGCAGGGATTTACAGTGAGTTTCTCGCTGCAAGTTTGTGATGCAGCCAATTTTCCACTGACGCTCAAACTCTCAGCAGGAAACTCGCTGTGAACCCCCGCCTGTGTGAATGTACCCTAAAAACACTACACTACACAAAATAAAATGTAAAACACTACATATACCCCTACACAGTCCCATTCCACCAACTCCCCAATAAAATGAAAAACATCTGGTACAGCACTTTCCAAAATGGAGCCTCCAGCTGTTGAAAAACAACAACTCCCAGTATTGTCGGACAGCCATTGACTGTCCTGGCTTGCTGGTGAGTTTTGTAACAGCTGGAGGCACCCCGTTTGGGAAACACTGCCGTAGGGTAGTTTTAGCATCGGAGGCAAGTGTCATTCCGGGTCCGTCCCTATGCAAATCCCTAATTTAGGCCTCAAATGCACATGGTGGAGCCCTTTCGTATTTCAAGGCAACAGTTTTGGGCCACATATGGGGTATCTCCATACTCTGGAGAAATTGCCTAACAAATTTTTGTGGGCTTTTTCTCATTTTACCCATTATGAAAAGGTAAAGTTGGGGGTCTACTCCAGCATGTTATTGGAAAAAATTCAATTTTTTACACTAACATGCTGATGTTGCCCATACTTTTCATTTTCACAAGAGGTAAAAGGAAAATTTGTAACACAATTTATGTGGACGTAAAATGCTCTGTGGACGCACAACAAGGCTCAGGAGTGACAGCGCACCATGTACATTTGAGGTGATTTGCAAAGGGGTGGTTGATTGTTACAGCAGTTCTGACATAAAAACACCCACATGTGACTCCATTTTGTAAACTACACCCCTCATGGTATGTAACAAAGGGGTATATTGAGCCTTAACACCGCACAGACGTTTGAAGAATTTTCGTTAAAGTTGGACGTGAAAATGAAATTTTTTTTTTTTTTACATTAAAATGCTGGTGTTATCCCAATTTTTTTATTTTCACAAGGGCTAATAGAAAAATAAAACCCCCAAAATTTGTAACACCATTTCTTCTGAGTATATAAATACCCCATGTGTGGACGTAAAGTGCTCTGCTGGCGCACTACAGGGCTTTTGGAGAGAGAATTTGGCTGGAATTGTAGGCCATGTGCGTTTACAAAGCCCCTATGGTGCCAGAACACTGGACCCCCCCCCCCCACACACACACACACACACACGTGACCCCATTTTGGAAACTAAAACCCTCAAGGAATGTAATAAGGGGTGCAGTGAGCATTTACGCCCTACTGGTGTCTGACAGATTTTTTGAGCAGTAGTCCATGAAAATGAAAAATTACATTTTTCATTTGCACAGCCCACTGTTCCAAAAGTATGTAAAACGCCAGTGTGGTGTAAATGTTCACTGCACCCCTTATTACATTCCGTGAGGGGTGTAGTTTCCGAAATAGGGTCATATGTGGGGGGTTCCACTGTTCTGGCACCATGGGGGCTTTGTAAATGCACATGGCCCCAGACCTCCATTCCAAACAAATTCTCTCTCTAAAAGCCCAATGGTGCGCCTTCTCTTCTGAGCATTGTAGTGTGCCCACAGAGCATTTAACATCCACATATGGGGTATTTCCATACTCAGAAGAAATGGGGTTACAAATTTCGGGGGGCATTTTCTCCTATTACCTCTTGTAAAAATGGTACATTTGGGGGGAAAAAATGCATTTTAGTGAAAAAACATTTTTTCAATTTACAGATCCGGATTAACGCAAAGTTGTCAAACACCTGTGGGGGTGTTAAGGCTCACTGTACCCCTTGTTACGTGCCTTGAGGGGTGTAGTTTCCAAAATAGTTTGCTGTGTGGGATTTTTTTGCTGTTATGGCACCAAAGGGGCTTCCTAAATGTGACATGCCCCCAAAAATCATTTCAACAAAATTCACTCTCCAAAATCCCATTGTCGCTTCTGAGCCCTCTAGTGCACCCACAGAGCACTTTACGTTCACATATGAGGTATGTCCTCACTCGATAGAAATTGGGTTACACATTTTCGTGGGCTTTTCCACCTTTTACCCCTAGGTCTACAAGAACATGTTAGTGTAAAAAATGGAGAATTAGAATTTTCTCCTTCACTTTGCTGCTATTCCTGTGAAACACCTAAAGGGTTAACAAACTTTCTGAATGTCATTTTGTATACTTTAAAGGGGGGCAGTTTTTATAATGGGGTCATTTATGGGGTATTTCTAATATGAAGTCCCTTCAAATCCGCTTCAAAACTGAACTGGCCCTGAAAAATTCCAATTTAGAAAATTCTGTGAAAAATTGGAAAATTGCTTCTGAACTTTGAAGCCCTCTGATGTCTTCCAGAAGTAAAAACTTGTCAACTTTATGATGCAAACGTAAAGTAGACATATTGTATATGTGAATCAATATAACATTTATTTGGTATGTCCATTTTTCTTATAAGCAGAGAGTTTCAAAGTTTAAAAAATGCAACATTTTCAAATTTTTCATCAAATGATGCAAGAATCAACAAAAATTTTCCACTAACATAAAGTAGAATGTGTCATGAAAAAACGATCTCTGGATCAGAATGAAAAGTAAAGACATCCCAGAGTTATTAATGCTTAAAATGGCAGTGGTCAGAAATGCAAAAAAATGCTCTGGACCTTAAGGTGAAAATGGTCTGGGTCCTTAAGGGGTTAAAGAGTACTTGTCACTAAATAAAACTCTTAAAATAGTGTTCCTTGCGTAATTAGCAGACATTTTCCCATTGCTTTTCCTTGCTTTTAAAATTATCAACATAAATGTTTAAAATTTAATAGAAAAAACGGCCACTAGGTGGCTCTGTTCTGTTCCCTGCCACAATTAATACAGTGAGTTTGGTCTCCTCCTGGCTTGGCAGGAGTCCAAACTCAGGAAATGCTTCTCTGCATAGAGCCTCACTAAAAGCTGCACAGAGCCTCACTGAAAGCTGCAAAGAGCCTCCCTGAAACATGCACAAAGCCTCACTGAAAGCTGCACATAGCCTGAGGTTTTCTATTCATCACAGCACTGTAACGATGTGAGGGCGGAAGTGGTCCCCCAGCAGGCTTCAGTGATGTCATGCCTGCTGGGAAATGCCCACTTACTCCTGCTGGGAGATTGCACTATGTGAGCAAGAATAAAGGTATGATACAGAGCTTTTTTTTTATTTTTTATTTTTTTTCTTCTCTCAAGTTCGTTATTATAAAATTTTTCACAAGTGAGCCAGGCATTCCCTGTACATACAGTCAATGAACAATTATAAGTAAACAACATAGGTGAATAACCTACTAAACAAACAGAAAAGAAAGTCTGTCCTCAGCCATATCTCAAAGATAAGTACATTATGTAAGTATAACAATAAAGCACAATGGTGATTAAAATTTCTTGCCTATGGCTATACGTAAATAGCATCAAAAAATATAAATGAAGCCAGAGTATGTGTGCGAAGCTAGTAGGGGGGGGGGGGGGTGGAGTTGATACACTTAAGGAGTGATATTTATCAAGGTACGTTGGAGTACTGCAATGTAGTGCTGGACGATATGACCAAAAATGAGTATCACGGTATTTCACAGTATTTTTTTTTTTTTTTACATTGAGACTTGCATTGAGGTGGCGTAGCGGAACTAAATGGGCTTTTGGAACTAAATGATCTGAACACTGGGGCAGTGGAGTACCCTTTTAAATTGATGTAGCAAACAACCCTACAGCCTCCAGCTGTTGCAAAACTACAACTCCCAGCATGTTGGACTTTATAGTAGTGTTTAGTATAGGTCAGTGTTTCCCAACTAGGGGTGCCTCCAGCTGTTGCAAAACTACTACTCCCAGCATGCCCGGACAGCCGTTGGCTGTCCGGGCATGCTGGGAGTTGTAGTTTTGCAACAGCTGGAGGGCCTACTGTAGGTATAGTATATTATACAGACCCCTGTCCATCCCAAAACCCTGACTCACCTTCCCAGTTGCTGCAGGGACCATCCGGGGAGGGTGGTCCGGGCCATCCATCCTTCCTGTAGTGTCCGGCGGCATTCCGGGTGGAGAGTGAACTGGTCCGGGCTGTCCTTCTTCTCTGGGGGTCCTCTTCTCCACTACGGGCAGGCTCCAGCCTAGTAACGCTGCACCTGACGTAACAGCGTAGCGGCGTCTATGCAGCGTACTAGGCCGGAGCCTGCCCCTACAGGAAGCATGGATGGGCCGGACCACCCCCATTACGGGTAAGTTACATTTTTTTTATTGACTCGGATGGTGGGGGGAGGGGCCCGACCGGTATAGCGGTATGGGCAAAAATCCATACCGTGGGAGAAAAAAAAAACGGTATCCGGTTCATACCGGTATTCCGCCCAGCACTACTGCGATGTCAACCATGGAGTCCACTTGTTCAAGAAAGTCTGGTGAGTGGCATTACCGAGGAAAATTACTTTTTCATAGGAGCAAGTGAGATTTATAGCAGCCATTACTTCTAGAACATCTGGGATGTTAGGGGATTTCCAATGTCTCAACAAAATTGTTTTCGCTGTTGCACAGATAATGCAGATCAGGCCTCTAAATTTCAGTGGGAGTTGGTCTATGCCTATAAAGAGAAGTACAAAATGTGTGGTCCAATCGAGAAAGCAGGGTAAAATGTTCATAAGGAGTCTTCTACATTTAGCTTGGTAGTCATGTATCAAAGGGCAATTCCAGAGTATGTGAAGTACAGTACCCCTGCACCCACATCTTCGCCAGCAACGATTGGATATTGAGGGGCATATAAGGGCCAATCTATCTGGTGTGTAGTACCACCTCAATGTGGTCTTCACTACTGCCTCAACGTGGGAAGTGCATTTTAGATATCGATAGGACATTTTGAAAGCGGTTGTCCATTCGTCTGTAGTAAAAGTCTTCTCAAGGTCTGCCTCCCAACTACGTAGGGAGTGGAATTTGTGAAAATGTGCTTTGTGTTGGAGTTTATTGTATAATACTTTTAAACCCTTGTTCACGCTAGATACATGCAGTAGAGCTACTTGATCCCTAATTGGAGATCTTTATAGAAGTCAGATGACGTCAGAATGGCGTGCGTGTCGCAAATAGTTTGGAATGGCTTAAAACCACTAGAATCTAGAAGGTCCTCTATTTTGGAAACACCCTGGGCTATCCAGTAGCTAAAGTCAGTGTTAGGAAGCAGTGCTTGCATAAGGTTAATTGCATCTGCAATTTGGTGGAATCTAGATCATGCAGTCAAGGAGGCTGACACTACAGGGCCCATGTCCTTAGGTGTAGTTAAGTTCCAAAATGGCAATTGTAATAAGTCTTGCAGGAAAAATGGCCTTGTCATAGTCCCTTCTAAATGAATCCAAGGAGTAGAGTCATCTAGTCGAAACTAACCCTTCAGAGCCGACACCAAAGTCGATAAGTAGTAAAATTTTAAGTCAGGCAAGGCTAGTCCTCCCACTTTTCTGTCTCTAGTAAGGCTGAAACGGGCAATTCTAGGTCTGCCACTAGCCCAAATAAAGTTGGTAAGCATGCTTTTGGCTTGAGTGAAAAATTTGTCTGGGAGCCATATTGGCAGGATGCGAAATAGGTATAAGAACTTGGGTAATAAAAGCATTTTAAACGTAAATATTCTCCCTGTCCAAGATATGTTGTGTTTTGTTAGGCGAGCCATTTCCGTCTGTATATTAGATAGAACGGGAATGTAGTTCAATTTGTACAGGTGAGTATGGGACTGGGTCAGGGTCGTACATAGATATTTAATACTCTGTGTTTGCCAATCAAAAGGATAAGTGCTTTTAAGGTGGAGACTATTTGGACTGGGATGTTTATGGGGAGGGCTTGAGTTTTAGAAGAGTTTAGATGGTAATATGAAAGTGTACTGAATTGTGTGATAAGTTCCATCACCGCTCTTAACGAGCATTCCGGATTTGTGAGTGACAAAAACACATCATCCGCATATAGAGATATGGTATATGGTTTGCCCCACCGATTTCTACACCTGTGATTCGACAGTCTTCTCTCACAGCTTGAGCAAGGGGCTCCATAGCAAGGATAAATCTGAGAGGAGACGGGCACCCCTGTCTCATGCCATTGGTGAGGGCGAATTCAGGAGAGAGCCTCTCCCTATTTCCCAGGGTTTTTAGGTGGAAATAGAGAGAGTTTCCTGCATGGGGCAGCCCTTTTTAGGGTGAGTAACACTTGCCAAGAAGGGAATTAATAGGGCAAGAGTAGGGCCTTACAGGGGAAGTTTTTTCCCCCACCTGCTACAATGGACAATAGGTTGTTCCCTTGTACCTTTTCAAGGAAAGTGTTACTCGTCTAAAAAAGGGTGGCCCCAAACAGGAACCAATCCCCATTTCCACCTAAAAACCTTGGGAAATGGCAGTGTTTGTAGGTGGAAATAGGGATTGGTTCCTGTGTCGGGCCGCCCTTTTTAAGACAAGTAACACTTTCCTTGAAAAGGTGGAAGGGAACAACGTATTGTCCATTGTAACAGGTGGGGGTAAAAACTTCCCCTGTAAGGCCCTACTCTTGCCCTATTAATTCCCTTCTTGGCAAGTGTTACTCATCCTAAAAAGGGCTTCTCCATGCAGGAAACTCTCTCTATTTCCACCTAAAAACCCTGGGAAATGGCAGTGTTTTTTTAGGTGGAAATAGGGAGAGGTTCCTGTGTGGGGCCACCCTTTTTAGGGTGAGTAACACTTGCCAAGAAGGGAATTAAAGGGGTATTCCAGGCAAAAACTTTTTTTTATATATCAACTGGCTCCGGAAAGTTAAACAGATTTGTAAATTACTTATTATTACTATTATTATTACTTAATCCTTCCAATAGTTATTAGCTTCTGAAGTTTTCTGTCTACCTGCTCAATGATGATGTCACATCCCGGGAGCTGTGCATGATGGGAAAATATCCCCATAGGAGCTGCACAGCTCCTGGGATGTGAGTCATCAGAAAGCAGTTAGACAGAAAACAGCAACTCAACTTCAGAAGCTAATAACTATTGGAAGGATTAAGATTTTTTAATAGAAGTAATTTACAAATCTGTTTAACTTTCCGGAGCCAGATGATATATAAAAAAAAGTTTTTGCCTGGAATACCCCTTTAATAATGCGAGAGTAGGGCCTTACAGGGGAAGTTTTTACCCCCATCAGTTACAATGGACCATACGTTGTTCCCTTCCACCTTTTAGAGGTCTTTGCATCACATCAATACTTGGTGTAGCACATGGTGTTTTTTGCACACCTTTCCTTTTGTTTGATAAAAAAAAAAATTTGGGTACATATACTTTATTTTTATCCTAAGAATATTATTAAAAGTTACGTTTTACGTAATGCATATGCTCAATACTTATTTGTGGTCTGATGCGGAGGAATGTCTGTAACTGGGGAGCAGCACCTTAAATATGTTTAGCACTATCCATATTTGTGAAGGGTTGGTGTGGCACCATAGTTAATCTACTCTGATGCATCTGTCATTGGTGGCTGGAAATTCTGGCTGATCCATGCCTGATTGATCTTCACAAAGGTCAGTCTCTCCACATTTTTCATGGACAGACAAGTTCTCCTTGGGGTTACTATGGCCCTGCCGCACCAAACACCCGCTCTGATGGCACACTACTGGCCGGGCAGGACAGCTTTTCCAGGGAAAACTCTGCTAGTTGCGCCCACAAATCAAGTTTGGCTGCCCAGAAATCCAGCGGATCTTCAATGTTTGTTGGCATGGTCATGTCAAGGTATGCCACCACCTGCTGGTTCAGGTCCTGCTCCAGGTCTACCTGCTGATGACGAGTTGCTTCACTTTATGGGTGAAGAAAGCTACTCATCAGCGACTGTAGACTCAGGTTGCTGCTGATGGAGCTGGTAATGCTCCTGCCACCCCACCCCTCCCCAGCAGCCATGGCAGTGGAAGGTGAGCACAGAGGTCCCCCCGAGTCAGACCTGCGAGAGGATGGCAGTGGAAGGTGAGCGCAGAGGGCCCCCCCGAGTCAGACCTGCGAGAGGATGGACGATGGCGTAAATAGGCATCTGCCAAATGACTACGTAGGAGGTCTCTGTAGTAGGTCAGTTTGTCCTCCCTCTCAGTGGGTGTAAAAAATGCCCCCATTTTGTGCTGGTAGAGAGGGTCCAATAAGGTGGAGAGCCAGAAGTCATCCCGCTGCCAAATGGTGACAATTTGGTGGTCACTACGCAAGCAAGTGAGCATGCATCGTGCCATTTGTGCAAGTGACTCGGAGGGACTCCCTGCCTCTGTCTCCTCTGCATACTGCCACAGTGTGTCTGGGGCCTCTGTCTCGCCTTCCTTATAACCCTCTAGCTACTCCTGTCAGATGATTAGAAAAACCGCCCATGTCGCGAAACCTAAACTGTGCTCCAAAGCCCTTAAGACTTTAACAGGAACAAAATGGTACACCACTTAGATGTATGCAAGTGTCACACTTAATAGAGGACAATATGCTTTTAGTGCTCTGCTCACCCTAACTGGCTGGCTACTAGTAGCTTTTCAGTTGTTGTACACACCATTGATGCAGCACACAGTCGCTGTGTACTACACCCAAAATTGCACTTTCTCTCTCAATCTCACTCCCTTCCCTATCAGTGCATCTAGGCTGGATTTGGGCTTGAGGTGAATCACTGCTGTAAAAAAGCTTTTTTGTGCAACACACTGCTCTCAGTCCCTCTCTGCAATAGAATGCTGATGTGACTGGGAGGTGAATCGCTGCTGTAATAATGCTTTTCTGTGCAACACACACTGCTGTCTGTCCCTCTCTCTCTCTGCAATTAAAGGCTGAAGTGACTGACCGCAAGATGGCTGCCGATTGTATAGGGCTGTGACATCACAGGGGTCATCATCCTGCCGACCCTGGTTCCCACCTTCCCAGGATTCCTTGCCCCATGTCCTCACACATGGATTCGCCACTTTAGATGCCCTGGAGCTTGGACCGCACTAAATGGAGTTTATTGAAGTGATTTGCTCGATTGAATCACGGCGATATTCGCAATCATTGTGAATCGAGTTGTTCTTGAAATTTTTAACAAATTTGGATTCGTCAGATTCGATTCGCTCATCCCTAGCTGTGACTGCTGAAGTTTAGTCTGTGCACAGACACAGAAGTGCAGGATTCCCCCCTCTGTGTGCATTGTATGGTAAACACCATAGACATTAGGCTCTGAGAGAACTTAAAATTATAGATGAAGCCTACAGAGCAGAAATCTGCAAAAATATCATATAAAAGTTATATAATGGCCAGAAATAGTGCTGCTGCTGCTCATGTAAACACAGAGCTACTTATTCAGAAAAGTCAGCTGACACAACAGGTACACTTTAAAGGAAAACGGTCACCGGTTCACCCTCACTATAACCCGATACACCGGGTTATAGTGCGGGTAAACAGGAGACCGATGCGTGGTCTCGGACTGCTATACCTACCTGCAGTCCGGAACCCCGATCCTCCAAAGGTCCCCCTTCTTCCTGCGCTCACTTTCGCACTGAGGCGGTCCCGCCGGCTAGATTTAAATATTCATAAGCATCGGCGCATCACTGGTCACGTGAGCGCTCAGTAGGCACGATAAAGTAATGTATTGCAATGATTGCAACTGTTTCTCTAGTTCATCATCCGAGGCTTTATTGGTTATATCTGGTTCCAAGAGAGAGAGAGAGAGGAGCCACATACCGTCTCACAATGTTTCTCTTATTGTTTTTTATTTGACGCAAACTTGGACAAATTATGATTAAAGACATATCTGATGACAATATTTTAGACAAACGGACGTCCTCCTGCCCCCTCACTACAGACTGGACAGAGATGGTTTTTAGCTAGATCAGAACTCAAGTAACCTAAAGTGAAGAGATGAAGAGAGATATGAGCCCCAGGTGAAATATGACAACCACTTAGTCTCATTGCTCTTACACTGTAATTGCCATATCGGCCACATGGTACACAATTGCAACATGTACAAATGCTCATGCACACTACGGTATCAAGTCAGCACTAGGATGGCTGGGAAAAGCGCCATCTTAATAGATTGCCATGCATTTCAAAGCTAATTCCGCCAAAAGAATGAACATGTTCATTCTATCTGTGGAGTCTGAGGGTCCAGAATGTCTGCCCTGGAAATTCCGTAGTGTGGATGGTGCAGTAAAATCCCTTTGAGAAAGAGGCTGCACCGTACTTTCCAAGCATAATTCCACTCAGAAAATATACACATATAAGAAAAAGGATGGAGTCATTTACAAAAGGTATATTCACATATATAAATCTTTATTAAATACTTAATTCAAAAATGGGAAGGATTCCACCCAGAGGGGGGGAGAAAACAATAGGTGTCACTCAGGCTGCAATAATAAGTCTATGCAAAAATCATATTAACACAAGTAGATTGCTAAGTATACTGTAAGGCTAATTCACAATGTTGTGAGGGCGCATTGCAAACAAAATTGACAGTATAAGGCAACAGACATAACACATTACCACAGAGTAACAAGACAGGCACCGGAGCAGCACCACCCCAACACCGACGTTTCAGCAAATGCCTTTGTCACCCCTCAACAAAGGCATTTGCCGAAACGCCTTATTTATTGGGTGATAACAAAGTAGTCGTACCTTTACTTGACAGTTTATACATATAGGGGGAGATTTATCAAAACCTGTGCAGAGGAAAAGCTGCCCAGTTGCCCATAGCAACCAATCAGATCGCTTCTTTCAATTTTCACAGGCCTTCCTAAAAATGAAAGAAGTGATCTGATAGGTTGCTATGGGCAACTGGGCAGCTTTTCCTCTGCACTGGTTTTGATAAATCTCCCCCATACACCCTAAACATCTGAAATATATTTTATAGTGTGAATGTGTAGCAACTCCAAGTTGTATAGAGCGATATAAGGGCACAATAGAGGTATATGTGGGGTCCTGCTTCTTATGCCCTGTTCATACTACAGAGATTTCACTTGCAGCATAAGTGCTGGTTCCAGACCATTTCAGAACAGCCACGAGGAGCCACGGAGGGAATTCTTTGCCTAATTTCCTCAATGTGAACGTACCCTTATAGAGAAAATTCTCAGATTTAGTGAGGAGCCCACAAAAAAAATATCACATTCTCCATTAGAGTCTGTATTTTGAATGGATATATATTATAGTAATAGTCTAAGGTTTTAACCACTTAAGGACCCAGGGCGTACCTGTACGTCCTGAGTCCGCTCCCGTTCTATATAACGCGGGGCCAACGGTCGGGACCCCTGGCTAATAGTGCGCGGCACTGATCGCGGTGCCGCACGCTATTAACCCTTCAGACGTGGCGTTCAGAGTTGATCGCTGGGTCTAAAGTCAAACTAAACTAATACCGGTTAGCTCAGGGGGCTGTTCGGGACCGCCGCGGTGAAATCATGGAATCCCGAACAGCTGTAGGACACGAGGAGGGTCCCCTTACCTGCTTCCTGGTGTCCGATCGCCGAATGACTGCTCAGTGCCTGAGATCCAGGCATGAGCAGTCAAGCGGCAGAATCATCGATCAATGGTTACCTATGAGAAACCCCTATGGGAGCTATAACATTGCAAAAAAAAAAAAAGTTAAGAAGATCATTTAACCCCTTCCCTAATAAAAGTTTGAATCACCCCCCTTTTCCCATAAAAAAAAAAAAAAATGTAAATAAAAATAAACATGTGGTATCGTCGTGTGCGGAAATGTCCGAATTATAAAAATATATAGTTAATTAAACCCTCTGGAGGAGGGTGATATCTAGTAACTAGAGTGGAGCGGGAGATTCATTTCTTCCCCACCAAAAAATGTTGGAGGAGGAAGAGGCGTTGGGAGAGCCACCAAGAAATGTGTGTTAATACAACCTTAGGGTAGGGTCACATGTGCCGTATGTTTCTGCATATTTTCTGCAGCTTATTTTGCTATCCATTGACTTGGGTAGGAAAATATGCAGCAGCAAATTATGGCACGTGTCAACCTACCCTCGAGAATTGTCTGGGCCAGTGTTTTTTTGGAAAATGTTGAAGTTTTCATGGCACTTAATTGTTAAATTTTTTGAGCCAAAGGCAAAAGTGGAATAATAAAAAATGATAAAAATACAGAAGGACTTACACTTTTTCTGGGTTTAATTCTGCAGTGTTAGTCTTAGTTTTTATTTATTTAAAAAAAAAATGTATTTAAGCCCTCCCCCTTAACCTCTTCAGGACATAGGGCGTATGGATACGCCCTGCATCCCGAGTCCTTAAGGACCGAGGGCGTATCCATACGCCCGTGGGAATTCCGGCCCCCACCGCTAGCCAGTTGGGGACCGGAGCCGGATGCCTGCTGAAATCATTCAGCAGGCATCCCGGCATATCGCCCAGGGGGGTCATTATGCCCCCCCATGTCGGCGATCGCCGCAGATCGCTGGACAATTCAGTCCAGCGATCTGCGGCGATTCCGGGTCAATCGGGTCTCCAGTGACCTGATGACCCGGAATTACTGGCTGTTCGGGGCCGTCTCTGACGGCCCCGAACAGCCAGAGCCTGCAGGGGTGAGGTGGCACTGGTGCCACCTCACGATCGCCCTGATTCGTCGGCCGGATTACCGGCCGACCAATCAGGGCGCCTGCTGCGGGTGTCACTCCTGCACCCGCTCCGCCCCTCTTCTGGAGGACGTGAGCGGGTGCGGGACGTGCACCCCGGGTGCTGGGGACCCCGATCCCCGGCGTTAATGTTGGGATCGGGGCCCCAGGAGCAGCGGCGGCGGCGAGACTGACCTGCAGCGTCTGGATCGTTGGAGGTGAGTGACAGCCTCCTGCTGTTGCTTAGCAACAGCTCCCAGCATGCAAAAAGGGCATGCTGGGAGCTGTAGTTATGCAACAGCAGGAGGCAGACCACCACAACTCCCAGCATTCCCTTATGGGCATGCTGGGACTTATGGTTTTGCAACAGCTGGAGGCACATTCTTTCTATGGAAAAGTGTACCTTCAGCTGTTGTATAACTACAACTCCCAGCTTGCACAAACAGCTAAAGTGCATGCTGGGAGTTGTAGTGGTGCATCTGCTGGTTGCATAACTACAACTCCCAGCATGCCCGTTGGCTGTCGGTGACTGCTGAGAGTTGTAGTTTTGCAACAGCTGAAGGCACACTGGTTGTGAAACTCAGAGTTTTTTTTTACCTAACTCAGTGTTTCACGACCGGTGTGCCTCCAGCTGTTGCAAACTACAACTCTCAGCAGTCACCGTACACCATGCACCGTACATGCTGGGAGTTGTAGTTTTGCAACAGCTGGAGGCACACTGGTTGTGAAACACTGAGTTAGGTCACAAACTCATTGATACATAACCAGTGTGCCTACAGTTGTTGCAAAACTGCAACTCTCAGCAGTCACCGACAGCCAACGGGCATGCTGGGAGTTGTAGTTATGCAACAGCTGGATGTCCGCCCCCCCCAATGTGAACGTACAGGGTACACTCACATGGGCGGAGGATTACAGTAAGTATCTGGCTGCAAATTTGAGCTGCCGCAAACTTTCTGCTGCAGCTCAAATTGCCAGCGAGAAACTACTGAGAACCCCCGCCCGTGCGACTGTACCCTAAAAACACTACACTACACTAACAAAAAATAAAATTAAAATTAAAAAACACTACATATACACATACCCCTACACAGCCCCCCCCTCCCCTCCCCAATAAAAATGAAAAACGTCTGGTACGCCACTGTTTCCAGAACGGAGCCTCCAGCTGTTGCAAAACAACTCCCAGTATTGTCGGACAGCCGTTGACTGTCCAGGCATGCTGGGAGTTTTGCAACAGCTGGAGGCACCCTGTTTGGGAATCACTGGCGTAGAATACCCCTATGTCCACCCCTATGAAAGTCCCTAATTTAGGCCTCAAATGCGCATGGCGCTCTCACTTTGGAGCCCTGTCGTATTTCAAGGCAACAGTTTAGGGTCACATATGGGGTATCGCCGTACTCGGGAGAAATTGTGTTACAAATTTGGGGGGTATTTTCTGCTTTTACCCTTTTTAAAAATGTAAAATTTTTGGGAAAACAAGCATTTTAGGTAAAAAAAAAAATTTTTTTTTACATATGCAAAAGTCGTGAAACACGTGTGGGGTATAAAGGTTCACTTAACCCCTTGTTACGTTCCCCGAGGGGTCTAGTTTCCAAAATGGTATGCCATGTGTTTTTTTTTTTTTGCTGTCCTGGCACCATAGGGGCTTCCTAAATGCGGCATGCCCACAGAGCAAAATTTGCTTTCAAAAAGCCAAATGTGACTCCTTCTCTTCCGAGACCTGTAGTGCGCCAGCAGAGCACCTTTCACCCCCATATGGGGTGTTTTCTGAATCGGGAGAAATTGGGCTTCAAATTTTTAGGGGTATTTTCTGCTATTACCCTTTTTAAAAATAAAAAAAATTTGGGAAAACAAGCATTTTAGGTAAAAATTTTTATTTTTTTTTTAACATTTGCAAAAGTCGTGAAACACCTGTGGGGTATTAAGGTTCACTCTATCCCATGTTACATTCCCCGAGGGGTCTAGTTTCCAAAATGGTATGCCATGTGGGGTTTTTTTTTGCTGTTCTGGCACCATAAGGGCTTCCTAAAGGTAACATGCCCCCCAAAAACCATTTCAGAAAAACGTACTCTCCAAAATCCCCTTGTCGCTCCTTCCCTTCTGAGCCCTCTACTGCGCCCGCCGAACACTTTACATAGACATATGAGGTATGTGCTTACTCGAGAGAAATTGGGCTACAAACACAAGTAAAAATTTTGTCCTTTTACCCCTTGTAAAAATTCTAAAATTGGGTCTACAAGAACATGTAAGTGTAAAAAATGAAGATTGTGAATTTTCTCCTTCACTTTGCTGCTATTCGTGTGAAACACCTAAAGGGTTAAAATGCTGACTGAATGTCATTTTGAATACTTTGGGGGGGGTGTAGTTTTTATAATGGGGTCATTTATGGGGTATTTCTAATATGAAGACCCTTCAAATTCACTTCAAACCTGAACTGGTCCCTGAAAAATACTGAGTTTGAAAATTTTGTGAAAAATCGGAAAATTGCTGCTGACCTTTGAAGCCCTCTGGTGTCTTCCAAAAGTAAAAACACGTCAATTTTATGATGCAAACATAAAGTAGACATATTGTATATGTGAACCAAAAAAAATGTATTCGTAATATCCATTTTCCTTACAAGCAGAGAGCTTCAAAGTTAGAAAAATGCAAAATTTTTCATCAAATTTACGGATTTTTCACCAAGAAAGGATGCAAGTATCGACAAAAATTTACCACTATGTTAAAGTAGAATATGTCACGAAAAAACAATCTCGGAATCAGAATGATAACTAAAAGCATTTCAGAGTTATTAATGTTTAAAGTGACAGTGGTCAGATGTGCAAAAAACGCTCCGGTCCTTAAGGCCAAAATTGGCTCCGTCCTGAAGGGGTTAAAGGGAACCTCTAAAGCCATTGCCTAATTTAACTAACCATAGCAGAGAGGGTTGAACAACATAGATAATCATACCTTGATTTGAAACAAGGTGTCCATCAACAGATGAATACACTTATGTAAAGCCTTCATTCCTTTTCAGTCCTTTGATTTCATTGACAGACCATTTTAGCGCAAACATGGGTGATGCTGGTCAGCAAAGGGGCTGTCAAGGAGGTGCAGGGCTAAGATAGTGGAGGATAGAGATGGCACTTGCCATGTAAAACCTTTAGAGCAGCCACTAAAAAAAAAAATTGTGCCTAATCTTAAATCCAGATATACATCTATAAATATACTTAAAAACTGTATATTCTTTACAAGTAGCAGCAACAACTCTTATTTCACAAAAGACAGGAGTACACCCTTGTCCAGAACGTCTTGATTTGTAATGAGATAGGAGCCAGATCCTCCATGGAATGTACATAGCACTCTATTGGCAGCCTGTCAACCAGTAGTCTAACCACTAGGAAACGATTTAATAACAGTCATAATTTATTCCAAATAATTGGATTATCCACAAAATAACTTTGATCCTTGTCCAGATTTGGAAAAGCAATTGTGGATGTGGAATTTGAGATACATAGGTTAGATGAGTAATCCACAAAGATCGAATTAATATTGAAAGGGACCACTTATAACCTTGAATGATACCAGCGAGAACATGAAAAGGCAATTCAATAACTTTTTTATTTGTCTAGGAATTTCTTATTTTTATTTCCATACCCAACGTCTACCATGTTCAGAAATAAACCTATTTAAATGATTTATACAAATGTAATTTCAGGTTGTACCACTTTATTAAAAATGCCTTTGTTATTAAACTAGAAGTCACAGAAAACAACAAAAAGTGGAACTGGATAAGTGCAATAAACTATTAGGGGTATTGTATACTTTTGGCTGCCTCTGCCCTAAGGGTTTTCATTTTACCTTTTATATTGTAAAACTAAAGTCTTGTTCTAGACAAGGGGTGGGGAAGTTTCAGGATGTAGCATCATTTGGTCTGGCCCACCCGTGGTGCTGCAGAACACACAAGTTGGCATTTCAGTGGGGAAGATGTTGACAAAATGGGTTAGGACGCCTGTGGCTTAGGATGTGAAGTCTCTAGGACTTCCAGTGGCCACTAGAGATAGGCAGCATCTCTTTCTCTAGGACAAGCACAATGAGTGCTGTCATTACGCTTATCCTGGCCTCTAGTGGCTACCTAAAAGCAGGATACGATTGTGATGGCTGCAGGGGTGTTACGCCGAGCGCTCCGGGTCCCCGCTCCTCCCTGGAGTGCTCGCAGCTTCCTCGCATTTGCAGCGCCCCGGTCAGACCTGCTGACCGGGTGCGCTGCAATATCCCTCTCAGCCGGGATGCGATTTGCGATGCGGGAGGCGCCCGCTCGCGATGCGCATCCCGGCTCCCGTACCTGACTCGTTCCCCGTCTGTCTTGTCCCGGCGCGCGCGGCCCCGCTCCTTAGGGCGCGCGCGCGCCGGGTCTCTGCAATTTAAAGGGCCACTGCGCCACTGATTGGCGCAGCAGGCTTAATCAGTGTGTTCACCTGTGCACTCCCTACTTATACCTCACTTCCCCTGCACTCCCTCGCCGGATCTTGTTGCCATTGTGCCAGTGAAAGCGTTTCCTTGTGTGTTCCTAGCCTGTGTTCCAGACCTCCTGCCGTTGCCCCTGACTACGATCCTTGCTGCCTGGCCTGACCTTCTGCTACGTCCGACCTTGCTCTTGTTTACTCCCTTGTACCGTGCCTATCTTCAGCAGTCAGAGAGGTTGAGCCGTTGCTGGTGGATACGACCTGGTTGCTACCGCCGCTGCAAGACCATCCCGCTTTGCGGCGGGCTCTGGTGAATACCAGTAGCAACTTAGAACCGGTCCACCAACACGGTCCACGCCAATCCCTCTCTGGCACAGAGGATCCACCTCCTGCCAGCCGAATCGTGACAAGGAGGAGCCCAGAAGGTAAGTATGTTTTTGTAGTTTCTTAAGGGGGTCCTGCATACTGGGGCACATTACCTTCAAAGGGTCCTATACAGGGAGAGGAGTCAACTTCCTAGAGGGGCAAGTTTCCTCCAGGTGTCTGACCGACTCAAACCTGGAAAAGCAGCATTATGAATCCCAACTAACATCACACACCTCACCAAAGAGAAGCAGCTCCAGTCATGACATTACAGGGAGTTAATTGAATATATGACCAAATCTAGTAGGTTCATTTTTAAGTTGAAAATTTTATATGGCCCATGAATACTCCAATGAATATCCAAATGCCCTACTGCAGAAAAAAGATTCCCCACATCTGGTATAGACCACTCTTTGTTAGAGATGTATAATGTGAAAGCTTGTAAAGATCCACACAATAAGGTGCTGGCTGCATCGTCAGAAGTTGCAGTAAAGTCACAGGATTACCCAAACAGGACCGCGGTAGTTTTTTATTTTGCTATGGTCCCAACTTGATTGGAAGACTTGAAGTGGATTTCTGACTTTTAACATGACAAGTCAACAGACAAACCAGCAGAAAGGGAAATTATGATTCCGCTGTATAGCACCACGTCTGTAATACTGGCTCAGATTTACAATTCACAATTCACAATAAATATTTCTGCCAAAAACTATCTTACTTGACTTGCATCACATTTATTATGAGTTTTAGACATTTGTGGCCTTAATGTGCCAAAAGATTGGCACACAAATGGATGGTCTAAACTTAGACTAGACAGTCTTCATAAATGTCAGATTTATCAATCAGCCTTGTGCAAAAAGTTGTGTTGCACTTGCCAAATTTACAACAATTTTTGCTAGCAAGCCTTTTTTTAACCCCTTCCCGCTATAGGACGTATGCATATGTCCCAGCACCCAACACGTTCGCGCGATGGGACATTTGCATACGTCATAACGATCTCCGGCACTGCCGCGGGCAGCGCAGGAGATTGGAGGTGGGACCCGGCTGTCAATCACAGCCGGAGTCCCGCCGGAGCTGCGATTGCGCCGGTCCCGGCAGCATTAACCCCGTAGATGCTGTGATCAATCCTGATCACGGCATCAATGGTGTTGACAGAGGGAGCGCTCTCCCCCTGTTCACCAATGGCGGCGCACAAATACAATCGCGGGTCGCCGTTGGTTGCTATGGCAGCAGGAGGTCAGGTCATGACCTCCTGTCTGCCTGCTACGGAAGCCTGTGAGATCCAGCCACAGGCTGGATCGCACAGGCTGTGCTGTGTGCAGCTGATCGGGTCATACTGTGCTGCAGTACAAATGTATTGCAGCTTAGTATAACCTGTGAAAAGTGTAAAAAATTAAATAAAAAGTTCTTCAATAAAAGTATGAAGTGTAAAAAAATTTTATAAAAATGCCCATTTCCCAATAAAGGCCCTATATTATCACCAAAAAGATCAAAAACATAAATCATATACATAATTGGTATTGCCACGTCTCTTAATGACATGTACTATAAAACTATAATGTAAATTATCCCGCACAGTGAACGCCGTAAAAAAAAACATAAAAAAGCGCAAAATTCGCCAATTTTGGTACAAATAGCGGAATAAAAATGTTCAAAGGGTAGCACATTTAAAAAAAAAAATGATACCAATAAAAAGTACAGCTCATCCTGCCAAAAATAAGCCCTTAATGCCGTCGGAAGAAAAATAAAAAAGTTAAGGCTGTTGGAAAATGAATGGCAGAAAAATAATTTTGCTCAGAAAAGAAAAAAGAACATAGAAAGCTATATAAAATGGGTATCGCCATAATCATACTGACCCACATAATAAATATAACATCACTTTTACCGCACAGTGTACACCATAAAAATAAAAAAAACGCCACAAAATTTCCAGTTTTTCACAAAAAAATGCTGCATGTATCAACAAAAATGCACCACTTATATAAAGTACAATATGTCACGAAAAAACAATCTCAGAATCGCTCTGCTCTGAAAAAGCGCTCTAAAGTTATTACCATTTAAAGAGATACATGTCAAAAATAAAAGAGCCTGGACATTCAGGTAAAGATTGGGTCCGTCCTTAAGGGGTTAAGGACAGTTCCTGTGGTCAATTTCTTTAAAATCACAAAACAAACCCCACTCAGGATGTGTTCACACATTAAGGCTCATAGACGCAGCTTTTGAATCCAAAACCAAGAATTTGTTTAAAAAAAAAAATAATCTAAAGGGCTGGTTGACACTGTGGACATTACGCTGCGGAATTCCACTTGCAGCAGTTGTCTTCAATAAGACTCTGCTGCTCTGTGCACACTGTTGAATTTCCACAGTGGAATTCCGGAATTGACATCTGCCTATGAACGTGTTCTTTCTTTGGGCAGAATTCCGCTGGACTACAGTGCGGTCTATAAGACGGCACTCGTGCCCAGAATCCTATTGCCAATGATTTGGAGGATCCTGCTGAAAACGTGATGCCACGGGCTGAATGTTTTGCAGTGTAAATGAGCCCATAATAGTCTTTTCTTTATGCCTGCGCTTTCATTTACAATTTATTCCCGGCTTTGACTTCAGAAATTGCATGAAACAATCTGATAGCCTTTGACATGTCAGGGTCTGAGTGCTGAGACCCCCACAATTTCTAGATATCTGTAGCTAAACCCTAACCCAGTGTTTCCCAACCAGGGCACCTCCAGCTGTTGCAAAACTACAACTCCCAGCATGCCCAGACAGGTGAAGGTTGTAGTTTTGCAACAGCTGGAGGCACCCTGGTTGGGAAACACTGCCCTGACCATTTCAAACGTGAGATGACAGTAATGCTTGAAATCATAATAAGGTGGCAGCCACCATTGTATGACTGGCGGGGTACCAACTAGTGGGCGCCCCTGGGGTCAATTTGGGGGAGATTTATCAAAACCTGTCCAGAGAAAAAGTTGCTGAGTTGCCCATAGCAACCAGATCACTTCTTTCATTTTTTTAAAAGGCCTCTGAAAAATGAAGGAAGCGATCTGATTGGTTGCTATGGACAACTAAGTAACTTATCCTCTGGACAGGTTTTGATAAATCTCCCCCACTGTACTCGAAGCAAAGTCCACAGCATAGTGCACAAGTGCTATGACACCTCCTCATATCCAAGAGCAGTACACTGGCTACGGGCAAAGTCCTACGTTCTCAGACTACAACTCCCGGCATGCCCCGGGGTGGGTCGCACAAGATGACGCGCAGCCCAGGAGTCCCGCTGGTTGGCTGTGGAGGGAGATTTGAAAATACTGCAGGCGGGACCCGGGGACGGAAATCAACACAGACTAGAGTGGAGCGGAGCCTGCGGACCGGAGACCGGTATGGATGTAGTCAGGCTGGACACGGGTGTAGTCGCCATGTTGTGCGGTTAATAGCAGCCGCTGCTCGGTGTGATCGCTGTGTAACTGTCGGTGCGGGGTGTGTGATGTATAGACATGGGGTGTATGATGGAGTCTACCCACTGACAGGGAGCCCCGGAACTATAGGGGATATTATATGGCCGCCTCTAGTGTGGGGGACACGTGCAGTTATGTTACCCAGCAACCAGATATCTTCGGGGGTCTAAGACTGCATGGAGTTCAGCTTGAACAGTATGACATTCTGCCATGTGAAAAAAATGTGGTGTCATTTACAAAAAACCCTGCTCCCATTGAATTCAGTGGGGAACAAGGAACCATGCCAAAATGTGCCCAGCAGTCAGACCCCACTACTTGACCACTGACCCTCTTGCCACCAATTGGCTTGTTGCTGTCCTTCATCCACTGATCAGCTTGTTGTCACACACCCCCACCCAGCAATCCAACAATCAGCTGATTTTGTTTTTGTGGCTGTCCTTCATCGCCGCCGCCCCCCCTTCCTGTCCTTCATGTTCCTTCATCCACCAATCAGTTTGTTGTCATGCACCCCCCCCCCTCTAATCCAACAATCAGCTGGATTGCTGCTATCCTTTGTCTCCTCCTCCATCCACTATCAGCTTGTTGTTGTCTGTTGTCCCCAATCCGACAATCAACCCCCCCCTCCCCAAGCCCAATCCACCGATAAGCTTGTTGCTGTCTGTCCTTGCCCCATCCACCAATTGGCTTGTTGCTGTCCATCGATCATCTTATTGTCTATCACCCCCCCACCCCCCCCAATCCAACAATCGGCTTGTTGAGATCTGTGCCCTCCACCAATCGGCTTGTTGCTGTCTGTCATTGCCCCATCCACCCATTGGCTTGTTGCTGTCCTTCATTGCCCCATCCACCCATTGGCTTGTTGCTGTCCGTCATTGCCCCATCCATCCATTGGCTTGTTGCTCTCCTCGTCCCCTCCCCATCAATCGGTATGTGGCTGTCCTTCATCCCACCATCAATAGCCTTGTTGCTGTCAGTCTTCCCCCACCTCCATAGATCAACTTGTTTTCCACCTTCCTGTGTTGTGTGTGTGTGTGTGTGTTGTGTGTGTGTGTGTGTGTGTGTGTGTGTGTTTTCTCTTTAACCTGCTTTGCTTCCTTCCCCCTACAGATACATACTCTGAGGATAGATGAAGGCCTTTAAAGCAGCAGACTTTATAAAGCTGACCTCATCACTAGAGGGGGCGGTAAAACTGCAAACAGAACTACAGGTAAAGATTCAGGAGACTTAGTGGAATGTCTTCTATCCTACTAAGCCAAGTGTTCTCAAGCTGTGAGGGTCCCCCAGTTGGTGGTAAGTGCGGCTGGCACGGTGGTTATGACAGAAGTGGTCATGTAATGCCACAGACTATTTTAATTCCTATCCTGTATCTATTGGTCACACCTTTCTCACCATCATCTTCTACTTGGTAAGGGGCCACTGGAGAAGAATATTGTAGAGTCCTGGCTGTTACTGAACTACAAGAAAACTGCACAGAAAGCATTAAAGAGGGGTTTCCAAGCTATCCCCTATTCACAGGATAGATGGCTGGGACCACCAAGGATCATGAGAAAGAGGTCCCCTCAGTGAATGGAGAAGCAGCATGCATATGTGTCTTCTGCACTATTCTCTCCATGGGACTTCCGAAAATAGCCATGTTCAGCGCTAAGTAATGTTTGGAACTTGCATAGAGACTGGGGGAGATTCATTAAAACCTGTCCAGAGGAAAATTGGCCGAGTTGTCCATAGCAACCAATCAGATCGCTTCTTTCATTTTTAACAAGACCTCTGCAAAATGAAAGAAACAATCTGATTGGTTGCTATGGGAAACTCAGCATCTTTTCTTCTGGACAGGTTTTGATAAATCTCCCCCAATGAATGTTCCCATCCTGCAGGTAGGGCATAACTTTTATTCTTGGCCCAACTTCTTAAAAGTTACCTTTTAACTTTTATACAACTTCTGACATGTCTGTAGACTGTGTGTTTGCCTTTAAAAGCAAAGCTGGGCAGAAGCAAAGGAACACATTGCTCAGCCGAGGGCTTCTATCCTTTCATTCTTACAATTGGTGGGAGTGTGCCTC
Organism: Hyla sarda; assembly: GCF_029499605.1. Taxonomy (NCBI): domain Eukaryota; kingdom Metazoa; phylum Chordata; class Amphibia; order Anura; family Hylidae; genus Hyla; species Hyla sarda. The sequence continues at coordinate 112,306,964 of NC_079190.1, read as the reverse complement.
AGCAGATTAACTCTTAAGATCACAGCTTCTGACATATCCCTGACAAAATGTTTAGGTACACTTTAAAAGCTGGCAATATGTGCCAAAACTTCCTCTATGTACATCAGATTGTTGGTGCATGTAGACGTTTGCTACTGCTGGGCTGGATTACTTTTTTATTTTCTTACCTATGTTCTTATTGTCAGTCACTTAACCCCTTAACGACACAGGATGTAAATGTATGTCCTGGTGAGGTGGTACATAATACACCTGGACGTACATTTACGTTCTGTCCATGACCGCGAGCATTGGATTGATGCTCGGGTCATGCGCGGCAGGTATCAGCAGCCAGGGACCCGCCGGTAACGGCGCACATCAGCGATTGCGCTGATGTGTCCCATTAACCCCTCAGATGCCGTGATCAATAAAGATCACGGCTGTGCTGTCACTAAAATGAATGATCGGATCACCAGCAGCGCTGCCGCGGGGATCCAATCATCCAGCATGGCGGCCGGTGGTCCCCTCACCTGCCTCCGGCTGTCTCCAGGGGTCTTCTGCTCTGGTCTGAGATCGAGTAGAGCAGAGCAGAAGATAGCCGATAATACTGATCAGTGCTATGCCCTATGCATAGCACTGTTCAGTATCTGCAATCAAGTGATTGCTGTAGATTGTCCCCCTATGGGGATTATTAAAGGGGTATTCCGGGCAAAAACATTTTATCCCCTATCCAAAGAGTAGGGGATAAGATGTCTGATCGCGGGGGGCCCACCACTGGGACTCCCCACGATCTCCCTGCAGCACCCGCATTCTATGCGAGAGCTGCGTCTCAAGTTTCCGCCCCCCCCTCCATTCATGTCTATGGGAGGGGGTGTGATGGCCGTCATGCCCCCTTCCATAGACATGAATGGAGGGGGCGTGGTATGACGTCATATCCCAGAAACCCGGAGGTTTCCGAAACTGGAGACGCAGCACCGCATAGAAAGCGGGTGCTGCAGGGAGATCGCGGGGAGTCCCAGCGGCTGGCCTCCCGTGATCAGGCATCTTATCCCCTATCCTTTGGATAGGGGCTAAAATGTTTTTGCCCGGAATACCCCTTTAAAGTGTAAAAATAAAAGTAAAAAGTTTTTTTTTTTTTTTAATCCCCTCCAATAAAAATGTAAATTGTCCCGTTTTTCCCATTTTACCCCCCAAAAGTAAAAAAATAAAACAAAACAAAAAAAAATTCAAAAAGTCTAAAAAAGGAACAACAAAATTCATGAACATATTTGGTATCGCCGCGTGCGTAAATATCCAATCTATTAAAATATAATGTTAATGATCCGGTATGGTGAACGGCCTGAACGTTAAAAAAAAAAAAAAAAAAAAAAAGGCCAAAAGTGCTGCTTGTTTGTAACATTTTATTTGAAAAAAATTGATTAAAAAACTTATTAAAAGTTTTATATATGCAAATGTTGTATCAATAATAAGTACACATCACGGCGGAAAAAATGAGCCATCATACCGCCGCTTATACGGAAAAATGAAAAATGTATACGTCAGCAAAATAGAGGGATTTTAAACATACCAATTTTTTTTTTTAAAGTGGTACAATAATAAAGTATGTAATCATGGATATCAATTTAATCGTATTGACCAACAGAATAAAGAAAACTTAATTTTTACCGTAAATTGTACAGCGAGAAAACGAAACTGTCCAAAATTTGCCACATTGCGGTTTTCTTTTGAATTTCCCCACACATAGTATTTTTTTTGGTTGCGCCATACATTTTATGCTAAAATGGATGATGTCATTACAAAAGACAACTGGTCACACAAAAAACAAGCCTTCATAGTCATTTGTGGATGAAAATATAAGAATTAAGATTTTTTGAAGGCAAGGAGAAAAAAACTAAAACGTAAAAATAAAATTTGCTGAGTCCTTAAAGGGGTACTCCGCCCCTGGCATCTTATCCCCTATCCAAAGGATAGGGGATAAGATGTCAGATCGCCGCAGTCCCGCTGCTGGGGACCCCGGGGATCGCCGCTGCGGCACCCCGCCATCATTACTGCGCAGAGCGAGTTCGCTCTGTGCGTAATGTCGGGCGATACAGGGGCCAGAGCAGCGTGATATCATGGCTCCGCCCCTCATGACATCACTGCCCGTCCCCTTAATGCAAGTCTATGGCAGGGGGCGTGACAACCTCCACGCCCCTCCCATAGACTTGTATTGACGGGGGCGGGCCGTGACATCACAAGGGGCGGAGCCATTACATAACTATGCTCCGGCCCCTGTATTGCCCGTCATTACGTGCAGAGCGATCTCGCTCTGCGCAGTAATGATGGCGGGGTGCTGCAGCGGCGATTCCCGGGGTCCCCAGCAGCGGGACCCCGGCGATCTGACATCTTATCCCCTATCCTTTGGATAGGGGATAAGATGTCTAGGGGCGGAGTACCCCTTTAAGGCCAAAGTGGGCTGAAACCTTAAGGGGTTAAAAATGATAACTTGCCACTTTTATCCACTAGGCTTGATCGTAAGGGTTAATACACCAAGATTTTGAAATGTCTGTGAGTGAACATCACTTGTACTCATCTGGATGGAGCTTTCTGCTTAAACAACCCAGCTCAGATACAATGGATTTTCTCGGTTGGAGACTACTACCGCTTGATTCTTCTGCTTGTGCTCCTCTCACTTATATTACTGTTATACATCCTATTTCTTTTCTATCTTGGCCCCTCTTCTTTATATGTAGACTGTGATACTGATATAAAATGTTTTGCCTTTCAGTCATGTATGACAGATGTTCCCTGCGAGCCCTCACGTCCAGACCAGCTATCAGATCAGCGCTTTGTCTGTGATCGTCTGTTGCGGGCCTGTAACCACTGGGCTGCAGATTCCACCTGCAATGGAACGCATCTACAAAGCTTGGTGCCCTTGGTGGAGTTGGCCAGTCAGGGCTTCTGCGTGTCAAGCCCCCAGCGAACACCTTTCTATTTGGAGAAGATATTATTTCACCTTCTGAAAAATGTCTCTGTTCATGAAGCTTCGTATCAGGCCTGCAGTCAGCTCTCAGATCTCCTTTATTCCTACCTCAACCAGAGCCCTTCAGAGCAACAAAATGGCGGTGACTTTGTAGCACTATGTAAAAGTAGCTTTCAGTGTTTGTGGAAGGTGGCAGGAGAGCGTGAGCCAAAGCAGAGCGCCAGCCCTTCTAACCGAGAGACTCTATGTCTTAGGTTATATGCGCTGCGGTTCCTCATGTTGGTGGAAATGTCTAGTTCACATGCGGACTCTCCCATTACAATATCTCGGCATGCCAAATATGCAACGTTGGTCTTTGAAGCCTCAGGAAAACCTTGCAGCCAAAATGACGCCTGTTTCCTTAGTGAACGTTTTGAGGATCTGTTGATTAAATCTTTAAAGAAACAAGAAAAATTAACCCATCCGTGGGCTTGTTCACTGGTGGATTTGACATTAGAGAGGATTCGTGTGCTTTGTAAAAGTAGCTGCTTCCAGCAGGCCAAGGAGGTCATCCAGCAAGCAGTTACACGCCTGAATGAGTCTGATGGGTGCTGCCGGTCTGCTCTAACGCTTTTAAGCTTTGTCATAGACATTCATGAGTGGAAGAAGTCATTAGAGATTAAGAAGTGTTTGATGCAGATGGCAGAGACTGTTGATGGGGTCTCCTCCCATGGTGATGGATGGCAGTGCCAGGCCCTCAGTGACTGCTGTCAGTTCACAGTTTCATGTTTGGATGGCCGACTCAAGCAGGCTTCAGATACTGTTAATAAGGGAGCAGATGTCGTTCTCAGTCTGGCCAAGTTTCTTGAGGCACATTTCAAACTTTTGGAGAAACAAATTTCTTTGGTATGTACTTTAATCCCGGTGAGGGTAGTGAGCCAATAGGCTTATACTGACTATATATGCAACTTAATCAGAGGACCATAGTTTGTTTCCAGGGTAACTCTTTGTAGTCTGATCTGCAGTTGAACTACCTTCCTTTCTGTGTTTGGTAGGTTAATAGGGGACAGATAAAGTATGACTTAGATTAAACTACACAGATTCTTCTTATAGTCAGTACCTTGAAGCCTTTAAATGGATCAAACTCTGGGATCCCAACAGATCACACAAGACATCCCATGTGTAAAATGGTAGAAAAATTCTATTTGAAAATGAAATTCCTAAGTTTCCAATAACATGCTGTCCATCAATTTGAGTAGATCACCTGCATTCTCAGTACCACGATAGAGATAGAGATATTATTATGGATGTTTTTTATTGTATATATTTTCCTCCAGGTTCCTAAAGATGGGTCGCGCCAACTTCGATCCTTAAAACAGCAGCAGTTTTCTGGCCTCCAGCAATTCACCAATGTTGTCTGCTCATTTCTCCAAAACTCCAAGGTACCAGAAGGGAGGTTGATATTGGATATAACTTTTATGCTGAGGATTGTATTTTGGTGCAAGCTATTGTGTGCCCTGCCATGTGATACACAGGAGTTTGTTGGTGCTATTAATGGAAATTACAGTTTAGTTTGTTACACTTGCACATAGTAGAGTTCTGCATGGACTATATATTTCATTGGGAGCTGTTCTCTTCCTGAATGACAGCCTATATAAGAGCAGGCAAGATAAGTTGGTGCAGTTTGGAGCATAAGCTTATGGTGTAATGGTAGAATTCTGAAACTAATTGAATTATAGAATCCTAATATAAATTCAGGAGAACCCCCATGGTCTGTTTTTGGTCTGTAATACGAATGCCCAGAAGTGCCCTTTTCATGGCTCTTCGAAACTGGCCTTAAGGGGTTGACCTATCAGTGACAACACAGGTTAAAGTGTGGCACAGGGAGAACAGCTGAGCACCCTTAGGCAGTCATTTAGCAGCAACCGCTGTTTTAGCTGAGGGAGGCAGTGACCAGGCACTTTCCTGGCAGTGGCTACTGCAGGAGAAATGTAAGATTACATGGCAGCCTTTGGGGGATATTTATCAAAACCTGTCCAAAGGAAAAGTTGCTGAGTTGCCCATAGCAACCAATCAGATCACTTCTTTCAATTATGAAAAGGCCTCTGAAAAATGAAAGAAGCAATCTGATTGGCTGTTATGGGCAACTCAGCAACTTTTCCTCTGGACAGGTTTTGATAAATCTCCCCCACTGAGCTGAATTGTCAACGTTAAGGATGGCTGTAATCCACCAGAATGGGAACTCTGCACGGCTTTGTTCTGGCTCATATAGTCCCAAGCAGGACCATGTACTCTATTAAAGGGGTTGTCCAGGAATAGGGGAAAAATAAGTAATAATCACCTTCCCTAATCCTACACAACTACCCTTCCAACAGCTACTACTCCTCACTCTTTAGCCCTTTTTCCTAGTTCTTGTTATACGTTGTCCCTGCAGGAGCGGCCTGGTTTAGCCGATCACAGGTCAACAGCGTGTCACTCCTCCATGAGTGATTGAATAAGTGGGCACGTCTTGTGTGGTCAACATGTCACTGGAACCAGGAAGAAGCAGAATATGATCAGACAGGGGCACCAGCCAATGTTTCATTTTAAACAATGGGATTTAATTGTTATTATTCACATGTATGTTTTGAGGCCATGGAGTTCCGCCTTTAAAAGCAGTTCTGTGAATATTCCTGTGCTGTTTCAGGTTCGTGTGTTTTTACCTATATACAGTTTTGTTTTTGCTTTGATAATGCAGCGTTTCTACTAGTACGTGTGAACCGATCTGGTATTTTGAGGGATGCTTTAGACTAAATTATGGAAGGTCTATCTATACTGAGATATGTAATAGAACCGGAAACCTGAACCTTACGTGATGAAGTTGTTTTCTTTGAAGGATATGAAAAATGAAGAATTGCAGTCACTGCTAGGAGCCTGCAAAGCTGCAGTGTCCAGAATGCTGATCTCTATGCAGGGTCTTTCTGCTCCAGATTCCACTGAATTCTTAAATATAGCTGGTATGTTGCTAACTTTCTTTTTTCCAATGTCTTTACCCAGTTACATTTCATGCCTAGTCTCATTATTTTGCTAACTACTGATTCTTTTATTATTGGTAAAATAATGTTTGTCTCTTTCCACAGCGTCCTGCGTACATAACATGGCTTATTGGTTCTATAACCAGAGGAAATATAAGGAAGCCTCCGAGCTGGTGTCTCCATTTTGTGAGAGACTTGCGGCAGCAGGGCCTGAGGGTGAACCTGAGCTGGCTGTGGAAAGGGTAAACTTTCTTCTAACAGTTTAAAGCAATGTACAAAGTAGGCCTGAAGAGCACAAGCACATATAGAGCTTCTCACACCTATAACATACGTTATGATAAACCTGTGCAGCCTTGTCTGTGCTATTCTTTCTGTTGGTTTTCCTGAAAATATTGACACTGACTGCAGCAAATTTGGCCTCCCTTTTTGTCTCCATCTTTTCCTGTCTTGCCTGTAGCCAAAATATAACAAGGTTTTAAATGCCAAGATATTACTGTTACATACAAGTTATGGCACCCCCTTTCTTTTTCTATTTTTATCACATAGGTGCCAATTGCCCCATACCAGGGGGAAAAATTCCTTCCTGACTCCAAATATGGCAGATATCAAAATAAATCCTTAGATCAACATTCTGTCCCCATAACTATAGTATGAATAACCTGTAATATTATATTTTGCGACAAAAGCATCCAGGCCCCCCTCTAACAACATCATGTGGCAGAGTGTTCCATAGTCTCACTGCTCTTAAAGTTAAGAATCCCTGTTTGTGATAATGGGGAAACCTTCTTTTTTCTAAATACAGAGGGTTCCTGCTTGTCCTGGTTACTGGCCAAGGTTCAGAAAAGTCTCTGTACTGTCCATTCATCTATTTGTACATTGTGATCAAATGGCCCTAAGACGCCTTTTCTCCGAACTAAATAACCCCAACCTTGTTAACCTGTCTTGGTCCTGTAATCCTCCTATACCAGTCATAATCTTTGTCGCCCTCCTCTGCAACCTCTCCTGTTCAGTCATGTCCTTCTTATAAACAGGTGCCCAAAATTAGACACAATACTCATTGTGGTCTGACTAGTAATTTATATACAGGTAAAGCTATCTCCTTGTCACAAGCCTCTATGCCTCTTGATAAATCCCATGAATTTGTTAGCCTAAGCAGCAGCTGCCTGGCACTGATCACTAAAGTTGAGTTTACTGTCCACATGCACCGTTTCGGTAGTAGTTTTTTACTCAGTATTTTTTTTTATTTAGCACATAATGGTACATTTTGTTTTAGTGTCCCATGTGCATAACCTTACATTTATGCACTTAAACTTCATTTTCAATGTCTGTGCCCAAGCCTCCAGCTTCCCCAGATCCCTCTGTAATTTTATGTTATCCTCCTCTGTGGTGATCACTTTACTCAGTTTAGTATCATCTGCAAATATTAAAATTCTACTCTGTAATCCCTCTACATCAGTGACCCAAGCCCAGTCCTCCAGGACCACAAACGTTGTAACATTTTTTTCAGTTACTCTGTAGGACTAGAACAAGAAAAATGCAAATCCTGGACGGATGGTGGACCTTAAGGACTGGGTTGGGGAACTCTGTGCTACAAGGTCATTAATAAACAAACATATTGGGGGAAAAAAAAGTGGACCATGTTGCCAGTTGCTAACCCAATTACATAAATTCTCCCCAAGCCCCCTGGAAACAATGTAGAAAAGTCCGCTCTGCTGTTCACATAATCCGTCACCTATGACCACTTTATCTAGACAAGTAAGGGGAACACCTCAGTAAATTTAAAGAGCATCTGTCACTATTTTTAATGAGTACCTGTCACCAAACTAGACTTTTAATATATTGTTCCTTATGTTATTATAAGAACTTTGCTGTTTACTTGCTGTTAAAATTCTCAACCTTTTATAGGTTTTTAGTGTGATTGAAAAAACAGCCACTAGGTGGCTCTGTTCTGTTCCCTGCGAAAGTCAGTTAGTTTGGTCTCCTCCCGGGCTGGCGAGGCACACCTCTTGCAGGCTTCAGTGACGTTGCGCTTGCTGGGGAACACCCACTTTCTCCTGCTGGGAGCTCACACGATGTGAGCAAGGGGAAAGGTATGATACACAGCTTTTTAAAGCTCTGGAAAAATGTTTAAGGAAAGGAGGGGTGTTAGAAGTAGTTAGGGAATATAATCTGAGTTAGTTTAGAAAATATGGTTTGATGACAGGTACTCTATAAGGTGGAATCGGTTTTGCTGAAATGGAGTGTAATGGGAGGAACCTAATGAGCGGATGATTCCATGCGTACGGTATATTTATCGCTGAATGAATCTGACAGCTGAAGCCTCAGTGATGGCTTTGACTGTTGCATAGAAGGGAACAGGAAGACACATGAGAGTAATCTGATAAATTATGAACTCTATAGGCAGAACCCTTATCAGCGTTTTATAAGTAGTCCTCTTGGATAAGATACACAGATGAAATTCACAGGCATTGGTGTCACATGTCAATATTTTCATAGTGCAGATATATTGATATCGTTCAAAGAACTAAGTTGGTTTAAGAAATTTAAGCAATGTATTACTATGCAAATTTGTAAAGAAAGTTTTCCCTAAAAATAGAAAAAAAAACATTACCATTAAAAATTTAAATTTTAATTTATCATTTTTAAAACAAAAGAAGCGTTTACTCTTCTACTTTGCTCCCTTGTAGCCTCCGGTATCAGTGCCTGGTCTTAGCCGCCACAGCACTTCGGGAAGCTGTAGACGTCACATAACTCACTGGATCAGGACATCCCTGTGGCCAGTGATTGGCTGAGCGAAGATGTAACGTGGCGTCTGGGGCTCCATGAACTGCTGTGAGACCGGAAGCCGATACCGGAGACTACAAGGGAGGTGAGTAAAGCTCTTTTTTTTATTTATTTTTTTTATTTAAGTAGCCTGGGCACATTGGTTAAATAAAATTTTTCAGTGGATATCCCATTTTAAGTAACTTTGCAGGATAAACGTGTGTGTGTGTGTGTGTGTGTGTATACATATTTGACATTTTGCACAATTTCTAATTTTTAGTTGCCCCTTAGCTAGTGCATAGAGCATAACCTCTATGGTATCCCCTATACACTGCACAAACAGAATAGGAGCTCCAGCTGTGTCTCTATACACACACTAGGAAGTAACAGCAACATGGAGGGCATTATAGAGCAGTAATCAGCACTCTGAGCTGGATTAGACCTAATACTTACAATTAGCTCTTGTGTAGTCTCTCATTCAGTATATGTCTCCTTTGTCTGCCTCTGCTCTCAGAACTCCCCCTCCCATCTCACTCCTCACCTCTTCTCTCTGTAGACTTTTATGGTCACCATGTAGTGAGATCTTAGCGAGCTGCTAAGTCCATATTATAAACACAGGATGGAATTAAGCATTTTTTAAATATGTATTTATATAATAAATAAAAGTTTGGTGGGGTTGGGGGGTGAAGAGGGAAAAAAGCTTTATAAGCGTAAAAAGCATTTTTCTCCGGCGACATATGCATTTTCTGTTTCAATCATTTTTATTGAGAAGTATATGTCAAATAAAGATACAAATATACAGAGTATCACGAGTGAAGCAAATCCTGGAGCGCACATCAAGCTTCAGGGACGATAACATAGCAAGCAGAACAAAACAACAATAAATGGAAAGAACATGGGTGGTGTTAGGGTAACAAAGATTTTTAAGCGACGATAAACGTCCTACAATCCAGGTAGATATAAGAACAAATATTCAGAAAACCTGACTGCCTATGTAATTGGGGAGGGGGAACCACATGTATGAATAATAGCTAGGTCCACCTTTATCAAGAGCTAGACACATAAGGATGGAGTGTGATCATAGCCAAGAGGGTGTAACAGGAGAAAAGGGAGAGAGGGGAGGTAATGGAGAAGAAAGGTAAAGATGGGGAAGCCAGAGCAAAAAGATGAGGGCAAGGCTGTGCCGGTCAACAATATGTAATAGTGGTGTCACGGGCGAGATATTTAGAGGATGCCCAAAAATGCCATCTGGTTTGAAGTTTAGAAAACTTACCGTTGCTCAGTGCAATTATATGTTCATACAGGTGTGTAGTATTCACTTTTTTAATTACCAGATCAAGTGAGGGGGCATCAGGTGTTAGGTGAGGGAGTTTTTTGCGCTTATACAAATGATACAGGCCAGGTCTCAAGTTTTCGGACATATGTTTTCCATGTCCATAAACAACAGTGCCATCTGGGGAGATATTGTTATAGAGAGCGACACAACTTCTCTCAGCAGAGCTTCGCACAAAGCCCAGAATCTGTGGATAACAGGACATTTCCAAAGAATATACAAAAAGTACCCCATCTACCACAATTTATATTTCAGATTTTCATACATCCACTTGTACTAGTGATTTATGCAAAGCTAAATAAAACTTTCCCTATATAAAGGAATGTTCCATAAAAAAATGTAATTTTTCTCTATTCACAGGTTCACCGTTGCTTTAAGCTGCATGTGGAGAGTTGCAGGAAGGCTGGGCATACTGCCCTTGGTCTGGCAGCTGTGACTCTTTGGTTGTGGGCTTTGCGCTCTCAAGTCTCTCAGCAAATGGCTGAACCAGTTGCGCAATGGGTCAGGCTTAAAATTGATGGCGCAAGGAATGGAGATGAAGATCTGCGTCTGCAGTGAGTGAAATGATAAAGCAATTTAGACATTGGGGCACATATAAGAAGCAACATGTGCCAGAATTCAAACACACGTTGCACCAAAAAGTAGAGCACATGGCAAATTTATTATAAGGTTTAGATACTGTGCACCTTGGGGTTGCCACTCCCTCTTGCATTTTCAGCTTTCCGGATAGCTCCTGACTGTCTGCAACTGCAGTAGGTGAGTGGAAAAACCAAAAACAGACGAAATGGGGTAGTTATGCTATATGTGTAACTCTTTTTGACTTTATTGGCTTGCGCAAACAGCATAGCCCCACAAGCTACACTGTTTATTAAACTCTGGGACTTATGTAAACCACGTAGCTCACAGAGCTGTGCCATGTGCATAACTGGGAGTTACTATAGGAGGTGGCAGCGCACAGAGGGGAGTGACTAACTGGTGAAGAACCTGAGCTGTACTGGGTTCTGGCAGATAAGAGGGAGGACTCAGTGGGCTCCAAAACCGAATGTGCATATCCTAAACTGACATCTCAGCACTGAAGGGGCCAATTAAAGGGGGTAGTCCAGTAAAAAAAAACAACAACAAAAGAAACCTATCCCCATTCACAGCCCGGCACCCAGACTTTCTCAGAGGAGCACATGCTACAAGACGGCATGCGCTTCATTAATTTCTACGGGAGCTTTGGAGATGCTGGAGTACAGTCTCTCAGCGCTTCCATAGAAATGAATAGAGCTTGTGCCGTCTTTAGTACCCACTCCTCTCCGAGAGCTGGGGCGCCGGGCCAGAGATCGCTAGGGGAGAAGTTTTTTTTATTTTTTTTATTATTATTATTATTTTTTTTTTCCCCACCCTTTTAACTGAGGGGTATGTATGGATTCAGGGTCAAAGCCCTGTACACTGAAGCTTTTACTTCACAGCATACAAACTTGTCAAGGGCATGAAAAAAAGTTGCTAGTAGTAGTAAAATTTCAATAATTTACAGCAATAAAAAAATACAGCGGCTGTAACAGACCAAGCAAAAAATGTTTCGCAAATTGGTGCAAGTTTCTCATACCGTTTCCTTTTCATTTTTGGCTTATGTAACTTTTTAACTACACACAAATTTAAAACAACTTTGATTTTATCCTAATTCACAGTACTCTGAAGGATGGACTTGCCAGTAATCCTATGGACCCTGAACTGATGGTTTCTCTCCTGTCAGAAGAGCTGAAAGGATATAAATCTGTCTATGGGGACACTGGACAGGAACGTTACAATACAATCTGTGACCTCCTTGAACTTTGTGCTGAAGACAGCAGCTTCTCCCATCATCGTCCAGTCTTCCTTCTTGATCTTGCTCAAGTTCTGTGTTACCATGACTACTCCGGACAGACTGAATGGTAAACAATCATTTGAAGTAATATCCATTATAATGTTCACTCTTGCTTGTGTTCTACATTTTAGCTGCAAACACTGCTGTAACATTGCCGAGGTCATTTAATCAATGTGCCCCTGCTGTTCACTGGTGGTCACTGTCTTTGCAAACAGCAGCAACCTTGTCTGCACCAATGACTACAGCAACTTTTTTTTCTACTCCAGCATGTTCTTTTTCTATAATCTTATCTAGCAGTGAGAAGCAAAGACTGGCCTATGCCTATAAGTAGGGATGTCCCGATACTAGTATCGGTATCGGGGCCGATACTATCCATTTGCATGGTATCGGGGACTCGTTTAATGTCTCCGATACCATGTCCGATGCCTGCTGCTGTCAAAACGGAGGGGCCCTGCTGCTGTCTAAACGGGTGGGGGGTGACCCAGTTTCTACAGCTGCTCACCATGTGTACATCGGTCTCACCGCCAATGCAAATTCCCTGTTCTGCCCAATGGAGGAGAGAAATCTTGGCTCATACTACAGCAGCCGCCTCCATTGTACACAACAAGGAACCTACACATGAGCACAAGTAAGCAGAGCCAGAAACCGGGTCACCCTGCTGTCAGATTCCCTTTAAAATATAAGTACTTGTACTTGGTATCAGTGAGTACTAGAATTAAAGTATCGGTACTTGTACTCGTCTTAAAAATTAAAATGGTATTGGGACATCCCTACCTATAAGGATATATACTTGGACTTTACTGTTCTGTCATTTTCTTTAACCTCTTGAGGATGCAGCAATTTCTCATTTTTTGCTTTATGGTTTTTTTCTCCTCACTTTTTTTTATTGCAATAACTCTTTGAATTTCTCGAGCACTTCATTGGGGGACACAGGGCCATGGGTATATGCTGCTTGCCGCTAGGAGGCTGACACTAGGCAAAAAACTAAAGAAAGTCTGCTCCTTCCAGCAGGATATACCCGCCTCCTGGCTCTGAGCAACTCAGTTTTAGCTGTGTCAGCTGGAGGCAGACAGAGGTCTGGAGCTCTCCCGACCTGGTCTTATAATTTAATTAAAAAAAAAAAAAATTTCCCCTAGTTTCAGGTAAAGTTATTGTTTTTTTTTCTTTTTTTCTTTCATTTGTTGTTTTCTCGTTCGAGTGTGGGGTGACTGGAGCATGGTGCTGCCTCATCTCACCCCCCCCCCCCACCTGCGAGCTTGGGGCACGGTGCATTGCTGGATGGGCCGTTAACCCCTTCTCCCAGCAACCGGCGGCAGGTGGGTGTACCTATGGTCCGGGTCCCCCCACTTGCCCCTGTTTGCCAGCTGGCTTAAGGTAGGTGGCCCTAGCTGGTCGAAGACTTTGTTGGTAAGTATGCTCCCTGTGGGTGAGTATGCCTGCCCCCCCCCCTCCTTCTGGACCTCTGCTCCTGGAGCCAGAGTCCCTCTTTCCCTGGGTGGGGGGCTTCGTTCCTGGGCTTCTGCAGGCGCAGACAGGGACCTCCTTCTACCTGGCTTCTTAGGTGTTAATCGCTCTCACTCACACACCCTCTGTGCTGCACAGCAATATCCTTCCCCTGGGCATGAGGATTGGGTTCTCTTTTCCTTTCCCTTCTCCTCCTACAGTGGACCTTCCTATGTCGCGGCTGTCTAAATCCACTGCCCTGCCGCTGGCTGATTCAGCCTATTTTAAAGATCCCTCTGATAAGCTCATTGAGATTCTGGCGAAATTCGTTTTTGAGGCGGCAGGTTCATCTTTAGCACCAGCCTTTGCCTCTACTTTGGTATCTAAGGCCTTTTTGGTTTGGGCCAGTCAGTTGCGTCAGGGGATTTTAGCGGGCGCATCCCTTGGCGATTTGTCAGATCTAGCTCAGTTTCACAATGTTTTTATTGAATTTTATTGTGTATCTGACATGTACGCTTTAAGCAGCTCTAGTGATTGTAGAACATAAGAGCCATACTTTCTGTATGGTCCCAGTGTTGCAAGACAATAGCTCTAACAAAATATGCTGTTCTGCCAGGTCTGTGTACTTTAATGGCGGGGAAGTGAATTTGTGATGTAGACCACGAATTTTCCAAAGCTTTTCATGAGATGCAAAATGATGTCTTATCTTTTTTCCTCTCTCCCCAGTACTGCTTTAGATGCTGTGCAGGATTGCCTCAGACTTCTTGATTCTGCTTCACAAGTTTCAGAAAACCAGGAGCGTTTGCTGGATATAAAAGCCCAAGCACTTCTGTGGCAGTATATCTGCACTCTTGAAGCTAATATGCGTGAGGTAAGTGAAGCTGTCCAAGTTCTAGCTCAGCGTTTGCCCCAAGATTGTGACAGTAAGGCATGTGGCTAGTGTTCAATATAAAAATGTGAGAGAGGCGTCTCGACCTTTAAACCTGAAGAGGGTTATCCACATGGGATGGAATTTTTGTGGATAACTATTGCAGCAAATATTCTGCAGGGAAATCCAAAGACAAAGTTATGTGATTTGCTGCTGTGGAATTTCCTGCAAAATGAGGAAAATCAGTAGTTTTAAAAATCACATTAAATGACTTTTCATTATAGATTGTGCAGTGAGTCTCTACACGGTTTCCACAACTGAATGGACATACTGGGCTTTTGATCAAAACTTCCTGGTGGAAAAGTTCTGCAGCATGTGAATGAAATTTGTAGCTCGGCACAAACTGAAGGGACTCTTGTCCATCTCTGGACTCCCTGCTCATGTATAGTATACACTGCTGTGCACTTCACATTTGCTGGGCCGAGTGCCAGTGCAGCCAGCAAATTTACACTGCACAGGAGTAGTCAGCAGTATCACAGCTCACGTTACAGAACCCATAGGGGGCCCAATACTTTTCTTGCCCTGGTTGCTGGCAACCCCTGCTATGCCACAGGCTATAGTGTAATGGTCCTCTTTTCCTCAAATTTAATGCTGCTCAATTTATAGGGTTTTGAGGAGCAACAAAGGAAAGAAAAGTTGGACACCCAGCGTCAGTGGACTGGTATAGAATACGAACCCAATGACCTCAACTATGAAGACAAACTTCATGATGACCAGTCTGCTAGGGATGGCATCTGTTTCACACTGGCTGGGGAAGCAGGTAAGAAATAAATTTGATGGTTTCATTAAACTATAAATATCTGTATTTTTGTAATGGATGATCTTGCTCTTAATTTATTTTTTTTTCCTTAATAGGACCCATGAAAGGCCTGGAAGAAGCTCTGGAGCTGTGGAAAAATCTTCTTTCAGGCTCTGAAGCTCCATCCCTCAATTGTAGTGAGCAGACGGTGTTCTCACTGCATTTACTGGGATCTATCTTTCGACTTATGGGAAAGGTGAACCAAATTTCTTTTCATACATAATATAATATATAATTTTATTTATTTATTTATTTTAAGCTGTGTTCATGTACTCCGAATAGGCTTGGAATTTCAAATGCATCTCTTCTGAAAATAAGTTACTTGTATCCTGTAATATCAGGATTTTCTATTTTTTGCCATCATGGATTGTTCTTCATAAATCGTGCAATGTCCCACTATAACAGTCATTGTTTGTAAAAACGTATTCATGCAACTTGATAAGTGTAAGATAACTGACCACAACAACTCCCTGCCAGCTGTATATTGGAGACTGATAACCTAATTTTCCTTATGTTCTTAGCCTCTGCAGGCCATACAGAGCTTTCTGCTAGTGAGACATCTGTGCACTTTCCTTGGTGATCACATCCGGGTGGCTGGTGCTTTGTGTCATTTAACAAAACTTCTGTTCCATCTGGAGAGTCCTAAGTATGCAAAGGTAAGTCTTCCTTTTTAATGAACACTCGTAACTATGGGGGTGTACAAGGCTGATCTTTTGTGACTATATGAACAAGTCTGGTCATTACACTGGTGGTTAGTATTCTAAAGCTCTCTATTCTAATTTTATGACTTTTTGTTTGAATATTATCCCCTTCCCTCTTTATACATTTTTGCACTTATGATTTTTAGAAGGTGAGAAGGAAAAAAAAAAAAAAACACTTTAAATTTTCCACAAAAAAATATATATGAGGGCTTGTTTTTTGCACCAACAATTAATACCATTAATAATTTCACTACAAAATCTACGGTGAAACCAGAAAAAAAATCATTTGTGGGGCAAAATTGAAGGGCTTCCGTTTCTATGCAGTGCTGTTTTTGGTAAAAATTGCACCTTATATTTGTTCTGTAAGTCCATACAATCGCAGATACCCAATTTATATAGGTTTGATTTTGTTTTACTGCTAAAAAAAAAACTATTATAACTACATGCCCCAGAATTAATACGTTGAAAAATTTCCTCTTCTGACCCTTATAACTTTTTTATTTATCCGTAAAAGGGGCGGTATGAGGGCTTATACATGTACGCAATTGACCGCATGGTTTAATTAACAATATATTTTTACAGTTTCGACATTTACGCATTTGACAATACCACATATATGTATTTTTATTTACGCAGTTTTTTTTTTTTTTTTTTATTGGAAAAGGGGGTGATTCAAACTTTTAGGGATTTTATTAAATCAAATTTTTCTCAGTCGCTCTTCATTGGGGACACCTTACTGATGGGTATATGCTTTTGCCACTCGGAGGCGCTGACACTAGAAAGAAAAAAACGTCGGCTCCTATCTGGCAGGATATACCCACCCACTGGAAGTGAGGTAATCACTTTTTAGCTAGTGTCAGCAGGAGGCAAGACACAGGTCTGGGAGCTCCCCAGACCTGGTCTTTTTTTATTATTTTCTAGTAAGGGCTGTTTAGTTAGGGTCCTCCCTTCCTGCACAGGAATTATGGGGTTCATATGTTCCCGTGTGTTTTATGGGTCTTGGACCGATCTTTAATGGGGTCTGGGCTCTCACTGTAAGCCTCTCCTGTCTGTTATGTCCAGGGTAGCCGCCGGCTTTTGCGGCAGCTCCTTGTACTTATTGCACCACAGTCATGGCTTCAGCTCCTCTGGCGCTGTGCTGGCCGTCAGGAGTCATAATGGCAGGTAGCTCCGCCCCCCTTCTTCCCGAGTTTAGAGCGGGAACCTGGAGTTCAACTGTAGGGAGACTCTTCCTGCTAGGGCGGTTTCAGAGCGCCAATAGGAGAGGATCTGTGCCTTTCCTTGCAGAGCTTAGCTCCACCCCTCTTCTCCCCGTAGCGAGCTCTCCAGTCTGGCCCGCTGCAGGGGTTTTTATTTCTCCCAGGGATGTCAGAGGCTTTATCGTCCTGACTCCTTGGTTCGGGGCCATAGTCTTCTAGCCGGCGGGCACCGCTGCTCTCCCGCCCGGTCGGAGACTCAGAGCTTTGCTCCACCCCCGTCCTTCCTCCTTCAGAGCGGGACCAGTCTCTCTCCTCTCCCGCAGCCTTTCTGGTGAGTGGAAGGCATAGCTCCACCATCCTTTCCCTCACAGGTGCCGGCGAGCATGCTGCTGACAGGGTCTCGGTATAGATCTCCGTCTCCCCTTTCATTAGTAAGTGGGGTTCTATTCCCCACCCCGGCTGGTTGCGCTTTTGGAGGTGGGGGAGTGGGCATAGCCCCACCTTCCTCCCCCCCCCCCCCCCCTCCCTCCCAGGAGGTGGAAAGCACAGTCAAATAAATAAATGAAAATCAAATAAATAAATAAAGTGAATCTTTTTTGCTGGTCCTAAGGCCATTTAGTGGTGCTTGGCGCCCTCTTGTGGCCTATAATTAGATTGTGCCTTCTTCTTTTCCATGCACCCTTGTGACCTCTGGGGACACAAAATTGCAGCCTTAGCCTGTGCTATCTATCGCTTCCGGCCTATTGACTAAGATCAAGTACGGTGTGGGTTCTTATTAAGGATCGACCGATATTGATTTTTTAGAGCCGATACCGATAACCTGTGAACTTTCAGGCCGATAGCCGAAAACTTATTCCGATATTCCGTGCATTTTAATTTCCCTCCACCGCCAAATATCCTTGGTAAAATGAGGGTGCGTGCGTGTGTGCGCAGGTATACCCTGATAAACTGTTTCTGGCCCCACACAAGCCACTGCAGATCAATGATTTAAAGCGGGTCGCTTTAAATCAATGAACTGCAGCAGCTTTTGCGGGGCCAGAGACCGCCGCCCGCTTCTCTCCCCCTGCCTGTCCTGAGTCCAACCACCGGCACTGCCCTGTGGCAGCTTTTGCGGGGCCAGAGACCGCCGCCACCACCTGCTCCTCTCCCACTGCGTGTCCTGAGTCCAACCACCGCTGCTGCCTCCCACCTGCCTAGAGACCACCACCGCCACCCGCTTCTCTCCCCCTGCCGGTCCAGAGTCCAACCACCGCAGAATGCCTCCCCTCTGGCCATAGACCGCCGCCGCTTCCCCATTGCTTCCCCAATCCCCGGTTTTATAATTACCTGTTCCTGGGAGAGGGGAGAGAAGCGGGCGACGGCGGTGGTCTCTGGCCCCGCAAAAGCCGCTGCAGTTCATCGATTTAAAGCGCGCACACATTATCGGCAAGGTTACTGCCAGTACCGATAACTTTTATAACCGATAATAAGTCGATCTCTAGTTCTTATCAATTTAATATCTGATACTTCCCATATCCGGGGACCATATAGTACATCGATTTTTTTTTAGTACGTGGGCCGATGTGGAAGCTTGCTTCCGTCGCCCCATGCATTGACCCTCTTTGGTGGTATCTTTCGGTACCATACACCAAAAAAAATTATCTGTTGGGCCCCTTTTTTTCTGGGTATACGGGGGCCCCCCTTCCTGTCTCCATCACCTTGTATGGGTCCAGATATGACACACTGCAGTGTGTCAGTGGAGGGGAGGTATGCCTCTGGCATTCCTGCTTTCGCCAGGTTTCTCACTCTGTTGGATACATAAGTGACTCGCTGTGGCAGGTCATGCCAGGTATTCATGATTCCTTGGAAGTATACCAGGGTTACGGTAAAGTCTGTTTCTCCTCTACCACCGGTTGCCAGGACATGTTTGCCGTGTCTGCAGGTGTTCTTGACGTGTACATTATTCCCTCCTCCACAGGATGCCACATCCGTGGCTGCTGTCCCGGATCCCCATGTCCAGTGCCCATGGATTGCACCTGCTCTCACTTTGCCAGACAGTAGTGTCACATGTCACTCATCTCACAAAAACTGTGTGGATTTCTGTACCCCACTATCAGTGCGAGGCAACCGCCGGAGTGCACCGTTGTCTACTTGGACCCATACCAGTAAGCCAGACAGTGATCTGCATGGGTTTTCTCTGCCGCCTGTCGTTTCTCCAAGGGCTGAAGTGTCTATGGCTGCAGTTCCGGTACCGCATTGCTAGTGCACGGTGTCCGGTGAAGGGATCTGGCGTGTCCTGTGGACCCTATGCTGGGTGAAGGGGATACCATCCACTGCTCCTAAGCTTCCCCCGATCTCCCAGGGTGACTGGGATTCTATTCATGGTTTCTCGGCTTCACTGCTTTTCCACATGCATCAAGGGGCCCAGTTATTGCTATCTGACTGTGTCCTCTTATCACCAGCGCACTCGTTACACCAGACCGTTGTCTCCACAGTGTCCTCTGCTGTCGGTCTCCCATTTCTGGGCTGCCGCGTGCAACTGTCTGAGGGTTCCTGCAGGCAAGGGTCTGCTTTCAGTCAGCCAGTCTTCGTCTGCAGGGTCTCCTACTCCACTGGGTCGCCCATAAGTTTGTTCGCACTCCTGTGTGCCCCACTCTGTGGGAGGTTTCAAAGAAGTGTTCCTGTGTACTCAAGATTCCTCCACCTGTCAGCCGAACGGCTGTCTCTGTAGTTTCCTGCTACATCTGGTCAAATACCATACACTTACCAGTGTGT
This sequence comes from Hyla sarda, assembly GCF_029499605.1. Classification (NCBI taxonomy): domain Eukaryota; kingdom Metazoa; phylum Chordata; class Amphibia; order Anura; family Hylidae; genus Hyla; species Hyla sarda. The sequence goes on along the minus strand of NC_079190.1, from coordinate 112,287,264 downwards.
GGTGGAAGTTCTGGTAACCCACTGCTTGGGTGTCGTTCTGAGTGGGTCTCCCCATGCGCCACATGCTTATTCGTGGGGTTTCCTAATTTACAAGGTCCCTCTCCACATGCCTGCCGCCCTCATGGCTCAAGGCTAGCAGCCCACTTTTGGTGTGTGGTTCTTGATGCGGGACCCGGTGTGACCATGGTCGCTATGCCAGGTAGCCAGACTGTGTCTGCATGACTTTTGAATCCACCAGGTCACCTCCCCCATTCCTGCCGCTTCCGTGGCCGCAGTCCGGTGTCTCCTTCCATGGAAAGTTCAACAAATTGTGCCTATGGGTTCAGGGGACCTCTTCTGGGTCTGCCTTTTTCCTGCCCCACATGCATCCCTTATCTCTTGCATCTGCGACTGCAGTCAAGGGGTGTAGCACCATTAGGAACTTGGGTGTGGGCGTGTTCTGCAGGTTCCATACAGCGGCACTCTCTGTTCCCCCTTCCTAGGAGTGCCACGTTGGTCTGCTAGGGACATGGTGGTGACACACCATTGGGTGCTGTGTGTTTTCCATTCTGCCAGACTGGTATGTCTGCGGTTTCCTTTTGTGTCTGCAGTTTGGTTCCCCTCTCCTTTTCGGGAGGTAAACATGTCTGTGTCCCTACGTATGCTAGGTCCTCTGCACATGTAGAGTCCGCTCTCCCTTCTGCTCGGTGTGGTGTGCCTCGGGCCTTCCTGTGGTCTTGTTCGGCAGTCCTGCAACGGTTGAGCACCTCTGTTCTGGCAGGGGGCATGTTGAGGAGACAGTTCAGGCCCCCCTCTGCCTCCAGGTAGCTTCCTGGTTTCCTGTGCAGGGTGGCTCAGGCGTATTCATCTGTTGCCTTTGACACGTCTAGGATGGCTCAGTTGGCACCCATCTGGTCCAGGGTTTCGCCCTGTTGGGGCGTTCCTCTCAACGCTGTTGGTTGCTGTGTGCGTGTGTTTCTTACTCTCATTTGTAGCCATGGCTTGGTTCCTTGCCCAGGATTCCAATCCCTTCATATCTCTGTATGTTGTCGTAGGGTTCCTGGGGGACTACGTCTACCCATTATTTTGTCCTGTTGCCATAAGCCGGCATTTCCCTGCTTCGACAGTGCCTGGCGCACTTGTCAATTCCCCCTCCACAGGGGGTACAGGGATCAGGGGCTGGCGTGGTCGGTGCCAGGCTTTTTTCCTCTTGACCACCCCTTGTTTTTCCCCTCTGCTAGGGGGACTATTTCGCTGAGCGCTATCTTCTGCTTAGATGGAGCTCTCTCTCTCCTCCTGTTTTTTTGGTTCTCTACTGCTGCTTCTGCAGCCTTGGCACTCTCCTCTGTTGGAGGAGTTTCCCCACTCATGTATGGCTCAGGGTCAGCCAGTCTAGCCACTGCCTGTTGTTTGGGTCCTGCCGTTGCTCTCCTCATCCCTTGACGCAATCTCCCTGGGATTTCTCCTTGACGGTGTCGATTGTGGTGTCAGTTTCGCACAGTCTCCTAGAGTGACCTCTCTGTGTCTCTGCTGGGTTCACTTTTGTTTTTTTCCCTCTGTTCCGTCCTGACGGGATGTTGCCCTCTCCCGGGATAGTTCTGGCCTGGCTGGCTTCTTAGTCGACCTTTTTTCTTGTCTCTCTTTATGGACCGTAGACTTAGTCTCTGCATACGGCGGTCCCTTTCCTTGGTGTCCTAGCCCATCTCCAGGGATGGGGGATCTTCCAGGAGCTTAGTTTATGGGCCTCGGTTGTCTCTGGCCTGGGGTCTTGCCCGCGGGCATTACAGACGAGTGGGTTCGGTCTCTGACTGTGTTTCCCTTTTTTCTAGTGGTTGTTATTCCCACCCTAGGGGACTGCTTTGGTACGTCCCATCAGTAAGGTGTCCCCCAATGAAGAGCAACCGAGAAAAGGAGATTTTTTTTTTTTTTGTGCTTACAATAAAATCTCTTTCTTGTAGCCTTCATTGGGGGACACCGCACCAACCCATATCTTCCTTTTTTTTTGTCCGGAAGAACTTTTAAGGGTCATTTTCTGGGATTCTTTTGCGGTGTCCTTTGGACTTTTGTCTTGGTTGGCTTCTCCTACTGCTTTGTGACAAAACTGATTACCTTCCAGTGGGTGGGTATATCCTGCCAGGGAGGAGACTACTTTTTTCTTTCTAGTGTCAGCGCCTCCTAGTGGCATGAGCATATACCCATTTGGTACGGAACGCACAAAAAATCTCCTTATTGACACTTTTTTTTTTCTTTTCTTTTTGCAGTGTTCTAGCCCTTATCGGGGACTATAACATTGCACACACTCATTTCTCACACTGATCACTGCCCTGCAATAGCATGGCATTGATCAGTGTTATCGCTGCTCAACTGCTCCTGCCAGCATCTCAAGCACAGAGCTGTCATTTGACGATCGGACAACGAGGAGGCAGATAAGGGCCCTCCTGGTGTCCTGTAAGCTGTCCGGGACGCCGCGATTTCACCGTGGCGGTTCCGAACAGGGTCCTGGTTGCCTATAGCATACCGAGTATGATGCACGCTCACCTGCTGAGAGCACATCATACCTTGGGAGATGCAGATGGACGTTAATGAACATCCATTTGCGGCAAGAGGTTAACCTACTTTTCATCACTTGGAGTGATTTTTTGGGTAGCCAGGATATGCCCGAAAACCACACAGATGAACTGGTCAGCACTTTTGTCAAATTGATAATGGCCACATGCTTAACCCCTTAAGGACCAGGCCATTTTACACCTTAAGGACCGGAGCGTTTTTTGCAATTCTGACCACTGTCACTTTAAACATTAATAACTCTGGGATGCTTTTAGTTATCATTCTGATTCTGAGATTGTTTTTTCGTGACATATTCTACTTAAACTTAGTGGTAAAATTTTATGGTAACTTGCATCCTTTCTTGGTGAAAAATCCCAAAATTTGATGAAAAAAATGAAAATTTTGCATTTTTGTAACTTTGAAGCTCTCTGCTTGTAAGGGAAATGGATATTCAAAATAAAACATTTTTGGGTTCACATATACAATATGTCTACTTTATGTTTGCATCATAAAATTTGAGTTTTTACTTTTGGAAGACACCAGAGGGCTTCAAAGTTCAGCAGCAATTTGGAAATTTTTCACAAAATTTTCAAACTCGCTATTTTTCATGGACCAGTTCAGGTTTGAAGTGGATTTGAAGGGTCTTCATATTAGAAATACCCCATAAATGACCCCATTATAAAAACTACACCCCCCAAAGTATTCAAAATGACATTCAATAAGTGTATTAACCCTTTAGGTGTTTCACAGGAATAGCAGAAAAGTGAAGGAGAAAATTCACAATCTTAATTTTTTACACTCGCATGTTCTTGTAGACCCAATTTTTGAATTTTTGCAATTGGTAGAAAGGAGAAAATTTTTACTTGTATTTGAAACCCAATTTCTCTCGAGTAAGCACATACCTCATATGTCTATGTTAATTGTTCAGCGGGCGCAGTAGAGGGCTCAGAAGGGAAGGAGCGACAAATGGTTTTTGGGGGGCATGTCACCTTTAGGAAGCCCCTATGGTGCCAGCACAGCAAAAAAAAAAACACATGGCATACCATTTTGGAAACTAGACCCCTCGGGGAACGTAACAAGGGGTAAAGTGAACCTTAATACCCCACAGGTGATTCACGACTTTTGCATATGTAAAAAATAAAATAAAATGTGTTACCTAAAATGCTTGGTTTCCCAAAATTTTTACATTTTTAAAAAGGGTAATAGCAGAAAATACCCCCCAAAATTTGAAGCCCAATTTCTTCCGATTCAGAAAACACCCCATATGGGGGTGAAAAGTGCTCTGCTAGCGCACTACAGGTCTCAGAAGAGAAGGAGTCACATTTGGCTTTTTGAAAGCAAATTTTGCTCTGGGGGCATGCCGCATTTAGGAAGCCCCTATGGTGCCAGAACCGCAAAAAAAAAAACACATGGCATACCATTTTGGAAACTAGACCCCTCGGGGAACGTAACAAGGGGTAATGTGAACCTTAATACCCCACAGGTGATTCACAACTTTTGCATATGTAAAAAAAAAAAATTTTTTTACCTAAAATGCTTGGTTTCCCAAAAATTTTACATTTTTAAAAAGGGTAATAGCAGAAAATACCCCCCAAAATTTGTAACACAATTTCTCCCGAGTACGGCGATACCCCGTATGTGGCCCTAAACTGTTGCCTTGAAATACGACAGGGCTCCAAAGTGAGAGCGCCATGCGCATTTGAGGCCTAAATTAGGGACTTGCATAGGGGTGGACATAGGGGTATTCTACGCCAGTGATTCCCAAACAGGGTGCCTCCAGCTGTTGTAAAAGTCCCAGCATGCCTGGACAGTCAGTGGCTGTCTTGTAATACTGGGAGTAGTTGTTTTGCAACAGCTGGAGGCTCCGTTTTGGAAACAGTGGTGTACCAGACATTTTTCATTTTTATTGGGGAGGGGGGCTGTGTAGGGGAATGTGTATATGTAGTGTTTTTTACTTTTTATTTTATTTTGTGTTAGTGTAGTGTAGTGTTTTTAGGGTACAGTCGCACGGGCGGGGGGGGGTTCACAGTAGTTTCTCGCTGGCAGTTTGAGCTGCGGCAGAAAATTTGATGCAGCTCAAACTTGCAGCCGGATACATACTGTAATCCTCCGCCCATGTGAGTGTACCCTGTACGTTCACAATGGGGGGGGGGGACATCTAGCTGTTGCAAAACTACAACTCCCAGCATGTACGGTCTATCAGTGCATGCTGGGAGTTGTAGTTTTGAATCAGCTGGAGGCACACTGGTTGTGAAACACAGAGTTTGGCAACAAACTCAGTGTTTTGCAACCAGTGTGCCTTCAGCTGTTGCAAAAGCTACAACCCCCAGCATGTACGGACAGCAGAAGGGCATGCTGGGTGTTGTAGTTATGCAACAGCAGGAGGCATACTACTTTGGCTGGGGATGCTGGGGATTGTAGTTATGCAACAGCTGGAGACACACTGGTTTGCTACTTAACTCAGTGTGCCTTCAGCTGTTGCAAAACTACAACTCTCAGCAGTCACCGACAGCCAACGGGCATGCTGGGAGTTGTAGTTATGCAACCACCAGATGCACCACTACAACTCCCAGCATGCACTTTAGCTGTTTGTGCAAGCTGGGAGTTGTAGTTACACAACAGCTGAAGGTACACTTTTCCATAGAAAGAATGTGCCTCCAGCTGTTGCAAAACCATAAGTCCCAGCATGCCCATAAGGGAATGCTGGGAGTTGTGGTGGTCTGCCTCCTCCTGTTGCATAACTACAGCTCCCAGCATGCCCTTTTTGCATGCTGGGAGCTGTTGCTAAGCAACAGCAGGAGGCTGTCACTCACCACCTGCTGCTGCTGATCGACGCTGCAGGTCAGTCCCGCCGTCGCCGCTCCTGGGGCCCCGATTCCAACATTAACGCTGGGGATCGGGGTCCCCAGCACCCGGGGTCATCTTCCCGCACCCGCTCACGTCCTCCGGAAGAGGGGCGGAGCGGGTGCGGGAGTGACACCCGCAGCAGACGCCCTGATTGGTCGGCCGGTAAGCCGGCCGACGAATCAGGGCGATCGTGAGGTGGCACCAGTGCCACCTCACCCCTGCAGGCTCTGGCTGTTCGGGGCCGTCAGACGGCCCCGAACAGCCAGTAATTCCGGGTCACCGGAGACCAGTCCAGCGATCTGCGGCCATCGCCGACATGGGGGGGCATAATGACCCCCCTGGGCGATATGCCGCGATGCCTGCTGAACGATTTCAGCAGGCATCCGGCTCCCCTCCGGCTAGCGGCGGGGGGGCCGGGAATGGACAGGACGTACTCCTACGTCCTCGGTCTTTAAGGACTCGGAAACGGGGGGGTAGAAGTACGTCCATTGTCCTTAAGGGGTTAAGGGGGAGCACTAATGACTAATTTAAAAAAAATCTATTGCCAATCCTTTTTAAGCCAGTTAACCTACAACTATGTATTGATTGTGAAACAAAAATCTGGGGGGATCCTATACACAGGGGCAAACCACCTGCAGACTGGCCAATGCAAACCTAGAAAAGTAGTTGTGAGTAGCAACATCATCGATCCCAGCAAACATGTTCTTCCTCCTGCCATTATATTAAGAGGAAGTAAAAAAAATTAGCCAGTGATATTTGGTCAAACGTTTTCATTAGTTGATGCTTTTGTATGGCCCGGAAATTATTTTATAAATATCCAAATGGCCATCAAGAGAAAACGGTTCCCCATCCCCTGGTACAAGGCTTTGTAATTTGTGTTCTCTGTATTTGTTGTATCTTCTCAGGTCACCCTTCAGGAGGCAAAAGAAGCTTTACTGCGTGCTGACACTACTTCTGAGATCTACATGTTGACTGACTGTTACTGTCAGCTGCTGCAGAGTCATCTCTACAGAGTTACAAACCAGGTACTACATTAGTGATTACCATCCACCGTACAAATATCAAGCAGAGGTAGTCATCACATATTAACTTTATGTATTTTCATATAACTCGACTGTGCTAAAAAGGCATTTATTAAACCTTGATGTTCCTTGCTGCATTGTAGGTTGAGAAAGGAGTACAAGTTCTTGTAAATCTTCTTCAACATCCATCTCTGCAAAAGCCTTCCAAAGCTTGGTACCTACTAAAAGCTCAAATTTTGCAAGAGCTGTCAATGTTTCTTAGGCTTCCGGCTTCAGTCCTGCTTCCGGATCTCTACAAGCAGCTCTGTTCCCATGGTAATGTGAATTACTGCTGAGTTGCATGTGTAATAGTTTGTAGTCAATAATCGATTTCATTTTAAGGTTGTGTTTACACGAGTGGATTTAGTTTCAAGCTTAAAAGGGGCAGGCTTTTCACGGGCTGTCCGCAGCAGATTTTCAGCAGTGGCATTTCCGCTGTTTAACATCCACCACAGGCTCCATTGACTTAAAGGGGTATTCTGGGCAAAAACATCTTATCCCCTATCCAAATGATAGGGGATAAGATGTCTGATCGCGGGGGACCCCCTGCGATCTCCCCGCAGCACCCTCATTCTATGCGGGGCTGCGTCCCAGATTTCGGAAACCTCCGGGTTTCCGGGACTGGGGAGGTGACGCCACGCCCCCTCCATTCAACATCTATGGGAAGGGGCATGAGAGCCATCACGCCCCCTCCAATAGACATGAATGGAGGGGGCGTGGCGTGACGTCACGTCCCGGAAACCGGAGGTTACCGAAACTGGAGACGCAGCCCCCACATAGAATGCGGGTACTGCAGGGAGATCGTGGCCCCCCCCCCCCCCCCCCCCCCACGATCAGACATCTTATCCCCTATCCTCTGTATAGGTGATAAGATGTTTTTGCCTGGAATACCCCTTTAAGTGGGGTCTGTGGCAGATTTTCTGATGCTGAAAATCTGCTGCAGACAGCCCACCCCTTTCGAACTAACGCTGTGAGTTTGAAACAAAATCCTCTTGTGTAAACGCACCCTAAAAGTTCACATTGTGGCACAGAGGACAGGATAGTTTAACTGAAGACATCTGCCAGGTGTTCAGTCCTATGTAAATAGAGAATTCATTGTATAGTGAAAAGATCTGCAGGATTTAAAAGGGGGCAGTAGAGATGCGTTGGTCAGACTGACAAAATGGCATATCAGAAAAGTCATTATTTGTAGGAAGTTACTTGGTTATGTAATGTCTTATTGTTTTCTCTTTATTTTATATTTACAGGAAGGCATAACCCAGAAACTGCCCTAACAGAAGCCCACAAGTTGCTTAGAAGCATTGTTCTTCTTTTACTTGGAAATGATGTTCTGTCCACTCCTAAGGCAACATCTGATGCACGTTTTGTGGACAATGGTATAATAAATGTTTTCTTTGTTGGTTTTGGTTATTATGGACATGGTTAAAGAATGGAGTAGAGTTGGTCCCATTTTCTTTTTTCTTTTTCTTTTTTCTTTTTTTTATCATCTGATTAGGTGAAAACCTCCTCCAAAAGTGGCAGGTACTTGCTGATCTGCTGACTTGCTCCCAGGATCTTATCAGCACCTTGAGCCGTCTTGGTAGTGTTTCAGAGGCTAAGTCTTTTTGCCTGGAGGGACTAAGATTAGCTAAAAGTCTTCATAGCATGCGACAGTAAGTAATCTCCCCCTGCATACCCTTGTACAACCACAAGCTTGGTGTCAATAGTACATTCTTTCCTGTTCCATAGGGAAGGGAATCTGTCACTAGGTTTATGCTGCCCTGTCAGATGGCCGTAGAAAGTAGTAAAACATAAGCTGATTGGCGGCTGTCTGCTTATACAAAGCGGCCGGGGACAAGATTTTTCCCATGGGCGAAAAGAGAGGCATCTTGTGAATATTGAGGACCAATAAGCATGCACTCACACACTGTAATTTTAGCAGTGTTTTTTAGCTGTAAAACCGTTTATACAGTTAAACAAATTGAATAAAAGGCAGCCGAAAGAACAGTGTGTGAACATGGCCTGTAATCTGCTTCACTGTCACTAGTTTAAACCAATTGACAGTCTTCTGGTCTTCATTAATTCGTAGTCTAAGGGAACATTGCTTTTTGGCTTTAAGCAAGATTTATATTTCTTTCTTAGTAGACTACTAATTTTCATTGATGTGTTTGTAGCTGTGCAGACTTCTTGGTGAGGAAAGCAGAACTAGAGACTTTACGCTCTGAGACTCAACAATGTGAGGATGATCTTCAATATGTGGTGTTCCTTATGGAGTCTTGTACAGGTAATTTAGCCTTTACCAATGTAAACTGTTTTGTTTTGTGTACACGTTTCTTTGGGAGCAGTAGCATGGTCGCACTGCTATGTTTTAAGCAGGCTTTGTGTCACATTTGTAATTTAATCCAATTCAATCGGTCTCTTTCTGTTAGATTTCTCTGCAAAATCTCAACAAAAGGAAGTAAAGATAAAACTTTCTAAAGGGAAGCAGTCAACTAAAAAGGGAAAGGCTCCTGAGTTTACACCTAGCCCTCCAACAGATGACTTCTTGAAGGGTGTTAAGTTCTCATTTGTGGAAACCAGAGACTTGCCCAAACATCCAGAATCGCCCACGATTGCACGTTCATGTGTGAAGAGCCCGCCTCAGTTTGTGTCACATACAGTGGAGTGCACGTGCCCTTTATGTTCTGATCTCGTTCTTGCTCTGTTGTGCACAAGGTGGCAGATTGCTCAAGCAGAGAATGACCCCCAGAGCCGAATCTTATTACGATCAGCTCTGAAGCGCTGTCAGTCCATAACCCTCCGCTTCTCTAGATTTTTGAATGAGCTCCTCTATACAAAGGATGGAGGTCTGGGAATTGCTGATGAGCTCATAGCTCGGGTGTACCAGGATATAGTGTCCATGAGTCCTCCTCCTAATCTTCCTGAGGGAATGTTAGAAGATGGTTTACACTTTGTTTCTTCTCGTCCAGCGACTCTCCCCAAGCACTGGAGAGCGAGTCTTTTATACGTAAAAGCGTTGGACTCTATCTACAAGCTGGCAACAAAACATGGTGGATGCATTGCAGATCTCTTTATGCAAGTTTGGGGCTGGAAACCACAACAAGAAGAAAAGAAAAGTGCCAGTCTCAAGAGCAACGTCACTGGTTCTAATGCACTTACCAATAAAAGGAAAGGATCTCACAGGATTTCAGTAGATCTTGATATATTTTCTCAGGAGGAATCTGATTCCTCTCTCACATCTGTGCTTACCAAGGCTCAAACACCTCTGCGAAAAGACCGTCTGGCATCTCAAACCAAGCCAGTTATATCAACAGTTACCAAAAAGAGTTCTGTCACAGTCTATAATGAAGAGTTTCCCCAGCCGGAATTGGAACCAAGGGCTCCAAGAAGACGCAAGACTAGAACCGTGATCAAGGTGAGTGGATAAATGCCCATCTCTAATAAAGTGTCATATTTCTTATAACAATACAGACTGTATATGGGGTGTCAAGGATTAGTAATAGGATTGGCCATTCTGAATCAATTTTTTTTTTCATTTTTTGCACCCTTTAAAGGTTGATTTCAGTGATAGTGATATGGAAATGCCAGATGACACTGACAATGACCCAACTTGGAATAATAAAAAGCCAAGTGAGCGTGCAAAGCCTGGGACCCGGGGAAGAGTAAGCAGTAAGAGCTGTGTAGTGCCAGCTGCTTCAGAGTCTGAAGAGGAGGATTTAACCACAAAGGGACGGGCCAGGAAAGGAAGAGGAACCACAAAAAAGGCCCCAAAAGAGAGCAGCTCTCCTGGCATGCAAAGGCGCCATCCACAAGGGAAGATGGATATTGCTCCTGTGGAAGTTTTGCGATCAATAGAGGAAGAGCCAGAGTTGTTAGATCTCAGTATTGATGAACTGCGTGCGTCTGATACAGAAGATCCCAAACCATCAAGAGGTAAATTGTTAGTTATTACCTAAATGGTCATTAGTCCTGTCTCTTTATTTAAAGTTAAATGAGCAGTCATTTGCAAAAACCTTTTATATAATGTAGATAATGACATTAGATGTATATTTGTAATATATGTTTTAAATGTGTATATTTTTGGGTGAACAAAAACTGTCTCCTCCCTGCAGCTATTGCCTGTGTGTCTCTGTGCATAGACAAAATACAGGAATTGCGGGTGGGAGACAAGCAGGGCTCTGTGCAGGCTCCTAGCTTGTCAATTAGCCTGCTGTGTGAGCCGGGGGCATGTCATATAGCCTCAGTGTACAGAGCCTTGCTTGTTTGTAATTTTACTTGTGGAGAGAGTAAAGGCTGTCCTTAAAGGGGGGACTCCCGCGATCAGGCATCTTATCCCCTATCCTTTGGATAGGGGATTAGATGTGTAAGCACCGGAGTACCCCTTTAAATTGATCAAAGAGCTGTATCTATTCTTTTACCATGTTGTATATTACTAAGCTGTTGATGTGTTTTAATACTGTGTACACATAGTTTTAGTAATGAAGATGACCGATATCTTGTCTATAAGAATAACGATCCAGTGCTCTGGACCATATTGTTACTAACACTGGCAGGAAAATCAGGGGGGGGAAATTATTGAACAACGTACCTGACCATTACATAAGGCTATTTATATAGAAATATGGCCACCATACATGAAGCAATAGATTATAAAAGCTCCTCTGGTTTTTAGGAATGTCTCATCTTTTATGAGAATTTGCAAAATGATTAAATATCCTACAAACCTATTTCACCTAGGTTACAGGGGACAAAAATCCTCCAGAAAAGAGAAGGTGGCAGAGTGTGAAATTCTCAGAAGAGATATTGGAGGGGATCTGCAGAGCTGGACATCTGGAACAAGACAGCGGGAAACTGATACAAACATTTTTAGCTTTTCTGGCCTTTCTTCTTCTCTACCAGATACATTCAGTAAGTAAATGACTGGAAATGTAAATTATTAAAAAATGTTAAACTAGAGCTGGCCTGACTCATGAGTCCAGCCTGCATACTATTAGATTTTATACTTTCTCATGTATTGGGGAGTAATATTTAAATCAAATATTCCTTTATAGCTTCCAAAAGTATCTTATGTAATGGCCACATTCTTCTCTTTTTATGAATGTTTTATTTGCTTGCTTTCTTATTGCTTTCACCAGGTATCTCTGATCTGAACTCTATCTCTACTCTTCTCTATGAGGCGTTGGAATCTGTAGCCCATTTTCCTCCATGTGCCTTATACTCCAGATTATGCCGACTTCTTGCTCTATGCTCTGGAGGACAAGACCCATATATGACTGCACTTCTAGTTAGCGAATCTGTGTCCATCACTTTAAGACATCAGTTACTCAGTGATATTCATCGAAAGCTAAGGTAAGAGATGTGTTCGTATATAGATTAAATGCACCTTCGGATACCTACTGCTATTAAGGGGTAAGATTTCCTTACATGGGGTAAAATTGAGGTATTAAAAGACATCTGCAGTGCAATATAACTTATCCTCTGTCCAGGAGATCACGAGGGGGCCCCAGCACTCGGACCCCCCGTGATCTCCTGGAAGAGGCCGCGGCAGTCTGCAAGAAGTGCAGTGATGTCCCCAGCAGAAAGCTGTGGCAGACACGCCCCATCCATGTTTCTCTTTGGGATACATCGAGGGAGCGTGTCGGCCACCACGTCATGTGGGGACGGAACGCCCCATTTTCAGCATACTGCTGTGGCCCCTTTCTGGAGATTGCGGGGGGGGGGGGCAAGCGCTCGGACGCCCCCCCCCCCCCCCCCCCCCCGCGATCTATAACTTATGCCCTAGCATTTGGATAGGGGATAATTTATATGGCACTACAGATGTCCTTTAATGATGTAGGGAAAAAACTGGTGTATTACACTAGTAATATGCATGTATGTGCCCATGTTTAGTCCTTAAATGGAACCGGTCATCACATTCAAGGTGCGGTGCCTGAATCGCAAGTCATAAGAGTGGTCCCCTGTGGCTTCTGCCTTCTGGCCTTGAAAAATGGATCTCTCCTTAACCCAGACAGGAAGGGATGTATCAACCAAGGTCTGTGGAGCATGAAGAAGCTGTCGGGGACCTCCCTGATGATGCTTGGTTCAGGGACCTTAAAGTGATTTTATTTGATAAAAAAGACTAGTCCCCAGAAACAGTTCTTCTTGTGTGCTGCAGTTCTTCCCCATGTAAGGTTATAAAACTGAGCTGCAATACCGCTCACCTCCTTTGGACAAGAGTGGTGATATTTCTGACAGAAAGCAGTAATGTTCTAATTTTGTACAACAGTGCAATATAAATGTGTGCCTATGGTATTTAACCAAAGATGTTTTCTTAATCTCTTAGGAAACTGAAGAAGGAGCGTGTAGGTGGTTTGACTGACAAGCTACAAAGTCTGTCCCTGGATGATCACAAGGACTCCAGGGTTCACTATCTCTCACATCTTGAGACTCTCTTCCAGTTTCCAAAACAGTCCCTACAAGTGCATTCATTTAAAGAGCAGATCCAACAGATCCCAGCAAGTATGTGTCTTACTGAGCAATATTTGTGTTCTGAGTATTGTTATATCCATGGACTAAGCTCTGGTATTTTACAGATACAGCAGTGTGTATACTGACCTTAGCAGACTCCCAGACTAGAAACCCTGGAGATACACTACTACTTAGTAGGCTGGAACGGGGAAATGCACCTGTTACAGTACAAATACCTACAGCGCATCTGAAGGTAAATCACATTGTATTATCCTGATGGTCTCGATGGGGATGATATCAGGTAGGATGTATGAAAACTTCCAGTATGGCTGTCAGAAGTTAGTACAAGACTAGAACTCTCTAACAAAAAACATGTAATCCTGTTAATAAAACATAACCTTTTAATTAAATACATTTAAAAAAAAAAAATTAATGTCCTGCTAAGCATGACTAAATCCAAATTAGAAAAAAATTGTGGAGAAAGACAACAAATATTGTCTGAGGATGGAGTGCAACCTTTTAAACTCACCCTACCCCCTCTCCTCTCCTTGCCTCTTGGGGTTACTACCACAATAAGGGAGACCCCAACCACAATGACTAGGTAAATAAATATGAGGAGAACAGCACAAATAGACCATATCAGTCATCCTAACATATTTCTCCTTTCTCAGTCTCTCTTCATTGGTGGACACAGAGACCATGGGTATATGCTCTTGCCACTAGGAATTCAATCGGTCTGGCTTCAAGGAGAATGCCGGCTCCACGTGGTGCAGGATACAAAAGGAATCTGATAAAATAGTTAATTTATTTCCCAAGATGCAACGTGTTTCGATGCAGGAAAGCAGCTTCATCAGGCATAAAAGGGAATGGGTATTTTATAGGAGTGGTAGTTTGTTACGTCAGTACAAGGAAGGGAGAGGGAACATTTGGAGTAAGTAATGTGATATAACAAATACAGGAGAATGATATCAAAAGGGCTGCGAATACATTACCTCTTGATGCGCTTACCATTGTTGTGTATGACGCTACACAACCACATCTGGTGAGCTGCTGTCTTATTTCACTTTTATACTGATTATCTCTCTTCTATCACACCAAGAAGCACTCTCCTTTTTCTTCCCTTGCCACTAGGAGGTGCTGACACTAGGAAAAAAAGTAGTCTCCTCCCTGGCAGGATAAACCCGCCCACTGGAAGTGAGGTAATCCGTTTAGCTAGTGTCAGTAGGAGGCAAGACTAGGAGCTCAGTAGGAGGCAAGACAGCAAGGTCTAGGAGCTCCTCAAACCTGGTCTTTTCTTACTATTTTCTAGTAAGGGCTGTTTAGTTAGCTTTTTTTTCCCTCCCTTTTGTTTCTCATTTTCAGGTGGGGGTTCAGGAGCATGGCGCTACCTGTTCCCCCATATGTGACAAAGGGGCACCGACATAGAGTATGTACTGTTAACCCCTTCTTGCCAACGGCAAGCGCCTGGAGGTTGTAACCTGGCTCCGGATCCCCCACTGCCCCTGCTGGTCTGCTATCTTGGCCTGGTATGATGCAGTGTGACCTTAAGCTGTTTGAAGCCATCTGGGTGAGTATATGAAGACCGTGGGCCCTCCACCTGCCTGCCAGTGGACTCACAGTTACGGTAGCGGCTCCCTGTGCTTTTTGCAGCGGCTCCCTGTGCTTTCTGCGGCCGCTAATTTTCTTTACTTCAGCTGGTTGGATCACCTCTGGTGCTTCCAGGCCAGCAGGACCCATAATGGGGGCAGGTAGCTCCGATAGCACCACTTTCACCCCTATCGCCCCCCCCCCTTGGCCTAGGAGCGGCAAGTGCTGGCTAGTGTAGCTGTGTGGCGACTTGCTGGTGGTGCTTGTCGAAGCCTGCGGATTCTTTCCGCAGCTGCGAACAACACCCCCTCCCCTCTACTCCAGCAGTGACGAGCATCGCTTTCCTGGAGGGTGAGCCCTTTCCCCAGGGTGACTCACAGGACACCCGCAGTTCCTCTCTTCTCCTGTCCTGACGGGCAAGGGGTTAATGGCAGGAATTTGCGGGGCACCCTGCTCAGGTTCATAAAAAAAAAAAAAGTCTTCCTCTGGTCTCTTTGACTGTAAAATGCCCTCTGGCTGCTGTTAATGGTATTGTGTTTTCTGTGGCTCCTTCTGTGGCAGCTCATAGCCATTACAGTTTTTTTTTTTGCCCGTAATATCTGTCTTTATCAGATTACTATCTGCTGGGTCCTTTTCAGGGACTGTATATGGGGTACGCCTTTTTTTTCCAGATAGCGCTATCTGTACAATGTTTTTTTTCCCTATGCCTTTGCCATACCTAATTCTGCAGAGTTCTCGCTGTGTGAGGGAGCATATGCAAACCGCAGTGGCAAGCAGTTACGCGGTCCCTGGAGATACCGGGGGTTACATTCCATGCCTGGTTTCCCTTACACTGCGTACCATGCCATGTTTACTGTGCCCACGGCCGGTCCTAGTCCCTCCCTATCTGGGCACGGCTCCGGTGCCCTTACAGGGCTTTTGCGTTCCTAGCGGACGCCTAGGGCCTTTTAGGGCCTCTGACGGTCATCCATCAGAGGAGGGTTCTTGGCGTGTGTATAAATTATGATTCCCTCCTCCACAGGTCACTGATCTCATGTCTGCCGCATCAGCGGTTGACATTCTGGTACCCCTCGGCCAGTGCAAGGTGTCCGACGGAGTGACCTGTTGCATACTATGGACCCATACCAGTAAGCCAGACAGTGGTCTGCGTGGTTCCTCCGCTACCTGTCATTTCTCACATGCCTGATGTCTCTGAGGCTGAAGTTCCAGTACCCCACTACCAGTATACGGTGTCCGAAGAAGTGTCCTATTGACCCTATACAGGGCGACGGGGATACCATCCATGGCTCCTCAGCCTCCCCCCCGATCTCCCAGGGTGGCGGGGATTCTATCCATGGCTCCTAGGCCTCCCCATCCTCCCACCTGTGACAAAGGGGACAAAGTGATCGTCGATATGACTGTTGTTCCTTTTTGCCAGCACCTGGAGGTGTACTCATTCAGTCAGGCTGTTTGCACGGTTTCCAACGCAGTCGGTCTCCCATCCCTTGGCTGGCACGTGCATGGCTGGGGTTTCCCGTACCTCACTGCTGGTGGGAGAAATCTGGAAAGGGGGTACCCTGCAGGTACACGGGACTGACATCAGTCAGATTTTCTCCTGCTTGAGGGTCACCCATCATATCGGCCGTACTCCAGTACCCCACTTTTGGTGGGAAGGTTCACAGAAGTGACTCTGTGCGTTCAGAAACCCTATACCAGTCAACCAGGCAGTGGTCTGCGTGGTTTACTACTACGACTACTACGTCGGGTCATCTACCATACACTTCCCACACCTTTGTAGAAGTTTAGGTATCCCACTGCCAAGGTGTAGTTCTGAGCGAGGGACCCCATGTTGATCCATGGGCCTTTCACAATGTACCACGTAGTGGTTCGCAGGGTTCCCTACTTTCGGTACCTCTCCACAGACCTGCTGCTATCACTGATAAGGGCTGGTAAGCCACTTTCAGTGTGTGGTTCTGAGGACGGGACTGGTGTGTCCATGGTGCCTATGCCAATTAGCCAGACTGTCTGCATGTTTTTTTTGTTTTTTTTTATCCACCAGGTCACCTTCCTCATTCCTGCCGCTCCAGTGGCAAACGTCCGGTGACTCACTTTCAGTGTGAAGTTCCGAAGAAGTGGCTCTATGGATTCATTGGACCTTTCTACTGGTAAGTCAGACTGTTTCTGCATATTTCCTGCACCTCATTCGGCCTTCATCTCTTTAGTCTGGGACTGCAGTTCTGGTGTGTAGCGCCTTAAGAGATGGGGTGTGGGAGTTTCCTGCAGGTTCTATGGACCTCGCAGCAGCACTCTTGATTCCCCTTTCTAACAGCGTAATGTTAGTCTTCTCAGGGCATTGTTGTGGCAAGCCGTTGAGTGCTGAGACTAGTTTCCATGATTCTGGACATTTGGATGACTGTGGTTCCCTTCGCGATGACAGTCTTGGTACCCCTCTACTATCATGAGGTACCAATGTCTGTGTCCCTACATATGCTATGGACAGGGTGTAGAGCCTTCCACCCCTCCTTTTCGGTGGGGTGTACCTCAGGCCTTAATGTGTAATTGTTTCCACAGGTCTGTGGCGGTTGAGCACCTCTGTTCGGGTATGGGGCCTTCTGGGGCGGCGACCTTTTCTGCAGCCCCCCCCCCCCCCCCAAATCATGCTTCCAGGTATCTTCCTGGGTTCCTGTACGGGGTGGCGCAGACGTCTGCTCTGTTGCCTTATTCATCGGCCAGGATGGCTCCATGACTGCACCATCTGCCCCCCTTTTTTTCGCAGGGTCCAAGGTTTCGCTCCAATGGGATGTTTCCTCCCATGTAGGTTGCTACGTGCTCTTCTTACTTGCATTCGTAGTTATGTGTTTGTATCTCCCAGCTCCAGTGTCCAGGATTCAAATCCCTCTGGGAACACAA
Source organism: Hyla sarda (assembly GCF_029499605.1). NCBI lineage: Eukaryota > Metazoa > Chordata > Amphibia > Anura > Hylidae > Hyla > Hyla sarda. Next base: position 112,269,928 of record NC_079190.1, on the reverse strand, counting down.
CATGGCTCCTCCGTGCCTCGCTGTGTTTTCGCAGGATCCCTGGGGGCTACGTCCAACCAGTACTTTCATCCGTTACCGTAGGGTGGCAATTCCTTGCTCCTACAGTACATGGCGCTCTTGGGAAATTCCCTTTCACAGGGGGCTACACTGCCACTTTGATCTTTTGGAGTAACCTTCTTGTGCCCAGAGCCTGGGAGTCCCAGCTGGGTCCCCTTTTGCTTTTCCCTCCTTTTCTGTCCTGACGAGACGTTTCTAGGAGTGCTCTGGTTCGCTCTGACTGCTGGGTCCAAGACCAATTAATCCTTGTTTTGGACTCTCTCCTAGACTGCTGTGGTGTACCTTATTTTCTGGGTCGGTCCTCCTAGTCCTTTGGGCCTTCGTGATGATTGCGGTCCCTGGCACGTGTAGTGCCCCTGCCCAGGCTTCCCCCTGATTCCATTGTGGGGCGGTCATTCTGTATCGCTCTTCTTCTTGTCCCGACAGAGCAGTATGTTTCCCGGAGCGTTTCGCGGTTGTTGGTTTTGCTCCCCCTAAAGTTGGGGCACCCTCCCGGTGTCTTGAGTCTCCAGCTCCATGTTGCTGTTCCGGTTTTCTGGGTTACTCCTTGCTTTCCTTTTCCCCCTTTTGGAGTCCATTTAGTCCGGGGTTGGACGGCAAGTCTGTCTACCGGGTTGTTCCAGTCAGGCCATTTTTCGGCTGCAGCATGGCTGTGGTTTCTTCCCGCTGTTCAGCCTGTGTGGTGTCCTCTCAGACTCCGCTCTTCTCCCCGGGTGCTCACACTGTGCCCCTGGGACAGTGTTTTTTGGTGCCTACAGTTTTTTGGTTCGGATCTTCTGCACTATGCCTCTCCAGAGACTGTTCCCATTTCTTTTTCCAGTGGTTTCTGCTCTTCACCTTGACTGACTCGCCTTCGGCTCTCCCTGGCGTTTTCTTGCCAGGTTCTCTGGTTTCGGTTGGTCCTCTGTATGGGGTTCTCTTGTCATTCCCTTTTTGTTCCCAACCGGGCTCTCCCTCTGTCTGGTTCTGTGTTTCTTGGAGTTGACTTCCTACCTCTTTCCAGGTTGGTTCGGCCCATCGGGTCTCTGCATCACCCCTTCTTGTCTCTCTCTGCGGCCTGTTGTTGTTTTAGAGTCTCTAAGGACGGTCCCTTCCTTGGCGTCCTAGTCAATCTCCTGAGCCGGACGCTCAGTTCCAGGCCTCGGTTGCCTTTTAGCCCAGGGTCTCGTCCGTGAGTCTTACGGCCGGCTGGGGTACAGTCTCCGGACTGTGTTGTTCTCCCCACCCCAGGGACTGCTTTGGTACATCCCATGGTCTTTGTGTCCCCCAATGAAGAGCAAGAAAAGGAGAATTTTTTGTACTCACCATAAAATCTTTCTCGTAGCCTTCATTGGGGGACATAGCACCCACCCATGTCTTCATTCTTGTCCAGATAGTCTTTTCCTGTTGAGTGTTTCTCCTGGATTCCTTTCTATGGTCTTTCGGACTTGTCTCTTGGTTGGCTTCTCCTATTACTTTGTGACAAAACTGATTTACCTCACTTCCAGTGGGCGGGTATATCCTGCCAGAGAGGAGCAGACTTTTTTTTCCTAGCGTCACCGCCTCCTAGCGGCAAGAGCATATACCCATTGTCTCTGTAGCCCCCAATGAAAGCTACGAGAGAGATTTTACGGTGAGTCCAAAAACTCCTTGTATCCTGAAGAACCCAATTTCTTCAGGAAACAAACACTCATTTAATAAATTAATACTTTATAATGGTGTTAATGCAAAAGATTAAAGCATATTAAAAATAATCATGAAAACGTGTGATACAGTAAGCAATGAAATGGTCCAGGTAGCACGACTGAATTAAGACACATATAGTATGTGTTTGCCCTGTATTGCCAACAGAAATGGCATCTAAAATTCAGATGACATACTCTTTATAAAGATAGTTACCACAATTTGTTCAATATAAGAGTTCACATGCAGGCTGCCATAGAAACAGCACTAAGTGGACCACAAACATTCCACATGCAATGCAAAGAATACTGGCAAATAATACAACCGTATAGCTCCCATATAAAGAAAGCTACTACTTTTGAGGCTTTTCATAATCTGTAAACTTTTATCATACAATAAGTCACAACACTACTGATATAACGGTAATGTCATAATTAACAAACTTTGTATAGGGATACATTAACATCCTCCAAAATGCTGCTCGATTGGGACTAGATGTCATGTGGTCACATGTCAGATATTCTATGGTGCTCTAAATACACTATGGGCCACGGTCAGGGTTTGCAAACCTGTCTCTTTATCTTTTAAATGACATCAGAGTAAGGAGGGACAGTCACCGTTATTGGGCTAGATACCCCCAGAGGCAGGGAAAGAGGGTGGGTGAGTTTAGGGTTGCATTTCCTCATCTCGGCTGATACTGGTTGTCCTTTTTGCCCCCGTTTTTTTTTTTTGTATTGGAATTTAGTCATGAATTACGTGCTAGATCAAGACTTTGGTGCCTTCGGCCTTATACCACAATAGACACCATGTGGTTATGGCTGCAACATTTATATGCAAAATGAGTCGCAGCTGAGATCATGTGGTCTCCCTTTGCTAATTGAGGTTGTAGAATGTTAGAGATTGACATGTCAGTTCATTGACTTTTATTTATCTACCCCCTATGTATAATACTAGTACTGTAATCCTGTTTTATCAATAGATTCCTTTAAGTTCAGCACTTCAAGAGTTTGACGATATTCAGAAAGAGCAGAAAACTGTCAACAACCTGACTGACAAAAAGAAATGGTGGGAAGGACGCACCAATCTGGACAGCCGGATGAAGGTACACACCTCTTTTTAGCTGTTTATTGTAGACTCCATTTTTAAAACATGAGAAGAATCCAAGACTGTTTCCATTTTTTCTCAATATATATTGCTCAACTCTGCATGTGTTTTTTTTGAATGGTTAAGCCAACAGGTTGTAAAAAGTAGTCCTCTGGTTTTAATGCATCGCCTCTTTGTTATAGAACAGTATAGTAACTTGCATAGATCATGTATGTAGAAATAATCTTTGTTCTGACATTTGTTCTGCTTCTCTTACATGTAGGCTTTAATACAGTCCTTAGACGAACAGGTGCTAGGATGCTGGAAGAGTCTGCTGTCTCCACCCTGTTCTATGTCAGCATTAGAGGAAGAAGCTAAAGGACTCTCTAAGGCGCTCTTACTATGTGGCTGGAGGAGGACAGACACTGCACTTCTGAAGGTCATTTCTGGTTAAAACAATGTGAAATAGACGACAACATTTTGGATATGGTCCTTTTAAACCTCCACCTGTCAGTTATTAGTTATCCAAGGAAAGAGATTGAATATGGTTAAAGGATACCTGTTATTTCTATATATTTGGGACATATCAGGGGTTCGTGTGCAGAGATCGCTAAAACAAAGGGACACAAAAGCACTCAACTTCCATACTGTCCTCTTTTGTTTCTCGTAGTTTCTACACCTCGTGCTCTTTTTCATGGAGAGTAGAAACTAATAGACAGGGCACTCAACAGAGCACTTCTGTCATTTCATTTAGCAATCGTGGGGGTCTCGGCACCTGGACACACCACTCACCAAAACCTCTTTTTACATGTAACTGTATCACAGAAGCTTGTTTTACAGGGTACCCATAGCTTAAACAGTGACGGGGTCTTTCTGCAGAAAACATTTAAACAGTACAGATAGTAGATTATAAAAGGGTGGGTTTTGGACCTTTTTGATATACATAGTTAATCATTTTGGAGATATTTGTTTGCTGTTGGTGAATGTGGAACTTTTTACATGCACATGCTGAAAATCCCTGTATACAGTAGTTGGTCCTACTTTCAGGTTAGAAGTGGATATCATTGTATCCAGTCTAGACAGTCATCTGTAAGAAGCAGATCAACAGCTGCCTAAATCCCTCTGCTCGTTTTGTTAAAAAGTATCTTTCTAATAATCAAAGCATTGGCTAGACTAGACTTGGTTGTATTTACTTGTTAATGGGAAATTCTGGCCTGTTTGCCCCAACTCCTCTCCAACAGCACTCCTGTAGTGTCCGGAGCTTTTGCAGAACATATTAGTAAGTAATTTGTCCTGGGATAATAGTTTTATTTAAAAACTATCTACTGATACTGGAATGCCCCTTAACTAGCTTCTGTATGTAGGGATTTGCATCCTGTCGATATAAACAGTGTACTTATTATCTGTCAGCACACATTCTCTTGAAAATTACCGTAAGTTGTACTTATACATTTACAGTTCTCAAGCTTTACTTACATAAAACTATTTTAGGACATTCATGTGTAGCACAAAGTGTTGGTGAACTATGGTCATTCCTTTTGTTTGCAGGCAATTCTAGGAGGCTGCCACCATTTAACCCCACAACACATCCATTCCTTGGTCCAAGGATTCTGTACCTCAAAGATGGAACAAGCGGTGGAGCTGCTTCAGAAAACTGTGGATACCGTGAAATTGAAAACAGAAAATACTGAAGGACATCTAGTTCTAATATTGGACAAGGTGAGCGGTGACACAACTTTGCTTTCCCCATTAAAGGAAATCTGTCATCAGCATCACCCGCACTAAGCCTGTAACACAGGCTTGTAGTGTGGGTGATGCTGATTAAAACGCTATGTACCTTATTAAAAACCGAGCAGTGGATGTTTAGAAATCTTTATATTTACTTACCTGTCAATCACAGGCTTGGGGCTCAGTTACGTCAGCGGTACTCTGGACTCGGAAGCGGGACTCGGCCGGCCATTGATGTAAAGTTTCCTGTGATCTAAAGTTTTTACAAGTGCGCATGTGCGGGTTTACGCTAGCGTTAACCCGCGCATGCGCACTTGTAAAAGCTTTAGATCACAGGAAACTTTACATCAATGGCCGGCCGAGTCCCGCTGACGTAACTGAGCCCCAAGCCTGTGATTGACAGGTAAGTAAATATAAAGATTTCTAAACATCCACTGCTCGGTTTTTAATAAGGTACATAGCGTTTTAATCAGCATCACCCGCACTACAAGCCTGTGTAACAGGCTTAGTGCGGGTGATTCTGATGACAGATTTCCTTTAAAGCAGACCTGTCGGCAGGAAATCTGAGAGAAACGAAGTACCAGTCACCAGATTTTTGGGCAAATGGGGGGGCAGTCCCAGTCCCCAGATAAGTTCAGCCCATGCCCCCTTAATCCAGTGGTAAGTCCAACACATACGTAAATGTACATTGCTGGGGTTCTCGGTCCAAGCTGGCTCCTACCAGCAGCACTCGGGACCTCATGGATAGTGGCGGACACTTTAGCATAAGTGATATGGTTGGCGGAAGAACCCCCAGTGTAAAGATTTATCAGAACAGTGATATTAATCTTGGGACTAGGGTTATTCCATGCTTTTTTTGTATACCTCAAATGGTAACCCGTCTGGGCCTGAAACCTTTAGCCGTGGGACTTCTTTAACCACTTTCCATACCTCTTTCTTTGAACACAATGGGGGAGATTTATCAAAACCTGTGCATAGCAAAAGTTGCCCATAGCAACCAATCGGTGATCTTATTGGTTGCTATGGGCAACGGGTCAACTTTTACTATGCACAGGTTTTGATAAATATTCCCAAATGTTTTGAAAGCATAACTTTCTGGCAGCAAAATATCTGTTTAAAGGTAGGGTCACACGTATCATATACGCTGCATATTTATTTTGACAGCAACTCTTGAAAAGATATCCAGTGGAATTATTTTTTTTTTGTATCCATTGTACCTGGGCTGCAAAACAATACAATAAGCTAACTCTCCTTCCGCCGCTCCCCCGATGTGCCGATATAGCTCTTCTGGGTCCGGTGGTCTTCCGCATCTGACATGTCACACTGAGCGCAGTGTCATGTAACGGGCTCAGGCAGCAGGGACAAGGCGGAGCCAAGGCCCGTTACATGACACTGCGTTCAGTGTATTACCGGACGAGGGTGGACATCGCTGCAGGAGGCGATAAACTGATTGCAGCGTGAATTGTCGGGCTCCAAGATGCAGAAGAAGACTAGGCCCAGAAGACCTATATAGACATTGGGGTAATGTTTTTTGTTTTTGTTTTTTTGCAGCCCAGGCACAATGAATAAATAAAAAATCTGCCTGATATCATCTTTAAGTTTAACTCCTGTTCTGAGTAACTTGATAATTTATCTTTGTGCTTACTGGAGCTTCAGTTTACTGATACAAAGCTGTAAATCTCATAAATTTGATTAAATGATAAATAACGGCTTTCAACTTTCCCCCACTCAAATTTGATCGCCGCGTCTAAAGTTAATAAAAAGCATTCCCAGCAACTCAGCCAGGCTCATCAAAGCTATCAAAAAGTCTGATCAAAACAAAAATGGTACAGATAAAAACTTCAGATCACAACACAAAAAATTAGCCCTCATGCATCCCTGTATGCAGGATCTTGGCTGCAGCACCCCACTTTCATTACTGCAAACTAGGTCTGTACGTAATGACGGGCAATACAGGGGCAGGAGCGTCGTGACATCACGGCTCTGCTCCTCGTGATGACACGGCACTCCCCCTTAATGCAAGTCTATGGGAGGGGGCGTGACGGCCGCCGTGCCCCCTCCCATAGACTTATATTGAGGGGGAGGGCCGTGACGTCGCGAGGGGGCGTAGCCGTGACGTCACGATGCTCCGGCCCCTGTATTGCCCGTCATTACGCACAGAGAGAGTTTGCTCTGTGCAGTAATGACAGCGGGGTGCTGCAGATGAGATCCCGGGGCTCCCCAGCAGCGGGACCCCCGTGATCTGACATCTTATTCCCTATCCTTTGGATAGGGGATAAGATGTCTTGGGGAGGAGTACCTCTTTAAATGGGCGCTGTCAGATACAAAAACTTTTGATAATGTTGTAAAGCATGCAAAACCAATGGGTTTTGCAATTGCTTTCATTTGGCTTTTTCAATATGAAATACTGAAAATTTTCTGTCAAACTGCCCCCCCCCCCCCCCCTTACCTGCTTGGACACATACTAGTCCTGCTGTGTCCATGCATCATCACCTATGTCATGGGCACACTTCCTTGATTGACGGCTGTGAGCGCAGGGCTCATAGCTGGAGGAAAAATCCTCACACTGTCAGCTTGTGTCCCGCTACTGTCGGTGAGGACAAGCTGGGAGTTGTAGTTTTGCTAATGCTAGGGGAGATGTGAGCAGACAGCATACTGAGGGAGGGGGCGGAGACCTGCACAGTGAGGCCACGCCCCCTCCCTTTGAGAAGAATTCAGACTAGTCAGCTAAATTAAGTGTAATAAATAAAGATGCTAGACACACAAAAATTACATGTACATGGTCGGGATTAGGTACTGAGTGATATATTTAAAAAAAAAATAATTGTTGGATCTGACTGGTGTGCTTTAAGGGGTTAAAGGGGTTGTCAACTGAATTTTTTATTTTATTTATTATTATTTTTCAACTGTTTGTCCTGCCTAATAATAAAACATTTTACTCTCCTCCTTCGCTCCCTTGTATCACAAGGCTACAAGGAAATACTTTATTTCTGTTAAACTTTTGACATGTTACCCTCCAACAGCATCTTCAGAAGTTGCCTTGGGAAAGTATGGCTTGTCTGCTAACCAGATCAGTGACTCGCCTTCCATCTCTGCATTTTCTACTCAACTATGGTCTGCTAAAAAAGGTACATAGCTGCTGTGTTCATTCCTGTTAAGATTGAATAGATTTTAAAGTATGCAAATCTGGCAGTGCGTCCTGGTATCACCCACATTGACAGCACCTTCAGAACACAATGTCTTCAGCTTGTCATGTCCGTCTTCAGCCGCACTTCTGTTTATAGGCGCCACAAATATGTTCTAGCAATAAAATGAAGTTGGCATTGTTGTCTTTTGATGAGGGATGGTGGGTTTTGGTAAGGCGCCTTTGTTTCTGGTTTAGATGTCTTTGTTTTTCTTGCAGCACCAGCCTCAGAGCACCCTTGTTCATGGGGTTGATCCTAAGAAAACCTTTTATGTCCTTAATCCTCACTCCAACCTACCTGGCACAGAGGAGCGTTTCAGAGATTGGTTCAAAAAGTAAGTTTTTGGCTGCTGTTTCACCCCTGTGACTAATTTACCACAATCTATTACCAAACTGCTTATATTAAGAAGGCATTTCAGTTATGTGAAATCTCTTTTCTCGGTCGCTCTTCATTGGGGGACACAGACACCATGGGTATATGCTCTTGCCTCTATGAGGCACTGACACTAGGAAAAAAAGTCGGCTCCTCCCTGGCAGGATATACCCGCCCACTGGAAGTGAGGTAATCCGTTTTAGCTAGTGTCAGTAGGAGGCAAGACACAGGTCTGGGAGCTCCTCAGACCTGGTCTCTTTTTTTTTTTTGTTATTTTCTAGTAAGGGTTGTATATGAAGACCGCGGGTGAGAATTTCATCCACAGGTCTGCGACGGTTGAGCACCTCTTTTCCGTCATGGGGCCTGCCGTGGTGACAGCCTGTTCTACAGCACCATCTGTCCCCCTTTTTTTCCCCGCAGGGTCCAAGGTTTCACCCCAATGGGGAGTTTCCTCCCAACGCTGTAGGTTGCTGCGTGTGCTTCTTACTTGCATTCGTAGTCATGTCTTTTGATCTTCCCAGCTCCAGTGTACAGGATTCAGATCCCTCTGGTGACACAACATGGCTCCTCCGTACCACGGTGTTTTCGCAGGGTTCCTGGGGGCTACGTCCACCCAGTACTTTGATCCGTTACCGTAGGGTGGCATTTCCTCGCTCCTACAGTACATGGTGCTCTTGGGAAATTCCCTTCCAACAGGAGGTACAGGGATCAGGAAGCTTGGCGCGGTCAGTGCCTGAGTTTCATCTCCACCTCCCCTTGTTTTCTCCTCCACTAGGGGGACTATTTCACTGAGCACTTCTGCCAAGATGGAGCCATCTCGCGCTTCCCCCTATATGGGTGGGGTACCTAGCTGGGCCTTTGTTTTTTTTCTGGGAGCGATCAGAAGTGCTTTCCGCTGGCTCTGCTTGAGTGCTTACTGCTCACTGTTGCAGCCTGGCCCTCCTCCTGTTTCTGGTTGTCTCCTGCTGTTCATGCAGCTAGGGCATTTTCCTTGTAGGAGGGGGTTTATGCAATCTTGTATAGCTCAGCGACAGCTAGCCTGCCATTGCTCTCTTCCTTCCTTGGCGCAATATCCCAGGAATCGTGTGCTCATCCTTCCCAGTGTCAGTGACGCTACACTGCCACTCCGATCTTTTGGAGTAACCTTCTTGTGCCCAGAGCCTGGGAGTCCCAACTGGATTCCCTTTTGCCTTTCCCTACATTTCCATCCTGACGAGACATTGCTGAGAGTGCTCTGGTTGGCTCCGACCGCTGGGTCCAAGACCAATTAATCATTGTTTTGGGCTCTCTCCTAGACTGCCTTGGTGTACCTTATTTCCTGGGTGGGTCCTCCTGGTCCTTTGTGATGATTGCGGTCTCTGGTATGTGTAGTGCCCCTGTCCAGGCTTCTCTGCGATCCCATTGTGGATCAATCTTTTTGCACCTCTCTTCTTGTCACGACAAACCAGAATGTCTCCCGGAGCGTTCCATGTTGCTTTTCCGGGTACCCGGGTTAATCCTTACTTTCGGTTTCCTCATTCGGGGTCTATATACTCCGGGGTTGGACGGCAAGCCTGTCTAACGGGTTGTTCCAGTTGGGCCATTTTTTTGGCTGCAACATGGCTGTGGTTTCTTCCGGCTCTTCAGCCTGTATGTTGTCCTCTGAGTCCGCTCTTCTCCCTGGGTGCTCACACTGTGCTCCTGGGACAGTGGGTTTTGGCGCCTACAGCTTTTTGGTTCGGATCTTCTGCACCATGCCTCTCTGGAGACGGTTCCAGTCTCTCTCTTCCAGACGTTTCTGGTCTTCACCTTGACTGGTTCGCCTCCGGCTCTCCCTGGCATTTTCTCGCCAGGTTCTCTGGTTTCGGTTGATCCTCTGTATGGGGTTCTCTTGTGTTTCCCTTTTTTGTTCCCAACCGGGTTCTCCTTCTGTCTGGTTCTGTGCTTCTTGGAGTTGGTTTCCTACCTCCTTCCAGGTTGGTTCAGCCCATCGGTTCTCCGCATCGCCCCTTCTTATCTCTTTCTGTGGCCTGTTGGTTTAGAGTCTCTAAGGACTATCCCTTCCTTGGTGTCCTAGTCCATCTCCATGGACAGTGGGAAGTGTCGGACGCTCAGTTCCAGGCCTTGGTTGCCTTTTAACCCAGGATCTCCTGCTTGAGTCTTACGGCCGGCTGGGGTTCAGTCTTTGGACTGACTCCCTTCTTCCAACACCAGGGACTGCTTTAGTATGTCCCATAGTCTGTGTCCCCCAGTGAAGAGCGACTGAGAAAAGGAGATTTTTTAAAAAAAAATTTTTTTTTTTTTTTTTTTGCTCGCCGTAAAATCTTTCTTGTAGCGTTCATTGGGGGACACAGCACTCATTTCTTTCTTTTCCGGATAGCCTTTTCTGGTTCTTTGTGTTTCTCCGGGATTCCTTTCTAGGGTCCTTCAGACTTGTCTCTTGGTTGGATTTTCCTACTGCTTTGTGTCAAAACTGATTTCCTCCCTTCCAGTGGGCGGGTATATCCTGCCAGGGAGGAACTGACTTTTTCCTAGTGTCAGCGCCTCCTAGTGGCAAGAGCATAAACCCATGGTCTCTGTGTCCCCCAATGAAGGCTACGAGAGAGATTTTATGGTGAGTAGAAAAAAAATCTCCTTTTCACATGATATCCAGCACCGGCTCTGGCCTGTTACAAGGCATCCTCACACTAAGTCATTCTATTAGGAAATGTTTTAAACAAAGTATGTCGGATGCCATAAAAACTGAGCTAAACTTAACCCATTATTACACACTGGTGTAAATATACAGCACCAGCAGCTTTACAAAGCAGTGCAGTCACCAGTGGGGATTCTATAAAACTCTTAGTTTTCTAAGTCTTCTAAGCCCTGGGATTCCCCAATCAATGAAAATTTTTGGTTGTTTTTATCCATTTTTTTATTTTTTTTGCCTTGGGTACCTCTGATTTTAACAAATGGCAACAAAATAAAAAAAATTGTCAAATGTAATCAGGGCATAAGTGGCTACAAAATGATGTAAAGATATATATTATTTCTTACTTTTTTTAATAGTAGCTTTTCAAAGGGGTTGTCGGGCAACGAAAAAGAAATAAAAGATTGACTGTGAGCTATTTATTTTTTTATTTTTTTTTGTATTTCCGCAATGCAAAGCTATTCTAGTCCTGCTGAACCCAATAGCGACTACTGTGTGGACCAGAAGTTGTGCTCTTAATGCATCTTTATGAAGGTTATATTGAGCATGTAAAAATGTAAGGGAGAGATCCATAGAAAAGTCACTTCCAGTCCACAAATAGTACAGTATAATGCTGGTCATGTGGACGAGCAGCAGGTCTGTAATTGTATTAAATTGTGGAAAGCCACATAGTAGGAGCTATAGACACCTTTTTGTGTCCTTTTTTTTATGAATAATTTTGCTTCTGCAGCTTCTATAAATCACTACACATCCCAAGCTGCAGAATTTCTGTTAGGTTAGTTTTCACATATGGTGTCAATCACCTAATATGTGGAATTTGTCCTCTCATAGACCTCTGTCTGTCTTGGGAAATGCTAGCAGAATGCTTGGGTGTATAGGGAGAGGTATAAGCAGTAGAAAGAGAGAAGTACTCATGCCGCTGTACAGAACACTGGTGAGACCTCACTTGAAGTATTGTGCGCAGTACTGGAGACCATATCTCCAGAAGGATATAGATATATAGATCTAGAGAGAGTTCAGAGAAGATACTAAACTAGTACATGGATTGCAGGATAAACCTTACCAGGAAAGGTTAAAGGACCTTAACATGTATAGCTTGGAAGAAAGAAGAGACAGAGGGGATATGATAGAGACTTTTAAATACATAAAGGGAATCAACATGGTGAAGGAGGAGAGTATATTTAAAAGAAATACTACCACTAGGGGACATAGTTTTAAACCTTTGCCCTCTAATTTAACTTACATGAGGAAGTATTACTTCCTGAGAGAGTAGTGGATGCATGGAATAGCTTTCCTGCAGAAGTGGTAGCTGCAAATACAGTTAAGGAGTTTAAGCATGTATGGGTAGGCATAAGGCTATCTGTGGTGTCCCAGTACCAGAGTGCATCCTGTCAGGTAAACACTGCTTCAGGTGCCTACGATAGGCCCTGCTGCTCAAGTGATGCTGCGCTATTCATTGTAATATTTATTCTGTTAAATTTACTTTATGTTCCACTGTATCCTTAAGGAATAGTCAGGATATCTGTAAGGAGGTATGAGGCAGAGTACCCATGTGACCCTGATTGCCCAGTGGGAACCCACAAATCGCCCTGTATATAGTGTAGGGGGAGAGGAGCTATTCAGTTTAGTTGAGCTCTAGTTCAGAGTTCAGTTTCTGCTGTGTGCAGAGCTCTGTGTGAGCTGCAGTGTGAAAAGAAGTCAGAAGAAGTGTGAGGTGATTCCAAGGGAAGCCTAAATAAAATCTCTTATCAAAGCAACCCTACAATTCTGCGAGTGCTCCCTGCACAGGATTTGGTGAGTTCATACCCTGGTGGTTCCAGTAAATTGGACCTTAGCAGAACCCTAGTACGTGTGGGATATCTCCAAATCTCAAGTCCGTCATATCTAATAGCAAGTCAATTCAAGTCGGTGCAAAGTCCCAGCAAGGCCACAGGATTCCCACGGGTTACACTGCATCCCCTCCTACTCTGCTCTGTACTGCGAGTATTGTACCATCTGCTCCCCCCCCCCCCCCAAATTAATGATCAGCCCAGCGGGGCACTACTCACAAATGTCACGTTCAAGCACTGCCCTCCTCCTCTTTGTTGGGGGACGCTGGCACTGGAACTCGCTGTACGCCAGCGAACGGCTGTCAGGGCATGCTGGGAGTTGTAGTTTTGCAAAAGCTGGACCACTGGTGTCTGCTGTATCCCTATGCCCGGGCTGCAAAACAGAAAGAAAATAAACTTTAAACTCCCCTACTGTCGGGGCCACACGCTGGGAACTGGAACGCTGGGCAGCCGTCAGCCTATCACCGGCCGGAGCAATGTCCCGCCCCTGCCAGTGATAGGCTAAGCCCACTGTCATGTAAGAAGCCGGCCAGAGCTTCTTACATGACAGTGGGCTCAGCCTATCACTTGTAGGGGCGGGACATCGCTCCGGCCGGTGATAGGCTGACGGCTGCCCAGCGTTCCAGTCCCCAGCGTGTGGCCCCGACAGTAGGGGAGTTTAAAGTTTATTTTCTTTCTGTTTTGCAGCCCGGGCATAGGGATACAGCGGACACCAGTGGTCTCCAACCTGCGGTCCTCCAGCTATTGCAAAACTACAACCCCCAGCATGCATGGACAGCCGTTGGCTGTCCGGGCATGCTGGGAGTTGTAGTTTTGCAACAGCTGGAAGTCCGCAGCTTGGAGACCACTGGTGTACAGTGAGTTCCAGCGCCAGCGTCCCCCAACAAAGAGGAGGAGGGCAGTGCTTGAACGTGACATCTGTGAGTAGTGCCCCTCTGGGCTGATCATTAATTGGGGGGGGCGGAGGGAGCAGAACTGCGCTGGCAGGTCACATAGGATTAGTTCCCCCGATGTGGGGTCAGCGCTGCGCTAGGCTGATAATACATTCCCGAGGGGGAGGGGCCCAACCGGTATTGCGGTATGGGGGAAAATTCATGTCGTGCAGCCCAATAAATTCGGTATTCGGTATGAACCGGTATACCGCCCAGCCCTAGTTGACACTAAAAAATAAATAAAGCCCAAATAATTGTCAATTAAGAAGAAAATAAATTGGAATATTAGTGCACTATTACGTGTGTTTTTATTGTTTTGCAGTGAACCCGGATGGAAGGGAGTGATCAAATCTGCTCCAAAATCTGATGAGCTCCAGTCTGCCCTGACTAATCAGGATCTCTATATGTAAGTATATGATATTGTAGCATGCTTTGTATTACGTTTGATAGTAATGAGAACAGACAATTCCTTGAGTCCATATGTCCTCTCTACAGATATGTGGGGCATGGAGCTGGTGTGCACTTCTTGGATGCTCAGACCCTACAGCGATTAGACTGTAATGCAGTAGCATTACTGTTTGGATGTAGCAGCGCTGCCTTGGCAGTTCGGGGAGAACTGGAAGGAGCAGGCATAGTTTTGAAATACTTAATGGCTGGATGGTAAGTCTATTGTCTGTGAACTTCTAAATAAGTATACCGTAGTATGTGTGTAGTTGTACCCTTATAAAGTACACAGTTCTGGGTCCAGAGGCCATCTGACACTTATTCCCTATCTTGTGGATAGGAAACAAGTTTTTAGGTGCTGGAATACTCCTTTAAGGCAATAGTCTAGCAGTTTTTTGTTTTTATTTCATTATTGAATTATTATTTTAAAGGAACCCTAAATCTACAAAATTATTTAGAAATAGTTAATCCCATAATATAATCCGCCATATATGATGTACCAATGCATTAGGATAGTTGGGTGTCCCAACCATGTTGAGCCCTGCCTTTTTGCCATTTTTTTTTTCCTGTACGAAAGAGAGAAACAATAGTTCTGCACACATGAGAGGTGCCACTTAGGTTTCTTAAACACTGTGTTTAAGGCTCTGTTACAAATGGACGTTAATGGCTTATTTTTTTTTTTTTTTTTTTACCTACTTTGGCTGACATTAACGACCGTTATTGTAACGGAGCCTAACTGGAGTTATAACGGGCAAAGAGAATCCCATTCACTTCAATGGAGTTCCTCTAACGTCTGTTATAACTCCCGTTATTGCGGCCGAAGATAGTGGGAGAAAAAGGCGTGCCATGCGCAAATTCCTTGCTTATTCTTGTTTATTATATCGCCTCCAGGGATGTGGAAATGTAATAAAAATAAAAAAAAACTGTTGTCTACGGGACTTAAACTAACCAAAATCGTCCCTCATGACGATTCACATGTCCGGGCCAATTTTCGCTTTTACACTCTCGTTTTTTCCTCCTCGTCCTATAATAGCCATAACTAACTACTATGATACCTTTTAATTGTTTTATAACATATGCTCCGAAACCCCCCAAAAATATTGAAGTAAAATTGAAATGGTAAAAGATAGTTTTGCAAATTTGGTGGCTTTCTTTTCTACACCATTTACTTTGTGGTTAAGCTAACATGTTATTTTGATTCTTTAGGCTTTTTCAAAAAAAATTTAATTGCCATTTTCTGACCCCAGTAGCTTTTTTTTTCCGCATACCAGGCTGTATGAGGGCTCATTTTTGTGCCATAATGTTTTTTTGTATTGGTACCATTTTGGTATTGATCGGACTTTTTAATCGCTTTTAACTTTTTTTCTGGGATATTATAAAAATTGCAATTCTGTATTTTTGTTTATTTTTATTTTTTTACATTTATGTCATTTACCGATTACAGATACATAATGTGATATTTTAATAGTTTGTACAATTACGCACTCAGCGATACCGAATATGTTTACTTTTATCATGTTTACTTGGTTTTATATAGGAAAAGGGGGTGATTTGAACTTTTAATATGGCAGGGGTTAAAGGAGATGTCCGACGCAGAGTTTTTCCATTCCGTTCTGCCCGGGCTGCAAAAAAGACAAAACAAACTTTCACTTACCCCCATATGTTCTCCTGGAGCGCCGCAACAGTCGGTCAGCCGGGCTGTTTAATTCCTACTTCCTTTAGCCCGGTATGTCACACGGCACTTCAGCCTATCAAAGGCTGAAGCGGGACATTGCTGCGGCCGGTGATAGGCTGAAGCGCCGTGTGACGTACCGGGCTAAAGGAAGTAGGAAGTATACAGCCCGGCCGACCGATCAGCTGTTGCGGAGGTCCAGGAGAACATATGGGGGTAAGTGAAAGTTTGTTTTGTGTTTTTTTGCAGCCCGGGCAGGATGGAATAGAAAAAGTCTGCACCGGACATCTCCTTTAATGTGTGTCTTTTAATAAAACTTTATTTTTTTATATTTTTTTACACTTTATTAGTCCCTCAGGGGACTTTTAGGTGGCATCATTAGATTCCTCATACAGATCAATAGAGTTCTATTGAACTCCATTGATCTGTGTGCTCTGCAATCCATTGATAGAGCTTTGTCCAGTCAGGCTCTATCAATGACAGAGCCATAAACACCAGGGAAGCAGAGGTAAGCCCTCCAGTTACCTCTATAGTGGATCGCCTGGACATGGCCTCAGCCGCCCTTATGCAAATAACTAATTTAGGCCTCAAATGCGCATGGCGCTCTCACTTTGGAGCCCTGCCGTATTTCAAGGCAACAGTTTAGGGCCACATATGGGGTATTTCTGTACTCGGGAGACATTGAGTTACTTATTTTGTGGAGATTTTTCTCCTTTTATCACTTCTGAAAGTGAAAAAAATTTACTACACCAAGACGTCTGTTTAAAAACTTTATTTTTTTTATACACTTACATGCTGGGTTTTTCCTTTTTATTTTTCATTTTCACAAGAGGTAAAAGGGGAAAAGCCCCAAAATTTTAACTCCATTTCTCCCGAGTACGGAAATACCCCCTAAAGTGCCCCGCGGGTGGACAACAGGGCTCAGGGGTGAGAGTGCACTATGTACATTAAATTGGGGATTTGCACAGGGGTGGCTGATCGTATCAGAGGTTTTAACATTAATGCTAAAAGCAACAAACCCACATGTGACCATTTACACCCCACAGGTGTCTGAAAACTTTTTGAAACAGTGGTTCGTGAAAATTAAAAATGTTATTTTTCTTTTGCACAGCCCACTGTTCCAAAAATCTGTCTAATGCCAGTGGGGTTCAAATGCTCACTGCAACCCTTATTACATTCCCTGAGGGGTGTAGTTTCCAAAATGTGGTCACATTTGGGGGGTCTTTGTAAACGCACATGGCTCCCGACTTCAATTCCAGCCAAATTCTCTCTCCAAAAGCTCAATGGCGCTCATTCTCCTTTGAGCTCCTAGTGCGCCCCTCAAAGCACTTTACGTCCACGTATGAGGTATTTCCATACTCAGAAGAAATGGGGTTACAAATTTTGGGGGGCTCCTTTTCTCCTATTACCCCTTATAAAAAAAAGAAAAATAATGGGTAACACCAGCATTTTAGTTAAAAATAAAAATTTTATTTTTCATTTTCATGTCCAACTTTGACGAAAATTTGTCAAACACCTGTGGGGTGTTAAGGCTCACTATACCCCTTGTTACGTTCCGTGAGGGGTGTCGTTTACAAAATGGGTCACACGTTGGTACTTATTTTTTTTGCGTTTGTCAAAATTGGGAAATTGCTGCAAAACTTTGAAGCCCTCTGTCTCCAAAAAGTAAAAACATATCAACTTTACGCTTTCAATATAAAGTAGACATATTGTATATGTGAATCAATATATAATTTATATGAAATGTCCACTTTCCTTACATGCAGAGAGCTTCAAAGTTAGAAAAATTTTCTACTTTTTCATGAAATTTTAGAACTATGTCACACTATTGACCAAAATTTACCACTATCTTAAAGTAAAATATGTCAAGAAAAAACAATCTCTGAATCAAATCCATAAGTAAAATCATCCCAGAGTTATTAAGGTATAAAGTGAAGGTGATCAGATTTCCAAAAAAATGGGTCATAATGGGCTATGTCCTTTAATGACGCAGGATGTATATTTACGTCCTGCGCTGGCTCCCACGATATAATGCGGGGTCATGCGGTTAACCCGCGTAATATCTGGTCGGTCCCAGCGGCCATCAACGGCCGGGACCCGCGGCTAATACCAGATATCACCGATCGCGGTGATGCCTGGTATTAACCCTTCAGACGCGGTGATCAAAGTTGACCGCCGCATCTGAAGTGGAAACCAAACGCATCCCGCCAGCTCAGTCGGGATGTTCGAGACCGCCGCCGTGTCCCAAGCAGCTTGCAGGAGGCGAGGAGGATCTCTACCTGCCTCCTGCGTGTCCGATTGCCGAATGACTGCTCCGTGTCTGAGATCCAGGCAGGAGCAGTCAAGCAGAGATAACACTGATCAATGCCATGGTAATGCATGGCAGTGATCAGTGTAGGAAATCAGTGTGTGCAGTGTAGGCTATAACATTGCAAAAAAAGTGTTAATAAATGTGATTTAACCCCTTCCCTAATAAAAGTCAGAATATTCCCCCTTTTTCCCATAAAAAAAAAAGTTAATAAATATAAACATATGTGGTATCACCGCGTGTGTAAATGTCCGAACTATAAAAATATATAGTTAATTAAACCGCACGGTCAATGGCGCACACGTAAAAAAAAATTCCAAAGTCCACTTTTTATAGCATTAAAATATGAATAAAGAGTGATCAAAAAGTCCAATCAAAACAAAAATGGTACCGGATCACGGCACAAAAAATGAGCCCTCATACCGCCCCATATGCGGAAAAATAAAGTTATAGGGGTCAGAAGATGACATTTTTAAATGTATACATTTTCCTGCATGTAGTTATGATTTTTTCCAGACGTACGACAAAATCAAACCTATATAAGTAGGGGATCATTTTAATCGTATGGACCTACAGAATAAAGAGAAGGTGTCATTTTTACAGAAAAGTGCGCTGCGTAGAAAGGAATGCCCCGAAAATTTAAAAAAAAAGGCATTTTTTGTTGTTTTTTTTTCTTATATTTTGTTGCACATTTTTGGGTAAAATGATTAATGTCACTGCAAAGTAGAATTGGTGATGCAAAAAAAAAAGCCATAATATGGATTTTTAGGTAGAAAATTGAAAGGGTTATGATTTTTAAGGAAAAAATGAAAATGTAAAAACTGAAAAACACTGCATCCTTAAGGGGTTATAAATAAGCTCTGTTTTTCTATTCCTGGGTAACCCCTTTTAGGAAAGATACTTAATTCCACAGAACTCGAGTGCAGCAATCCGTTTTATCCAGCGCACGCGTGTAGATGGCATCCCTGCTTAATTGACTGTCACAAATTCCTATATCCAAATCTTTCACCTGTGCACAATTTGTATGCACAGCGCAGGAACAAGATTTGGAAACTGGGGTCCAGTGCAGGAAGCGGAGTCCTGTCTGTGAATCAAGCAGTGATAGAGATAGGAGGGGATCGAGGAGGTGACCAGCCCTCAGCACTTCAGAGGCTTGGGAACATCTCTTTGACACCAGAGAATTAAAGGAAATCTGTAACTACATTCACCCACATTAAACAGCAGTACTGGCTGATAGAGCGGGTGACACTGATTAAAACGATACCTTGTGTGTCCAGATCTGTCCTTGCGTTCCGGAGACATCTTTATTTTAGTGAATATGCAAAAGTCTGGGGCATGGGCGGAGCTACGATCCCATCCTCTGGCACAGTGACGTCAGCGCTCGGCCCCGCTTATTAATATTCACTTTGTTCCCTGCTCTGTCTTAGTGCCTACTGCACAATGCAAAACTACAACTCCCAGCATGCCCAGACAGCCAGGCATGATGGGAGTTGTAGTTTTGCATTGTGCAGAAGGCACTAAGACAACAGTGAATGAAGGGAATATTAATAAACCGGGCCGAGCGCTGAACAGCGGTGACGTCACTGTGCCAGAGGATGGGATCGTAGCTCCGCCCATGCCCCAGACTGCTCATTTGCATATTCACTAAAATAAAGAGGTCTCCGGAACGCAACGACTGATCTGGACACAAAAGGTATCATTTTGATCATTGTCACCCGCACTACCAGCCAGTACTGCTGTTTAATGTGGGTGAATGTAGTTATTAAAGAAGTCTCATGCCAGTATGTACAGGAAAAACGTGGATCGGGGATGAGTTTTAGATCATGGGGGTCCGAGCGCTATGGCCCCCCGTGATAGTATGTATGACAAAGTGACGTGTCACGACCCCCGCCCCCTCCATATATCTCTATGGGAGAGCTGAAGATTGCCAAACGGCTCCGTACAGACGAGCACAGGGTCCTCAGCACTTGGACCCCCCCGGGATCTAAAACTTATCCCCTATCCTGTAGATAGGGGATAAGTTTTTCCTGTACATACCGGCATTAGATTTCTCCTTTTAAGGCATTTTCTCCACTATGGAAGCACAGACTGATAAGGCAAAGTAGACACATTGTACCTTTATTATAACCTTTAATATAATTGTCAGCTGACAGATTCACTTTAAGGGTGCGTTCACACTGAGTAATTCAAGAGGAATTTACTCGAGTAATTTCTCATGAATTCTCCGCTCTAAATTAATGCACATCTCCTCTGCCCATTGACTTTAATGTTTTTTCCGCTGTCCTGCTCACACTGTGGAAATTCTGCTAGCAGAATTCCGACGCTGAATTCCGTTCCGCTTGAAGAAAGAACATGTTCATTCTTCAAGCAGAATCCGCGAGCAGAAATCAACGGTAAAAAAAAATTCCGCCTGACATAGTTTTTGCGCGGAAATGGCTGAAAAACCCTTCACTTCTTTCTCCCCCATTTCCGCGCGAAAATAACATTCTTTTTTCCGCCCGTAAATTTTTCGGAGTAAATTCCTCATTATTTACTCCGTGTGAACGCACCCTAACTTTTAGGTCTTGACCAATGGTAACATTTGAGGTAAAGATAAGCTGCTTGCTTATTCAGTTGTATGTTTTTAAATTTTTTTTTAATTTTTTTTAAACAGCCCCCTGGTGGTCGGAAACTTGTGGGACGTCACAGACAGAGAGATTGACCGCTACACTGTGGCATTCCTGCAAGGATGGTTGAAGGCCGGGGCTGGCGCTTCACTTCTGAAATACTTATCCGAATCCCGCCAGGCTCCCAAGCTAAAGTACATTATTGGTGCAGCTCCTGTGGCTTATGGTTTACCTGTGGCCTTGCAATGAAATGCGCGCAGCCTTATGTAGCATTCCGTGCACTGTATAGAAAGCTGTTTATAGTAGTGAAGTCTAACAAGCAATGTAAATTCTATTGTCATATCTACAAAATTATAACTAGCATTTTCCTTATTTAAACTGCTAGGAAATCTATTGTGGCATCCACACAGGTCTAACCTGCCGGATAATGTCTGCTGGTTTTATGTAGTGTTCTATTATAACAGAAGTGAATGTTCTCTCATTCCTGGTCCATGAAGTGTATAGTTAGGTTTTTGTATTTATTACGGATTTGAAAAAAATACACTATTTTTGCAGTCTCAATGGGCTGTTTTATATATTGAAACATATTTATGTGCTTACATTTTAGAGATGAAAGTTTAAGAAAATATTTCTAATGCATGAGCGTGTCCAGGGAAATATAAAAACTTGCATAATAAAGATCTTGTCTTTTTGTTTTTCTTAGGGTACGTTCACACCACGCAGATTTGATGCTCAGGATCTTCTGCTGCGCATTTCAGTGTAAACTAAATGATTGAGCACCGCTTCTAATCTGCAGTTACAAATCCTGCGCATCAAATCTGCATAGTATACTGCAGTGGTCTTCAACCTGCGGACCTCCAGATGTTGCAAAACTACAACTCCCAGCATGCCCGGACAGCCAACGGCTGTCCGGGCATGCTGGGAGTTGTAGTTTTGCAACATCTGGAGGTCCGCAGGTTGAAGACCACTGGTATACTGTATGTATGAACGTACCCTTAAAATTGTGTATCACTTCTGTATTTGGTTCACAAATATTTCTGTTCTGTTGCTCACTCATTCTGACATCCACTGCTCACTCACCATGCTGTGCTGGGTCTCCTCATTTGAAAACTGCAGGCTGCTCTCTAAAAACCCCTCTTCTGTTTTCATGCTGCACATGTTACAGAGAGGAGGATTATCACATAATTACATAATGTCCACCTCTTATGCATATATCTGTGTATTTTTATTTCATGTTATATATCAAAAACTTTCAGTGAAGAAATGCAGAAGAGCGATACAGGTCTGTCTTCAGTGAAGCTCAGAGATTCACTGAGTCTCTGCAGTCTGATAGACAGGACAGGAGTGGGCGCAGAGAAGTGCTAGTCCCATTCACCTTTACAGGATTTTGTCCCGGCCTGTGCTTCAGCTAGGACAAAGATGATGTTGCAGCTGGACAGAATTATGTTCTGGATGGTATGGGGACCCCTAGTGATCTTTTTTCATAAGCCATGATTTCTATAAGACTTTGCGGGAGATTTATCAAATCCTGTGCAGAGAAAGACCAATCGGAAAGTCTTCTTTCATTTTCCAGAGACCTTTCCAAAAATGAAAGAAGCAATCTGGTTGCTATGGGCAACTGGGCAATTTTTCCTCTGCACAGGTTTTGATAAATCTCCCCCATTATTATTATTTTTTTTTTTGTATATTAGAAAGCCTTACACCTAAAACCTAAGTTTCTACTTTGGGTGTTTTTGTGCATTTTTCCCCTCAAAAAACACCAAAACGGCCCCCATGACGTTTTTTCATTGAAAAAACGCTGCGGCCAGATGTTAGCTGTATCAATGAGAAATGGCAAAATTATTTTTCCACTTTGTGTTTTTCAGTTTGGCTTTTTTTTTTTTTTTAAATGCTTTTGGCGTTTTTTCACACTCTTTAAGCTCCTTGGCGGTTTTGCAAAGTCGCAGCATGTTGAGCCTATGGCGTTTTCCCCTAAATTTGTGCCGTTTTTCTCCCATAGAAGTCTATAGGAGTAAAAAAACGCCATGTGGGTTTTAAAGGAAAACTGTCAGCTTTCTTCCCCCGCACTAACCAGCAGTACTGGCACTGAGAAGAGGGAGGGGGAGGAATATTGATGAGCTGGGTGGCGCTGCGGCCGGCACTGACGTCAGAGTGCCAGTTAGCACCTCATTTGAATATATAGAAGATTAAGGCCAAACGGCGCAGCGGATCCGGGCACGGTAAAGATCAAACTGATCAGCGTCCCCCGCACTACCAGCCAGTACTGCTGGTTAGTGCAGGAGGGACAAAGCTGACAGTTTTCCTTTAACTTTGGTGTTTTTGTGATGGAGATACCTTTTTATTAAAATTTCATAGGTTACCATTAAAAAATTTTTTAAAGATACAGTAGTGATGAAGAAAATTGTATCTAACGAAATTTCTTTTTTATAAAAAAAAAATGTTAGTAATTTTTAAAACAGGGATCAATTTCTGTGTGTGGGTAGGGCACTAAAAAATGTAGCAGACGATAATAAAAATGTAGTGTCTGTGTGTTTCACTTTTTAGGTAGTACTACTTCTCCCAGCATGGAGCACACTGTTCCATGCTGGGAGTAGGATTACCTGTACTAATGGACAGATCTCTTCGGTATAATGTATAGATGCAGCGGACACTCTTCTATGGTTCCCTGCACTGCCGTATATACTAGAGTATAAGCCGAGTTTTTCAGCACGATTTTTCGTGCTGAAAACGCCCCCCCCACGGCTTAGATTTGAGTGAACTCTCCACCTGTCAATCCCTTCATCAGTGGTCTTCAACCTGCGAACCTCCAGATGTTGCAAAACTACAACTCCCAGCATGCTGGGTGTTGTAGTTTTGAAACCTCTGGAGGTCCGCAGGTTGAAGACCACTGCGGCCTTCGTCATCATCCAGCCCCCCAGTGAAAATGGACAGCCTGCAACGACTAATCATCCCCACCGGATGGTCCCTGCAGCATAGATGGCCCGGACCAGCTCGCCCTAACTTCCCGCTGAGGGGAGGTGAGTACAAAACAAAAGGAGGGGGGGGGGGGGCTGGATAATGATGAAGACTGCAGTGGTCTTCAACCTGCGGACATGCTGGGAGTTGTAGTTTTGCAACATCTGGAGGTTCGCAGGTTGAAGACCACTGATGAAGGGATTGACAGGCGGTGATGATGAAGGGGGGGGGATGATGATGATGATGATGATGATGATGATGATGATGATGATGATGATGATGAAGGGTGCCTGGATGATTACGTGGGGGGGGGGGGGATGCATTTCCCACCCTAGGCTTATAGTCGAGTCAATAACTTCCTGGGTTCTTTGGGGTAAAATTAGGGGCCTCGGCTTATATTCGGGTCGGCTTATACTCGAGTATATACGGTATACACCTATTCATATTTCCCGCAGAGAGCTGTGATTGGCCAGATGGTTCCAACCAATCACAACTCTGCGGAAAATATGAATAGGTGTATATATACGTCAGTGCAGGGGACCATAGAAGAGTGGCTGGCCACATCTATATATTATACAGGAGGAGCACAGCGGGTGTCAGGAGTGACATCCACTGTGATCTGTCCTTAACTGCATGTACTCCCATGCTGGGAGCTGTAGTACCTGCATTAATAGACAGATCGCAACAGGTGTCAGAAGTTACACCCGCTGCGATCTGTCTATTCATGCAGGTACTACAGCTCCCAGCATGGAGCAGAGCGTGCTCCATGTTGGGAGTAATAGTACCTGCAGTAAAGGACAGATCACAACGTGTATCACTCCTGACACCCGATGTGATCTTCCTAGCTATTGCAGAGATGTGGAGTGGCTGTATACATCGCTCGCATCTCCGCACTATACTCCGGCCACTCACTCGTTCATATTTCCCTCTAAGAGCTGTGATTGGCTGCAACCATCTGGCCAATCCCCACTCTGGGCGGAAAATATGAATGAGTGATGTTCTATTCATATCACTGGCCGAAGTACAGAGCAGAGATGCGAGCGCTGTATAGAGCCACTCTGCATCTCTGCTATACTATGGGCGATCGTATCGGGTGTCAGGAGTCACACCCAGGGTGATAGGTCTATTAATACATGTACTACTACTCCCATCATGGAACAGTCTGTTCCATGCTGGGAGTAGTAGTATTACCTAAAAAAAAAAAAATTTTAAAGAGAAGTGAATATAAATTTTAATTTAATATATTTTCCCATCACTACTGCATCCTTGCCTTTTTTTTTTTTCCTTTTTTTTTTTTTTTTTTTGGTACCCAACACATTTTGAAAAAAGTCAAAGGGGCCAAAAATGCAATTTCCACTCAAAGGCAAAAAACGCCTGAAGAAAGGCAAGAAAAAAAATGCCACACAGGAAAATGCTGTGGTGTTTTTTTTTTTCTGGCTTTTTTTGGGCCACACAAAAAAAAGTAGAAACTTAGCCTTACACATATAAAATGTTTTTGAATCAGACAGTGCCCCTTTAAGCTTTGCTGCACCTAGTCCTAGATTATCCGCCTGCAACAGAAAATGTGTTACAGTGAAATACTTTATACTTTTAGAAACATACATTAAAGTATGGCTTTAGAGCTATATAATCCCTGCAAAAATTAGATTTCTGCTTATTTTTTTTTTTAAACATGAAATATAAGGGTAACAAAGCAAAGACAAGGTATTAAACAAGTCTATAACAGATGTCAAAAACATAGACCTGTATTTACAACTGAATCTAGGTTGTTCAAAAGGCAACCATATGGGGATATCTATTATGTCTTCCATGTTTTGGCTGTCTATTCATTTTTGTTCTTGGTTTTCTTCTTCTGATGAGATTGGTTCCTGGTACAATGGACTGAGACAGTACTAAAAAACACCATTAGGGTTTACATTTTCTTGTGTAAAATGTTAAGGAATTGCCATTGTGTAATATCAGTAAGGGTGGACTTGTACCACATTTTTGGCCATTTCAGTTTGCCAAATTCTAAGACATTACTGTCTCTTCCAGTAAAATGTATACATTAAAACTTCAGTTTTAATATATCCAATTATAAACAACACCTCAAACTTGGTGATCAGATATGGTCAGAGAATAACCCCTTCCCATATGTTAAAAAGAACTGGATAGAAGCTGATGCTAGAACTTAATCCATTACAGTAGAATCTCCCAATAGTGGACACTCACGGGGAATAAAAAAGTGTCCGCTATTGAGAGATTGGGAAAAAGGCTCAAAAACCTTTTCTAAATGTCTGAATACTTTACTGTACTCACTCCAGAGTGTAATTACCTATAAAACGGAATATTACAGTAGAATCTCCCAGTTCTGTTAAATTACCCCTTATCCTTCCCTCATATAATTTCATCCCCATTTATTCCCCCTGTGCCTTGTGTCAAATTATCCCCTTACCCCCCCCCCGTGCCACATAATTTCCCTCTTGATCCCTCTGTGCTATTTCATTCCCCCCCCCCCCCCCCCGTGCCATTTCATTCCCCCTTTATTATCCTCTGTGTAAATTCATCACCGCTCTCTTTATGATGTGACGCAGGGGAATAAAAGGGGGAAGAAATGGCTCGGGGTGGTAAAGAGGGGGTGATGAATTTGCACAAAGGGTAGTAAAGGGGGGAATGAAATAGCACAGGGGGGATCAAGAGGAAATTATGTGGCACATGGGATAATAAAGGGGGGGGATAAAGTGGCTCGGGAGGATCAGGGAAGGAGGGGGGGTGGGTGAATGATGTGGCTGGTGGATGTGCAGAAGCAGGAGATCACTGTTTAAACAGTGGTCTTCTGATTCTGTGCTGGGGGTGCAGCGGGGGCCTGGGCACCTTACTTTGTTAGTGGCTGTACCCCCTGACGGCGACCCTGTGTACAAGGTAGGGCTGGCACATAAGCCTGGTTGTCCTCTATTGGGGGGGTGTCCATGCCCGTTATTGGGAGTGTCCCCTATTCGTAGGGTGCAAATACATTAGGACTTATGGAACTTTGCTGGGGAATTAAAAACTGTCCACTATTGGGAGGTGTCCACTAAGGGAGATTTTACTGTACCTGTACTTTGGGTCTGCTCTCATTCATCTGGCATACAAATCGTTCCCCTGTCCAACACATATACCTTTTGTTTCCCTCCAATGTTGGACACCAAGTCTATGGCGTGCCGGAGGCATCGCGGGCTACCACTGCATTGAGTTTCTAACATTCAGCTTTTGCCTCTGGTGCTACATCTGTGCTGCAAGTAGTTGGAACTTTAGGGGAGGGTTCAATTTCTGTACCGGAAGTACAGTAGCCCACATTCCCTCAGGAGAATACAGACCTCCTGTACTACCCTAAAGTAAAGACATCCCTGTACAGTAATGTCTGTCCCACACAGACAAAAGTGCATAT
Source organism: Hyla sarda (assembly GCF_029499605.1). Classification (NCBI taxonomy): domain Eukaryota; kingdom Metazoa; phylum Chordata; class Amphibia; order Anura; family Hylidae; genus Hyla; species Hyla sarda. The sequence goes on along the minus strand of NC_079190.1, from coordinate 112,243,021 downwards.
TTCTTTCCACGGCACGCCAAATATGTTTTCTTGTGGTCGGTTGAGATGATTAAATCAATAGATTCACAATTAGGTCTTTCACATTAAAGGGGTATTCCAGGCAAAACCTTTTTTTATATATATATATCAACTGGCACCGGAAAGTTAAACAGATTTGTAAATTACTTCTATTAAAAAATCTTAATCCTTCCAATAGTTATTAGCTTCTGAAGTTTTCTGTCTAACTGCTCAATGATTATGTCACGTCCCGGGAGCGGTGCATGATGGGAAAATATCCCCATAGGAGCTGCACAGCTCCCGGGACGTGAGTCATCAGAGAGCAGTTAGACAGAAAACAGCAACTTAAATTCAGAAGCTAATAACTATTGGAAGGATTAAGATTTTTTAATAGAAGTAATTTACAAATCTGTTTAACTTTCTGGAGCCAGTTGATATATTAAAAAAAAGTTTTGGCCTGGAATAAGCCTTTAACATTGTGTGTGGTTCAGGGTCTGCTAGGCTTTGGCTTTTAGCAATAGAAACTCATCTAATGTCCACATTACATGTGGCTACTGTCCCCACAGCCCCTACAATACTGTGCCTAATGCCTGCCCTCCAGTTACTCTCCTCTATGCATGAGGCGCCCCCCACCATTACTGTGCCTCCTTCCTTTCTAAGTACCCCCACCCCCAAGATGATTACACTTGCAAGCAGGCTGCCCCACTCTTAATTATGGAGGCACACTGCTGGTGCTGCTCTGTTTTCATTCAGGACATCAATATATGGCTTGATGCAGAGTCCCTACACTCTACCCACCAACCAACGTCACATACCTGTTGGGCTGACAAATCCTGACCCTATGGTGTCTGGTGGTCCATAATTATTTATTTGGAGAATGTGTGGAACAGAATACCTTAAGAGCTGCTAGGTTGTGACAGAACAATCAGTCAAGTTTTCACCAAACCAGAGGGTGTCATCCGATGCAGTCTCTACACCCCCGCACCCTTCTTTACAATGCCACTGCCCAGAACTGTTCTGGTTTATTACCCTTCAGTGCAAATGTAAAAATCTTTTCCGATGCACAAGGGAGGTGGCAACCTGCATACCCAGCATCCTGGTCCCATCCCCTCTGCTCTTACATGCCCGCTCACTCCATGATTATTTGGGAGGTGGACAGGCATATTGGAGCAAAGCGGATGGAGACTTGATACAGGAAACGCTGTATGCCGGCTAATAACGGCACTATCTGCCAACCATGGAGCCGGGTAAGTACCTGATGGTTTACAATGTCAACAACACTATGAACTTTTTCTATTGGCTTCAGAGTGGGGAACAGGCTGTCAGTTTCCTTTCAACACTCAATGCTACTGGCAGTTTGGACCAAGAGGACACAAAACATTTTCCCTTGAGTACACAGCCTATTTTCATTTTTGCATTGGCATTTAACTCCTGTATTTATAAGACATAACTTTTTTTTTTTTTTTTTTTCAATCTACAGGCCCATATGAGGGCCGTCTTCAGTGCCTGGTACAGCAAATTGTGTTTTCTCTCTTCCCTGTGCTATGTGACCGAGACAATTATACTAAAGAACACACACAGATGGAAGACTTCGCTCAGCCACGAGTTTGGCCACCTAATAGTTTTGGGGATTGGTTTTGTTTTGAAAATCCAGTCTCTGAGTGCTTAACCCCTTAAGGACTCAGCCCATTTGGGCCTTAAGGACAATTACCTTATTTATCGGGGTATACCACGCACCGGCCTATAACACGCACCCTCATTTTACCAAGGATATTTGGGTAAAAAAAGTTTTTTTACCCAAATATCCATGGTAAAATAAGGGTGCGTGTGTGCGCGTGTATACCCCTATACATCCCCAGGAAAGGCAGGGGGAGAGAGGCCGTCGCTGCCCGCTTCTCTCCCCCTGCCTTTCCTGGGGTCTAGAGCGCTGCTGCCGGCCCTTCTCTCCCCCTGGCTATCGGCGCTGCTGCCCGTTCTGTCCCCCTGACTATCGGTACCGGCGCCCCATTGCCGGCGCCGATAGCCAGGGGGAGAGAAGCGGCGTCGACAGCCAGGGGGAGAGAAGGGGCAGCGGCACCCATTGTCGGCGCCGCTGCCCCGTTGCCTCCCCCCCCCATCCCCGGTGGCATAATTACCTGGGTCGGGTCCATGCTGCTGCAGGCCTCCGGCGTGCGTCCCCCTGCGTCGTTGCTATGCACGGCGCGGCGCACTGACGTCATGCACCGCGCCGTGCAGCGCATAGCAACGACGAAGGGGACGCACGCCGGAGGCCTGCAGCAGCGCGTACCCGACCCAGGTAATTATGCCACCGGGGATGGGGGGAGGCAACGGGGCAGCGGTGCCGGCAATGGGTGCCGCTGCCCCTTCTCTCCCCCTGGCTATCGGCGCCGGTACCGATAGTCAGGGGGACAGAACGGGCAGCAGCGCCGATAGCCAGGGGGTGAGAAGGGCCGGCAGCAGGGCTCTAGACCCCAGGGAAGGCAGGGGGAGAGAAGCGGGCAGCGACGGCCTCTCTCCCCCTGCCTTTCCTGGGGCAGTATCAGCGTATAACACGCACATAGACTTTAGGCTAAAAATTTTAGCCTAAAAAGTGCGTGTTATACGCCGATAAATACGGTATAATTTTTGAGTTTTCATTTTTTCCTCCTCGCCTTCAAAAACTCTTTTATATTTTCATCCACAGACTAGTATGAGGGCTTGTTTTTTGCGCCACCAGTTGTCCGTTGTAATGCCATCAGTCACTTTACCATAAAATGTATGGCGCAACCAAAAAAATACTATTATAAAAAAGAAAACCACAATTTTGCTAATTTTGGAAGGTTTTGTTTTCACGCCATACAATTTATGGTAAAAATGACGTGTTCTTTATTCTCTGGGTCAATACGATTAAAATGATACCCATGATAATATACTTTTCTATTACTGTTGTGCTTAAAAAAAATTGCAAACTTTTTAACCAAATTAGTACGTTTAAAATCGCCCTATCTTGAAGACCTATAACTTTTTAATTTTTCCGTATAAGCGGTGGTATGAGGGCTCATTTTTTACGCCGTGATCTGTACTTTTTATTGATTCCATATTTGCTTATATAGAACTTTTAATCCATTTTTTATTTTTTGGGGGAATAAAATGTTATAAAGCATCTATTTTGGACTTTGTTTTTATTTTTACGTTCACGCCATTCACCGTACGGTATCATTAACATTTTATTTTAATAGTTGGGTTATTTACGCACGCGGCGATACCAAATATGTATATAAAAACATTTTTAACACTTTTTGGGGCGTGAAATTGTGAAAATGGGACAATTTACAATTTTATTGGGGGAGGGGTTTTTCAAATTTTTTTCTTTATTTTTTTACTTTTATTTTTACACTTTAATAGTCCCCATAGGGGAGTATTTATAGCAATCACTCGATTGCTAATACTGTTCAGTGCTATGTATAGGACACAGCACTGATCAGCATTACTGGTCTGCGGGAAGGCAGCGGCGCCAGGTGAGGGGACCTCCGTCTGCCTTGCTGGATGATCGGATCACCACGGCAGTGCTGCGGGCGATCCGATCATCCATTCTAGTGACCGTGATGCTGCAGATGCCGTGATCTGTATTGATCTGAGGGGTTAATGGCGGACATCCGCGCGATCAGCAGCCGGGACCTGCCGCGCATGATCCAGGCATCGCTCCGATGCTCGCGGTTATGCTTAGGACTTAAATGTACAACCTCACCAGGACGTACATTTACGTCCTGCGTCGTTAAAGGGGTACTCCGGTGAAAAACTATATATATATATTTTTTTTATCAACTGGTGCCAGAAAGTTAAACAGATTTGTAAATTGAAAAAGGAAAATTGTAGGTGCAGCTCACGCCTATACACTTACCGAGGTGAAATGGGGTACACAATTATACCACGGTGTGTTAGAAATATCAATACAAAAAGAAATGGTTTCCCCCACCTCCAGGTTCGTGTTTATAATATTACAAAGATAATGCAATAAGACCGTGCTTCAATTATTCTATTATTTTATTAAAATTTTCCATGTAAATTTGAATTCCACTCTCACAGGGCCCTTGTGGGAGAAGAAATATATTTAAAGAGCCTCATGTTTTCAGCGTCTGACGTAGAAGTTCATGCGGACCATAGAGGTTAGAACTGGTAAGACCCAGACTTGGAAGCAGATAAGTCCTGGGAATGGATTGCTGAGGATATAGTCCAGAGTATGGATGTCCAAAATCTTGACAGTATAATTTTTTTAGCAATGAGTGGCATAAGTATCATAAATAACTGGACGCGTTTCAGGGTACTTGGTAATTTCTGACCCTTTCTTCAGTAATTTTTTGTATTTTAAAATATATCTTATTTGTATTTTAAATATATTTCTTCTCCCACAAGGGCCCTGTGAGAGTGGAATTCAAATTTTCATGGAAAATTTTAATAAAATAATAGAATAATTGAATATAAACACGAACATTGAGGTGGGGGAAACCATTTCTTTTTGTATTGAGATTTGTAAATTACTTCTATTTAAAAATCTTAATCCTTCAAGTACTTCTCAGCTGCTGTATACTCCACAGGAAGTTTTTTTCTTTTTGAATTTCTTTTCTGTCTGACCACAGTGCTCTCTGCTGACTATGCTCGGCAAAGTCTTATTAATGTCTTATGCCGAGTTTAATGTCTCAAAATGGCGTCCAGGGATTAGCCAACACCCAAACATTCCAAGAGGAGGGCTTATCGTAAATGCAATTGTAATGTATTCTTATAGACCTTTCCGAGAGGGGAGGGGCTTGTATGTCACATACTGTAGACAAAGAAATGTGTAATTAACATAGTAGGAGAATTTGTGAATGGTTTTAGTAAATGCTAAAGACACAATTTCATGGGATAAATTAGGTGTTTCATATTTGCAGTAAATATATTTGGTAAAAAATGTAAAAATTGCCAGAATAGTGGAAATTCTGTAGAATGCAATGTTTTAGTTGAATTAGGAATAGCAGAATATAATCTCTCAGCGAGGCTGCTTAAGAAGGCTATTGATAAGCTTCTGTGTGTGTTCGCAAATATATTTGTGTCACTACTGTTTTTGTTTGGTTGTAATTCTGGATCTCCAGAGATAAAATACAGTGATTGTGTTTAAACAGTAGGACTTTAGCTGTTGTTGGTTGGTGTTGGATTTTGGCTGCTATATACTAATCCTGATCTTGTGTCTTGATTATATCTGTTTATTATTTTGTAGTGTTCTCTATCTGTATTGCATTGTATATCACTGATCATTCTTTGGCTGGTTATTGGTTTTAACCCTTGTCTCTCCTTGCTTTTGACATGTTCCTAATCTGTACTGGTCTGTGGTTTGACTCTCCTATATTGTAGTTCAGGAATGGACTGGTGCTCAGTTGTTATTTACTGTCTGGGTATGGGACACGGCACATCTGTAGTGATTCAGGTACATGGTCAGGGGCTGCATTTTATCTGTCCCGTTTTCCTCAGAGTTCTGTGTTAGAGCGGCATTCATAGTTTGTTTTCTTTAGTTTTTCTTGTGTTCTTTCAATATGTCGTTTATCCCTTATGATAAAATATTAAGTTACCTTTTTATTTTGTGTAATTTTGCCTTGAAGAAATGTAAGGCTTCGTAGAACAAACTGTCCTGTCTGTCTGGGGTGCAGCATTGAGACATTGTTGTCTTATTGGGGTAAAATTCTGTTCTCGAGAAAGATTGATATAATTTCAGAACTGCATTTTGGTTTGTGGGAGGGGGAGTCCATTCACTGACTTGTAGCAGCTTGGTGGTTAACCCTCTCCTTTATCTGGGCTTCTTTCCAATCCAGTACACCCCTCCCTACACAGGATAAAGGACAATAAACTTGAATCCAAATACATTGCTCCCTGGTGGAGAATGTCTGGATTCAGAGGAGGGAGGGAGATGATGGGAGGGGGGTGGGGATGATTTTACAGAAACTCTGGCCCAGATTGATCAAACTGTGTAAGAGAAAAAGTGGAAAGATTTTCCCACAGCAACCAATCACAGTTCAGCTTTCATTTTACCAGAGCTCGTTAGCTGAGCTGTGATTGGTTACTGTGGGAAAATCACTCCACTTTTGCTCTCACACATTTTGATAAATCTGGGCCTCTCTGTATAAAGGGGAAAAAATGACTGTATAGTGGAGCTAATGCTACAGAAGACAGCATGGTTCTCACATGATTCACTATGGGGTATGCAGTTAAGTTACTCTACAGGGTGGGCCATTTATATGGATACACCTTAATAAAATGGGAATGGTTGGTGATATTAACTTCCTGTTTGTGGCCATTCAACTGGCCCACGACAACCAATCCACTTTCCAGGAAACTGTTCATCTAGGAATGCTCGGACCTGACACCCATAATGTGGTGGTGCACCATCTTGCTGGAAAAACTCAGGGAACGTGCCAGCTTCAGTGCATAAAGAGGGAAACACATCATCATGTAGGCCACTGGATATGCGAAATTGCTACATGATGATGTGCTTCCCTCTTTATGCACTGAAGCTGGCACGTTCCCTGAGTTTTTCCAGCAAGATGGTGCACCACCACATTATGGGTGTCAGGTCCGAGCATTCCTAGATGAACAGTTTCTTGGAAAGTGGATTGGTCGTCGTGGGCCAGTTGAATGGCCCCCAAGGTCTCCCGATCTGACCCCCTTAGACTTTTATCTTTGGGGTCATCTGAAGGCAATTGTCTATGCTGTGAAGATACGAGATGTGCAGCACCTGAAACTATGGATACTGGAAGCCTGTGTTAGCATTTCTCCTGTGGTGTATATAGTAGTATATAGCAGTGTGTACGGATACTGGAAGCCTGTGCTAGCATTTCTCCTGCAGTGTATATAGTAGTATATAGCAGTGTATACGGATACTGGAAGCCTGTGCTAGCATTTCTCCTGTGGTGTTGCTATCAGTGTGTGAAGATTCGGAGAAGAGGGTTGCATTGACAATCCAACACAATGGGCAGCACATTGAAGAAATTTTATAAGAGGTCAGAAACTTGTAAATAACTCATGAAAGAATAAAGTTACGTTAAAACCAAGCACATCATTGTTTTTCTTGTGAAATTCCCAATAGGTTTGATGTGTCACATGACCCTCTTCCTATTGAAAAAAACTAGAGTTGGATTCAAAATGGCTGCCATGGTCACCACCCATCTTGAAAGTCCCCCCCCCCCTCACAAATACTAATATGCCACAAAAAGGAAGTTAATATCACAAACCATTCCTATTTTATTAAGGTGTATCCATATAAATGGCCTACCCTGTACATTACACCTAGTAGTCAAAATGGAACCACTCCTACCTTATTGCCCAGGGCAAGAAGTAGAGTCGGTTGCACTAACTAGGGCCTACAGACGTGGCTGGGGTAAAACGGCTAACAGGCTTTTCTCACCTCTCCAGGCGAACCAATGAAAAATGCAGAGAGTTGGAGCACTCATGGAGGTGTTGCTAATGCCAGAGGAGATGGGAATTGTCAAAATTAGGGCCCATACCAAGGCCGGTACTCTAGAAGCCAAAGGTAATGAGTTGGCTGACACCACTGCAAAGGCGGTTGCCGCACTGCCATGGAAAGGGAAGGACAAGCCAGTCCTAGTGATATCTGCCAAAGACGTGGAGGTAAGCGTGTTAAAAACTCTTTCACAACCGGCAGATGTTGCTGTAAAGGATTCTTGGAAGAAATTAGGGGCAGAGGAGGAAAGACTGCATATGGGGGACTCCTGCAAAAGTCTGCCTGCCTAGAGCTCTGTTCTCAATGATGGCCCAAGTAATACATGGTAAAACACATTTGTCCAAAGGGGACATGCTGCAAGTCATAGACAAATCTTGGATAGCCTCTAGTATCTCCACCACAATAGTAGCTTTTCTTCAAGCCTGTATGACCTGTGCCCTACACAATGCAGGAAGGACTGTACCAGTCCCCCTGAAAGTATACCCAAAGCCACTCTATCCACTTTAGAGAGTCCAGGTAGATTACATAAGCTTTCCCCTTATTCCGGCTATGTGTGTGTCTTGGTGTGTGTTGATTTCCTTTCAGGCTGACCTGAGACCTACCCCATGGGGAGGATGTACTACAGCTACAACACTAGTATGGGAATCTGACCTCTTATGTGCAGGCCTTGTATAAGTGTCTGAAACAAACACATGGGCGAGTGTTTTCTTCCATTTCAGATCCAGTCTTGAAGGAACTCATAGTCTCCAGCCTGGTGATTGGGTGGTGATAAAGAAATACATCCGAAAATCTCTGGACCCCTGATTTGATAGCCCATACCAGGTGTTACTGACTAAACACTAACAGCGCTTCTGTAAAGCTAGAGGTAAAGGCTAATTGTATCCACGCCTGACACTGCAAGAAAGTGTTGGCTCCAGTGATAGAATGAGGATCTGCATTCATATCCTTTTCATGTTGTTTCTAATAGTCACAGGAACATGCAAAAACCTACACCAAGAAAGGGAAAGTGACAATAAGTTCCTCAAACACCATAAACTGCCAGGTCAAGAATTAAATGTGTCAGACTGCTGGATATGAACCCACTCCCCTGTATCAGCTTCCAGCATGCTGTATCTAGCAATCCCAGTACCCATAGAAGAAATATTAAGCTGGACAACTTGTTCTGACACTCTAGCTAATAATGAGACCCAATATGTAAGAAACCAGAACACCTCCCTGGGGATTCCAATAGTAGGGTGGGAAGAAGCCCCCTGGTGGCAGGGCAATTTGAGTGAAACTGATAATTACAGACACCAGAGATTGTATTTTAAAGGGGTACTCCACTGGAAAACTTTATTTTTTATTAACTGGTGCCAGAAAGTTAAACATATTTGTAAATTACTTCTATAAAAAAAAACTTAACTGCTATATGCTCCACAGGAAGTTCTTTTCTTTTTGAATTTCCTTTCTGTCTGACCACAGTGCTCTCTCTGACACCTCTGTCCATTTTAGAAACTGGCCAGAGCAGGATAGGTTTGCTATGGGGATTTGCTCCCACTCTGGATAGCTCCTACAATGGACAGAGGTGTCAGCAGAGAGCACTGTGGTCAGGCAGAAAGGAAATTCAAAAAGAAAAGAACTTCCTGTGCAGCAAATAGCAGGAAGGATTAAGATTTTTTAATAGAAGTAATTTACAAATATGTTTAACTTTCTGCCACCAGTTCATTAAAAGGGGGTACCTTGGTCCTTAGAAGTACCAAAGGAGTAACTGTATTGGGAAGATTCCAGAATAAGGGATATAAATAAGTTTTGATTGTACAGCAAGAGGTAAAAACTCCTTAAAACCTGACATCCTAGCAAGACATTTACATTCACTAAATTGGGAGTACAATGACCTGTTTCCTTCAGGAGATGAAACTACCTGTAGTGACGTTACAAACTATGTACCATGCAATGATCCTGTTGGTTGTTCCCCAGGAGACCCTATTACTAGGAACGTAGAGGTTGGTTACTGAGGACTGCTGGGACAGAAACCTACCTGGTGTTTTACAAATGACATAGCTGTATTGATTGACTTAGCCCAAAGACTTGTAAACCAACACTTTTCCTTCTGGAATCTGCCAGAAGGAACTTATTGGGTATGTGGGGACCATGGTTACCAGTGGGTGTAAATGGTACTTGTACCTTAGCCAGACTGACACCTGCTACTTGGATAAGTACATGACAATGACATAGACTTAAGGACTGTACCTGGACACATGTTGTATAAAGGAGCAAAAGACAATACCCCCAGAAAGAATGGTAGGTCACAGGTAGTACGAATGGGGGCTGCTAATAAAATTATTAGTTCTATTTTACTATACCCGATGGTAATGCAAACGTGGGGTGGTTGGTGGAAGCTACCAACTGTCTTGATGACCAAATCTTTGACATTCTAGACAACCTTAATACCACCATACTGGTGCAAAATCAGCTGATAGAAGTGACTAATCAACATACACTAGTGCTAGATTACCTGACAGCAGCTTAAGGGGGGTATGTGCCAAATTGTAGGACCAGCCTGCTGTCATTACATAGACACTGACGGAAATGTGAAAGCCCTTAGGACACAAAGACTAAGACAGAAGTATGAGGAACATAATAAAAAGGAACGAGATTCCGGGTAGAGTGAGACATTCTCATCACTAGACCCTGCGAACTAGTGAAAGGTTTGGGAGGGTGGTATTCAGGTATTATGCATGTTATGTTACAAATATTTTTGATACTGTCATGCATATACTCAGCTTTCAAGATATTTAACCTATGCTGCTCATATATGTGGAGATGACCAAAATATGACTTATGGAATAGAGAATGGATTCCCTCATTCCAGAGACTGAAATAATCAAAAATGAGTAAACAGAAAACACGGAAATTGGGGAACCTGGCAGGAGAAAAGAAGTGATAATTAGGGAAAGTCCAGCAGGGGTTGTTTAGAACCCCTGAAGTACCTGGAATCCATCATGTCTTCATGTTTTCAAAATTTTGTATGGAGAACTGTGCGTGAAGTCAGCTTTTTTTTTTTTTTTTAAAGTATTTATTTAGTTTTGCCCTTTAACTCCTTAAGGACCAGGCCATTTTACACCTTAGGACCTGGCCATTTTTTGCACATCTGACCACTGTCACTTTAAACATGAATAACTCTGGAATGCTTTTAGTTATCATTCTGATTTCGAGATTGTTTTTTCGTGACATATTCTACTTTAACATAGTGGTAAAATTTTGTGGTAACTTGCATCCTTTCTTGGTGAAAAATCCCCAAATTTGATGAAAAATTTGAAAATGTTGCAAGCTCTCTGCTTGTAAGGAAAATGGATATTCCAAATAATTTTTTTTTGATTCACATTAACAATATGTCCACTTTATGTTTGCATCATAAAATTGACGTGTTTTTACTTTTGGAAGACACCAGAGGGCTTCAAAGTTCAGCAGCAATTTTCCAATTTTTCACAAAATTTCCAAAATCACAATTTTTTAGGGACCAGTTCAGGTTTGAAGTGGATTTGAAGGGTCTTCATCTTAGAAATGACCCCATTGACCACAAATGACCCCATTATAAAAACTGCACCCCCCAAAGTATTCAAAATGACATTCAGTCAGCATTTTAACCCTTTAGGTGTTTCACAGGAATAGCAGCAAAGTGAAGGAGAAAATTCACAATCTTCATTTTTTACACTCGCATGTTCTTGTAGACCCAATTTTTGAATTTTTACAAGGGGTAAAAGGAGAAAATTTATACTTATATTTGTAGCCCAATTTCTCTCGACTAAGCACATACCTCATATGTCTATGTAAAGTGTTCGGCGGGCGCAGTAGAGGGCTCAGAAGGGAAGGAGCGACAAGGGGATTTTGGAGAGTACGTTTTTCAGAAATGGTTTTTGGGGGGCATGTTGCATTTAGGAAGCCCCTATGGTACCAGAACAGCAAAAAAAAAAAAAAAAAAAACAACATATGGCATACCATTTTGGAAACTAGACCCCTTGAGGAACGTAACAAGGAATAAAGTGAGCCTTAATACCCCACAGGTGTTTCACGACTTTTGCATATGTAAAAAAAAAATTTCACTAAAATGTGTGTTTCCCCCAAATTTCTAATTTTTGCAACGGTTAATAGCAGAAAATACCCCCCAAAATTTGTAACCCCATCTCTTCTGAGTATGGAGGTACCCCATAAGTTGACCTGAAGTGCACTACGGGCAAACTACAATGCTCAGAAGAGAAGGAGTCATATTTGGCTTTTTGAAAGCAAATTTTGCTCGGGGGCATGTCGCATTTAGGAAGCCCCTATGGTGCCAGAACAGCAAAAAATACCCACATGCCATACCATTTTGGAAACTAGACCCCTTGAGGAACGTAACAAGGAATAAAGTGAGCCTTAATACCCCACAGGGGTTTCACGACTTTTGCATTCGTTAAAAAAAAATTACCATTTTGGAAACTAGACCCCTTGAGGAACATAACAAGGGGTACAGTGAGCATTTACCCCCCACTGGTGTCTGTCAGATCTTTGGAACAGTGGGCTGTACAAAATTTTTAATTTGCACATCCCACTGTTCTAAAGATCTGTCAGACACCAGTGGGGTGTAAATTCTCACTGCACCCCTCATTACATTCCGTGAGGGGTGTAGTTTCCAAATTGGGGTCACATGTGGGCTTTTGTTTTTTTTTGCGTTTTCGAAACCGCTGTAATAATCAGCCAACCCTGTGCAAATCACCTCAAATGTACATGGTGCACTCTCCCTTCTGGGCCTTGTTGTGCGCCCCCAGAGCACTTTGCGCCCACATATGGGGTATCTCCGTAGTCGGGAGAAATTGCAATACAAATTTTGGGGGGCTTTTTTTTCCCTTTAACCTCTTGTCAACATCAAGTATGAGCCAGGGGGTCCAAACCTTGTCAAATTTCTTAGGGCACCTACGACTCACATACAATGCCTGGTACAACGGGACATATTTGTTAACCAGATTTAGCCACCTAGACAAAGGGGGAGGAGAGGTATCTTTCCAAGCCATCAACACCACCTTCCGAGCACAGAAGAGGAGGAAACGGATCAGCAGTGGAAGTCAGCTTGTTATACGTTTTCATATATTTTATATACTCCTTTTTCTATTTTATACTGCATCATGTATATCATCAGACATGTTGTCTATAAGTCGCCATCTTGTCTGTATTTTTTTCATTATGAACTTTAACCCCTAAAGGACGCAGCCCTTTTTCACCTTAAGGACTGAGCCCTTTTTCGCAATTATGACCACCGTCGCTTTACGAATTAATAACTCGAAAACGCTTTTACCGAATATTCTGATTCTGAGATTGTTTTTTCGTGACATATTCTACTTTATTTTGGTGGTAAATTTTCGGCGTTACTTGCATCCTTTTTTGGTGAAAAATTTTTCTAACTTTGAAGCTCTCTACTTGTAAGGAAAATGGATATTCACAATAAATTTTATTTTTATTCACAAACACAATATGTCCACTTTATGTTGGCATCATTAAATGGACATATTTTTGCTTTTTGAAAAAATTAGAGGGCTTCAAAATCGAGCAGCAATTTTCAAAAATGTCATGAAAATTGCTAAATCTGAAGGGACAGATGTTACAGAACTACAACTCCCAGCATGCCTGGGCAGTCTAGGCATGCTGAGAGTTGTAGTTTGGCAACATCTGGAGGGCTACTGTTTGGGCACCACTGGAAGAGTGGTCTCCAAACTGAGACCCTCCAGATGTTGCAAAACTACAACTCCCAGCATGCCCAGACAGCCTTTGGCTGTGAGTTGCAGTTTGGCCTTCCTAGTGGTTGCCACAGTAAAGATCACTTTACTTTCACTTTCATTTCCCCCCCACCGTAGTTTCCCTACCTGAGCCAGGATCCAGCAGTCTCCAGCGACGATCCGGGGTCCCCAGGCATCTTCTCCTTCAGGTACCGGCCTCCATCTTCTCCCCATGATCCCCACGACATCCAGGGGTGGGCAGAACGGGGGGTTGCCATGGCAACCCACTGTCCTGCCCTGCCTTTGGTCAGAATCAGTTCTGACCAATGGCAGGGGATAGGAGGAGATTGCAGCACTGCGACCTCGCTCCTATCCCTCAGGATGGTCAGGGCTGTCACTGACAGCTCCGATCATCCCTATTTTCCGGGTGATCGGGTCACCAGAGACCCGATCTGCCCGGAATAGCAGAAAATCGCATGTCTGAATTGACATGCGATTTTCTGCGATCGCCGACATGGGGGGGTCTCAGGACCCCCCTCGCCTATGTGCCGGGATGCCTGCTGATACGGTCATACCAGGCAGGAAGTTTTGTAGTCTTTTTATTTTCAGTGTGGTGTTGTCTCATTGACTTTCTGGCTCCTCTCTCCTGAAACAAGGCATCATCCACAGCTGTCTCAGGTGGCTTGGCTGAATCCCCCCCACCCCAAATGTGATGTCATCACTTCAAACCAGCCCCTTCAGTTTACATCACCTCATCTTCCTGTGATATATATATATATACACAGGGGTGTGGAAAAAAAAAAATACTTGTTCAAGGGACTAAAACGGAGCACAATCTACTTGTCCCTCATGATGATCCACTTGTCCTGATACATAAAATAGTTTTAACCAAAATAGTATGTAGAAAAGATCTATATTAATAGAAACGTAATAGGTAGACCAGTATGTAACCCCATTAGATGAATAGGGCCCGTGATAAGTCCGCCCCATTGATGGAATACTGCAGGTCAAAATAACATCCCCAATCCGAAAGATAGAGGATAAGTTATAGATCGCGGGGGTCCAACCGCTGAGACGCCAACGCCCCCCCAATATATCCTATAGAGATACATGAAGGGGGCATTTCAGCCGCCACATCATGCTGGGGACCCTCCCTTCATGCCGACTGCTGGGGCCCAGTACATGAGATCACAGGGGGTCCAAGCGGTCAGACTCCTCGCGGTCTATCACTTATTCCCTATGGCAGTGGTTTTCAACCTGCGGACCTCCAGATGTTGAAAAACTACAACTCCCAGCATGCCCGGCCATTGGCTGTCCGGGCATGCTGGGAGTTGTAGTTTTGAAACATCTGGAGGTCCGCAGGTTGAATACCACTGCCCTATGGGATAAGTGATAGAAAGCTGTCTGGGCAAGCTGGGAGTTGTAGTTTTGCAGCACACGACCAGGAATTAAATTACACACTAACCCAGTGTTTCCCAACCAGTGTGCCTCCAGTTGTTGAACTACAACTCCCAGCATGCCCAGACAGCCGAAGGCACGCTGGTTAGAAAACACTGTGGTAGAAGCTGTCATGGAGTTACTGGAGTAAGGGTGAACCCCAGTCTACCGTACAGTCACCACCTCTCTATGAGCTCTCATCCACATGTACCGCTATTCTAGGAGTAACACGGACGCATGCGCATTACGGCCCCAAGCTAAAGCGTTACCATAGAGAGCAACGCGGGCTCCAGAGCGGTCTCCAGGACCGGAAGTCCAGCAAGAGGCGCTCCAACCGTTACGTGAGCGCCGCAAGGAAGAGCCCTTCCTCCTCCAAGATGGCGCAGACTGTGAACATTACAGATCTGTCTCTGCAGCAGCTCGAGGGACTGAAGAGTCAGCTGGATCAGGTGAATGGCGCATGTCCGGTGGTGTGAGGACTCGGCATGGTGGTAGCTCCTCCAGCACGGGCGGCTTTCTCACCGTTGTATATCAGGAGCTCGCCGGCAGCTACACCCTGTCCAGCTTATACCCCAGAACAGTGACTCGCCTGACATGCTGGGAGATGTAGTTCTTCAGCAGCACCAGACCCACAGATTGCAGGAGGAGATCACGTGGTATGGGTGATGGGGTTATAGCTGTAGGATTGTCTTGAGCTGTCATCCCTGTACTTCCTTCACTGGCCAAAGGGGGTGCTGTGATTGCCCTGCCTATTACAGTAGAATCTCCCAATAGTGGACACTCATGGGGAATAAAAATGTGCCCCCTATTGGGGGGGGGGGAAAGGCTTAAAAATCTTCCTAAATGACAGAATACTATACTGTACTCACTTATCAAACACAATAAGAAGCAATATTACAGTATAATCACCCAGTGCTGTTTAATCATCACTTATCCCCTCCCTATCATTTCATTTCATTACTTTCTGCACCACATCTTTTACCCTTAATCCCCCATGTGCCATTTCATTCCCCCTTCATTACCCTCTGTGTAAATTCATCGCCCCCCTCTTTATGAAGTGCCACAAGGGGTTAAAGGGGGAAGAAAATGGCACAGGGGTGATGAATTTGTACAGAGGGTAGTGAAGGGGGAATTAAATAGCACAGGGGGGGGGGGGGATCAAGAGGAAATTATTTGGCACAGGGGGTAGTAAAGGGTGGATGATTTGACACAAGGGGAATAAAGTGACACGGGGGATGAATGATGTGGCCGGTGGATGTACAGAAGCAGCAGAGCACTGTTTATACATCGGTCTTCTGCCTCTCTGCAGGGGGTGCAGCAGGGGCCTGGGCCCCTTACTGGGGTATTGGCTGTACCTCCTGATTGCGGCCCTGTGTACAAGGTAGGGCCGGCACATAAGCCTGGTTGTCCCCAGTGGGAGTGTTTTGTGACCTTTTGGGTGTGTCCGCGTCTGCTATTGGGAATGTCCCCTATTTGGAGGGTGCAAATATATTAAGTCTTATGGGACTCTGTCGGGGAAGTAAAAACTGCCCGCTATAGGATGTGTCCGGTAAGGGAGATTTTACTGTACTCCGGTGGTCAGTGGGGCACAGTATAACTGCAAGTACAGCTCTCATACAATACATGGTGTTATTACTGTATTGCACTGTGCTGGAATTACCTCTGCCAGGGCCTAATAGTTCTTATAGTTATTGATGGCAGTGCCAACAGAGCCGCGTATAGCACATGGTAAAGTATGTGCACTGCCGTTCCACCGAAATATGAGCTCCAGGAGTGATCAGATTCCAGATCAGAGGTTTCCCGTAAGATGCCTTTGGCTGTCCTGGCATGTTGGGTGTTGTAGTTCTGCAACAGCTGGAGGCACCCTAGTTGGGAAACACTGTCCTTTTCACACCCACTGTCTGCTATATGGATATATGCGTGTATGTATGTATGTGTATGTATATATATATATATACACACACACACACACACACACACACACACACACACACACCTCTGAAGAAAGAAGCACAACCAAAGGGTGCAGCGGGTCCAATCGCAGCCCGGGTCACTTGCATCAGTAGTGATACACAGCAAAGTAAAGCGTCCCGCAGCGCTCCAAGGTAGTGAACAAAAAGGTTTATTTCCTCATGGTAGGATATGTTTCGACCATCATCACAGTCTTTTTCAAGCATACAAAGTAATACAAACCTCCCATATTATTTATATGTGGTACAATCGAAAAAACAATTTAGTGCTCATTAAATAAAATCTTGCAATAATTTGAATACACACATATGTACATATGAAATATAAAGAATGATCGGTGGTTTGCAGTGCACTGTAGTGTTCCATCGAGAAAAGTGCTCTATACAGTATATACATATTGACCAATGCTGGATACAGTGTTCACAATATAGACACTATGTCTAGCACCTGCACATTGTCTTGTATCCTACCATGGGGAAATAAACCTTTTTGTTTATTACCTTGGAGTGCTGTGAGACGCTTTACTTTGCTATATACATATTCCACATGTAATTCTACCTTTCTTAAAGGGGTATTCCAAGTTAAAATCTACAGGATAGGGGATAAGTGTCAGGTGGTAGGAGGTCCGACTGCTGGGACCTCCATGATCTCCATAACAGGGCCCTAGTTATTTAGGAATCGAGCGGCAAGTTAGGCTGCTTTCACACTATAAAAATTCATCCGTAACAAACGTCTGTCAGAAAAGCCATGTTAAATGGCCGTTTAACAATCCCATTCAAGTCTATGGGATTTTTTTATTATACGTTAAGACCCGTTATAGTCCGTCATGAATAACGGGTGTTAGTTGTGGCGGGAGAAATAACGGCACATGCGCAAATTTTTCTTCCGTCACAAGAAACGGATAAATTAACGGCCGTTATTTTTAACATTGAAGTCTATGACAAACAGATGAGCCTTTATGTAATCCGTTTGCACCTGCATTATAATATCCGTTATTACTTCTGAATATGCTCAGAAGAGGTGACATCAGGAGACTCCTGCAGTGCTGAGGGACTTCTACTACTCCCATCATGGAACAGACTTGTTTCCATGATTGGAGTAGTAATTCCCTGGCTGCGGGAGTCTGCTGGTGGCTGGGGATGCTACATTAGTATTTGTACTACTACCCCCATCATGGAACATACTCTGTTCAATGATGGGAGTTGTAGTACAGGGGCTGAGGGATTGATCACACCGGGTTTCACTTCTGACATCCGATCAGAAGTTATTAAGCAGGGGAGTGGGCGGCATGCTCTGCAACCCTGCGATGTACAGTGTGTTTTAATTTTTGAATTCCCCGCGGGGAGCCCTGAATGGCCGGTACTGAGGAGCCAATCTGGGCTCTCAGAGGGAGATTTAAAATTGAACATTGTGAATAGCAGGGGCTATATCTATATTAAAAGCTCTGTGGGGGCAAGATATATAGCCCCCCAGCACATTTATTATATTCCCCCCGCAGTGCATTAATAAATATATATCCCCCACCGGCGCATTAGTAAATATATATATCCCCCGCCAGCGCAAGTATAATGTACTCTCACAGTGCTGCCATCTATATACATGTCACCTCTGTGCTGTGAATGAAAAGCATTCTAGCAGTGGCTGATAGAAATACTGATAGTTGCTGATAGAAATACTTTTCATTAATGTGCCGGCAGGGGAAATATATTTATTAACCCCTTAAGGACTCAGCCCATTTTGGCCTTAAGGACTCAGACAATTTAATTTTCACGTTTTCATTTTTTCCTCCTCGCCTTCTAAAAATCATAACTTTTATATTTTCATCCACAGACTAGTATGAGGGCTTGTTTTTTGCGCGACCAGTTGTCCTTTGTAATGACATCACTCATTATATCATAAAATGTATGGCGCAACCAAAAAACACTATTTTTGTGGGGAAATTAAAACGAAAAACGCAATTTTGCTAATTTTGGAAGGTTTTGTTTTCACGCCGTACAATTTATGGTAAAAATTACGTGTGTTCTTTATTCTGAGGGTCAGTACGATTAAAATGATACCCATTATTACATTTATATTATTGTTGCGCTTAAAAAAAATCACAAACTTTTTAACCAAATTAGTACGTTTATAATCCCTTTATTTTGATGACCTATAACTTTTTTATTTTTCCGTATAAGTGGCGGTATGGGGGCTCATTTTTTGCGCCATGATCTGTACTTTTTTTTGATACCACATTTGCATATAAAAAACTTTTTATACATTTTTTTATAATTTTTTTTTTAATAAAATGTATTAAAAAAGTAGGAATTTTGGACTTTTTTTTTCCGTTCACGCCGTTCACCGTACGGGATCATTAACATTTTATTTTAATAGTTCGGACATTTACGCACGCGGCAATACCAAATATGTCTATAAAAAATGTTTTTTTACGCTTTTTGGGGGTAAAATAGGAAAAAACGGACGTTTTACTTTTTTATTGGGGGAGGGGATTTTTCACATTTTTTTTACTTTTACTTATACATTTTTTTACATTTTTTTTTACACTTGATTGCCATGATTGCTAATACTGATCTGTTCTATGTATAGGACATAGAACAGATCAGTGTTTTCGGTCATCTTCTGCTCTGGTCTGCTCGATCACAGACCAGAGCAGGAGACGCCGGGAGCCGGACGGAGGCAGGAGAGGGGACCTCCGTCCGGCGTTCTGAATGATCGGATCCCCGCAGCAGCGCTGCGGGCGATCCGATCGTTCATTTACATCGCGAACTGCCGCAGATGCCGGGATCTGTATTGATCCCGGCACCTGAGGGGTTAATGGCGGACGCCCGCGAGATCGCGGGCGTCGGCCATTGCCGGCGGGTCCCTGGCTGCGATCAGCAGCCGGGATCAGCCGCGCATGACACGGGCATCGCTCCGATACCCGCGGTTATGCACAGGACGTAAATGTACGTCCTGGTGCGTTAAGTACCACCTCACCAGGACGTACATTTACGTCCTGCGTCCTTAAGGGGTTAATGCACCGGTGGGGGGTATATCTTCATCAATGCGCTGCGGAGGGCATAATATAAAGGTGCTGGGCGGCTAGATATATAGGCTATATGTTGCCTCCCCACCCCCCTGCAGCGCTATATATCTTGCCCCCACAGCACTTTTAATATACATATGGCCCCCTGATACTCACAATGTAAATTTTTTTTATCTCCCGCTGGGAGCCCTGATTGGCTCCTTAGTACCAGCCACTCAGGGCTCCCCGCGGGGGATTCCAAAATGAAAGTTAAAACACACTGATACATCGGAGGGTTGCCAAGCTTGCCGCCCGCTCCCCTGCTTAATAACTTCAGATCGCATCGGGTCTCAGAAGTGAAACTCGGTGCAATCACTCCCTCAGCCCCTGTACTACAACCCCCATCATGGAACAGACTGTTCCATGATAGGGGTAGTAGTACAAACACTAATGTAACCTCCCCAGCTGTCTGCAGACTCCCGCAGCTGCGGAATTACTACTCCCATCATGGAAACAAGTCTGTTCCATGATGGGAGTAGTAGTAGTCCAGGCTGTGGGAGTCTGTAGGCAGAGGTGTTACGGCCATACGTGAGGGATGATATAACCGGTCTTAACGGATGAATATTTAATAATCCGTTAGCACCCGTTATTTCACATCCATTTTTACACAGAAAACGGACGTTTAATAACAGATGAATGCTCATAGTGTGAACCCAGCCTAACACATGCATGCCACCGCCCCTTACATTGTCTTTTGGAGCTGCTGAAGAGTGGTGTTCTGTACTAGTTTCACTTTGACAACTCCATAGACAATGAATAGAGCAGCGTTACACCCCTCGCCACTCCATTCATAACAAAGACTTTGGCTCCCTTCTGAAGATCGTAGGTGTTCCAGCAGTTAGACCTCCTACTATGTGACACTTATCCTCTATCCCAGCCGTTGGCTGTCCGGGCATGCTGGGAGTTGTAGTTTTACAACATCTGGAGGTCCGCAGGTTAAAGACCACTGCTCTATCCTGTGGATGAGTCTTTTGAGTTGGAATTCGTCTTTACCTGCCTCTGCAGAATAAATCACTCGGCTTCCCAGCGATATGAGCTGCTTAGGAGCCTTGAGTTGCAGGAGATTTTTTTATTTAAATTTTTTTTTTTACATTATTTAAGAGAAATTCTTCATTCATATGATTAAAGAACCAAATGATTTGTAGCAGCAAAATGCCACTGAAAAATGTAATTATAAATATTCATGTATTAAAAAAAAATCTCAGTGGCCAAGATTTATCAATGCTTGAAGCCAAAACTGTCTGGTTTTGCCCATAACATCCAACCACAGCTCAGCTTTCATATCCTACAAGCTCTGGTACAATGAAAGCTGAGCTGTGATCGGTTGTTATGAGATAAATCTGTCAAATCCATTGAAATTAAAGGGATACTCCGAAGGGAAAACATTTGAATCAACTGGTGCCAGAAAGTTAAACAGATTTGTAAATTACTTCTATTTGAAAATCTTAATCCTTCCAGTACTTATCAGCTGATGTATACTCTAGAGGAAGTTGCATAGTTTTTTTTTCCTGTTTGACCACAGTGCTCTCTGCCGCCACCTCTGTCTGTGTCAGGAACTGTCCAGAGCATAAGCAAATCCCCATAGTGAACCTCTCCTGCTCTGTACAGTTCCTAACATGGACAGAGGTGTCAGCAGAGAGCACTGTTGTCAGACTGGAAAGAACTACACAACTTCCTCTATAGTATACAGCATCTGATACTTCATGGTACTGGAAGGATTAAGATTTAAAAAAAAAAAAAAAAAAAATTACAAATATGTTTAACTTTCTGTCACCAGTTGTTTTAATTATTTTTTCATACATAGTATACATAGTCATATCATATTCGCCCTCCGGTATACATCACCATTCTGCCTGTATGCAAACATATCCCCCTAATGCAGGCTACTTATCTGATGTGAAAATAGACATTTTTTAACAAGAGGCTTTTTAAGATCAGCTGGGAACCCCTGCGGTCTCTCCTGCAGCACCCTGTGTCATCTGCTGCACTGATGACGGGCGATACAGGGGCCAAGGTTTCCTGATGTCACGGCCCCATCCCTTGGTGACCCCACCCCCTCAATACAAGTTTATGGGAGTGGGCGTGACAGTCGCCACGTCTCCTCCCATAGACTTGTTTTGAGGGAGCGAGCCGTGACGTCTCGAGGGGGCGGGGAGGGGGGGGCTTCGTCGCGTCACGATCCTCTGGACCCTGTGGTGCCAGTCATCAGGCACAGAGCGAAGTTCGCTCTGTGCAGCAGATAACAGGAGGTGCTGCAGGAGAGATCGAGGGGGTTCCCAGTGGCAGGTCCCTCGCAATCAGACATCTTATCCCCCCTATTCTTTGGATAAGGGATAAGATTCTAGGGGAAGAGTACCCCTTTAATTGGCTACAGTGGAGTAAGTCGGGTTTCCAGCATGGTGTCTGGCAATTTAACAGACAAGATAGCTCTGCGTGCAGCAATGTTCAGTGCAGATGTGAATATGGCCTACATCTGGGGTGATTAGACATGTGGAGCATTAGGGTGGCTTTGCTGTCCATAACTCTTCTATGATTGCTTAGTAAGGAGGTGTACACAGGCAGACACATGGTTGATGTCACATGGATCTGCCTTACTCCATTCTGCGCTGTCTGGACTCTAAAAATAGAGATGAGCAGAAGTTTAGGCTACAGCTTCCCCCTATGTCATATAACTTGTACTGCAGTAGTGAATGGAGCATTGCTGTAAGGCTATTGGTGAAAAACTCCACACCTAGAGCATGCTGTGTTTTGTGATAACCACCACTGATCCAAACAATGCACTAAGAAAAACGCATTGCACCCCTTTTTTAATATAATATCACTGTAAAGGGGGCGGGTGAGTAATTCTGAATTTCTTCTAACTTTTTTTACATTGTAGGAAGTGGAGTTCCTGTCCTCCTCCATTGCCCAGCTGAAAGTGGTGCAGACTAAGTATGTAGAGGCCAAGGAATGTCTTAGTGTGTTACATAAGAGCAATGAAGGTAAGTGACCAGCACACCATCTAGCCTTTTATTGGTTACATTGTTCCCTTCTAATGTCACTAACTTGCTATATATCTTTTTGCTGGACAGGGAAACAAGTGCTTGTTCCTCTGACAAGTTCTGTATCCTTTTGATTGTGGACTTGGAAAATGGGAGAATTTGAGTACCCCCCCCCCTTCCTCCTCCAACAGCCTCTTCGATTAATCCAAATAGGCATATTCTGGAATTTTTGGAAAATCAAATGCTAATGTAACATGAACATTTGTTTTCTAAATGTGAAGTGAAAAGGGAAGAAACTTTGTAGTCTTTATTAAAAATGTTTAAAGGGATTCTCCACCATAAGGTGATTTTAGTACGTACCTGGCAGACAGTAATGGACATGCTTAGGAAGTATCTGCGCTTGTCTTGGGGCTAAATAGCTATGTTGTGAGATTACCAGAACACTGTGGTTAGCTTTTTGTGAACTGGTATTTCCTGTTTGAATTTTCTTTTTTTGACTACAAATCCCACAATTCCATTTTCCTCCCTCCCACACATCAGCCACCCCACCCATTGAAACACAAATGAGCTGCATCCATTCAAAAGACCTGTGGTGTTCGATCAGGGTGCCTACAGCTGTTGCAATAGTTGCAGATTGATCTCTCTCCCACCAAGCGATCGCTCCACCCATTGAAGCAGACAGGCTCCCTGTCATCAGCTGACTAGTGATGTCAGGTCTCAGCAGCATTGCAACCTGGGAAAAATCTGACAAGTCATTTTGTATGCTGGTAAGAATAAATAGTGGGGTGAAAATCACAGAAGAATTGTGAGAAAACCGTCACACACAGGTACAGACACTATATTATGAACTACACTAACTTTACAGCCACTGTAGCATAGTCAAAAAAAAAAAAAAATCCTGGAATACCCCTTTAACCATTTAGCTCCTATCTGTCATACTTCCTGCTATGTCAGTGTAAAGGTTTCTATACACTTAAGTAAAACTTGGCAACATTATTCATGCTTGGTGTAAAAAGTGGCATCATTTTGCATGCCGAGTGAGTGGGACGGGGCCGCTCCCACACACCAAATTGACTAGCAGGCCTAAATTGCAGTGGAAATCTACACCAGCTCAGCACTGTTGTACATTTTTGAGGTACCAGTCAGTTTTTTTAAATGCCAGTCTTGGTAAATCCCCCCCCCCCCTAATGAGTATTAGGACCTTCCTACCGACAGATTGACACTGTATATATTTCTTAACTGTACCCTCCTGCAGATGTATGTGCCTGGTACACTCAGCGATGTATCCAATGTGCTAATAGATGTGGGGACTGGATATTATGTGGAGAAGGTAAGAGGTTTTCATTATCCACTAGCTGTAGATAGTTATGGCAGCCTGTGGATAGCCACCTGAGAATTTGTTATTGCAAAGAATATAGCAACTCTGTGCAATACTGAATAACTTGTTTGGCGCCTTCTAGACTATGATTTCTGTTCTGTGTATCTTCTTTTTCCCATCTGTTCTGCTTTCTATGTTAGCACCAAATAAACTGCCTTTTTATTAAGGATCGACCGATTATCAGTATGGCCGATATTATCGGCCGATAATCACTATTTTGGGCATTATCGGTATCGGCAATTACCTTGCCGATAATGCCCCGCACCGCGACCGCCCCACCGCACCGTGTCTCACCCCCCACCGTAGTGCTGGGCGGTATACCGGTATGAACCGGATATCGTTTTTTTGGTTCTCCCACGGTATGGATTTTTGCCCATACCGCTATATCGGTCAGGCCCCTCCCCCACCCTCCGAGTCAATAAAAAAAATTTAACTTACCCGTAATGGGGGTGGTCCGGCCCATCCATCCTTCCTGTAGTGTCCGGCGGCATTCCGGGTGGAGGGTGAACCGGTCCGGGCTGTCATTCTTCTCCGGGGGTCCTCTTCTCCACTCCGGGCAGGCTCCGGCCTAGTACGCTGCATAGACACCGCTACGCTGTGACGTCAGGTGCGTCGCTGCGCAGCAGCGTTACTAGGCCGGAGCCTGCCCGGAGTGGAGAAGAGGACCCCCGGAGAAGGAGGACAGCCCGGACCGGTTCACCCTCCACCCGGAATGCCGCCGGACACTACAGGAAGGATGGATGGCCCGGACCACCCTTCCCGGACGGTCCCTGCAGCAACTGGGAAGGTGAGTCAGGGTTCTGGGATGGACAGGGGTCTGTATAATATACTATACCTACAGTAGGCCCTCCAGCTGTTGCAAAACTACAACGCCCAGCATGCCCGGACAGCCAACGGCTGCTGGGAGTAGTAGTTTTGCAACAGCTGGAGGCACCCCTAGGCGCGGCAGGGGGAGCGGTGGCGGTGATAGGTCTCAGGACCCCCGGACAGGCAGGGGGAGAGAAGCGGGTGGCGGCGGCGGTCTATGGCACCGCAAAAGCCACTGCAGTGCATTGATTTAAAGCGCCCGCTTTAAATCAATGATCTGCAGCGGTGTCGCGGGGGGATAAATAGCCGATAACTTATACCGGAATATCGTTATAAGTTATTGGCTATCGGCCCTACCCTCCACTGAATATCGGTATCGGCCCTAAAAAAAACGATATCTGTCGATCCCTACTTTTTATGGTTTTAATTCAAACCTGGGCTAGTTTTGATTTCTAATCTTTCTGAAGGAAGGCGCTGTCCTCGTCCGTCTTTTTATCTTTTTTACTCATGCTTTCTATGTTTTCTTTGTCACATCTTAATCTCTGTCTAGACTGCGGATAATGCCAAAGATTTCTTCAAGAGGAAGATTGATTTCCTTACGAAGCAAATTGAGAAGATTCAGCCTGCGCTACAGGAAAAACACGCTATGAAACAAGGTGAGGCCATGTTTTATATTGCACTAGGGCAGTGGTCTCCAACCTGCGGACCTCCAGATGTTGCAAAACTACAACTCCCAGCATGCCCAGACAGCCAACGGCTGTCCGGGCATGCTGGGAGTTGTAGTTTTGCAACATCTGGAGGTCCGCAGGTTGGAAACCACTGCACTAGGGTAATGACGTATATATAAAGTTTGCAGATCAGGAATATGAACTGCAGGTAAACCTTTGCCCGTAAAGTCAGTGTATTAAATGTTTTATCTCTTTTTACCTAAGGGCATCTATATGATACATTAAAGGGGTATTCCAGGCAAAAACTTTTTTTATATATATCTACTGGCTCCGGAAAGTTAAACAGATTTGTAAATTACTTCTATTAAAAAAAATCTTAATCCTTCAAATAGTTATTAGCTTCTGAAGTTGAGTTGCTGTTTTCTGTCTAACTGCTTTCTGATGACTCGCGTCCCGGGAGCTGTGCAGTTCCTATGGGGATATTTTCCCATCATGCACAGCTCCCGGGACGTGACATCATTGAGCAGTTAGACAGAAAACTTCAGAAGCTAATAACTATTGAAAGGATTAAGATTTTTAAATAGAAGTAATTTACAAATCTGTTTAACTTTCCGGAGCCAGTTGATATATATAAAAAAAAATTTTGCCTGGAATACCCCTTTAAAGCTGGCTATCAAGCTGATCTTAGATTACCAAGTTTAACAGGGGGCCCTAAAATATATCTTCTGTCTGCAGTAAGGTCCCCTCTGCAGGCAGAAAAAATAGGGGAGATTTATGAAACCAGTGTTGATGAAAAGTTGACCAGTTGCCCATAGCAACCAATCAGATTGCTCCTTTCATTTTTCACAGGCTTTTTTAATAAATGAAAGAAGCGATCTGCTTGGTTGCTATGGGCAACTGGTCAACTTTTCTCTCCATAGGTTGTGATAAATCTCCCCTATTATTTCATAATTTAACCCCTTAAAGACTTAGGACGTACCTGTACGTCCTAAGCCCGCTCCCGGTGTTAAAAACGGGGTCACGCCGTGACCCCGCATCACACCAGGTCGGTCCCGGCTGCTAATCATAGCCGGGACCCTGGGCTAACAGCGCGCGGCATCGATCTTTGTGCCGCGCGCTGTTAACCCTTCAGACGCGGCGATCAAAGTTGACTGCCGCGTGTGAAAGTAAATGCTTCCCGGCAGCTCAGTCGGGCTGATTGGGACATCGCGATGTTCCGATCAGCTGGGACGCAGGCGAAGGTCTCCTTACCTGTGTCCGCGGCGTCCGATCAGGGTTTGATTGCTCCAAGCCTGAACTACAGGCTTGAGCAATCGAGCCCCTATCTGACTGATCCGTGCAGGGATCAGCATAGGAGATCAGTGTGTGCCGTGCTATAGCTCCCATATAGCTGAAAAAAAGTGAAAAAAAAAAGTTAAAGGTCATTTAACCCCTTCCCTAATAAAAGTTCAAATCACCCCCTTTTCCCATAAAAAAAAAAAAAAAAAAAAAAACCCTGTGTAAATAAAAATAAACATGTGGTATCGCCGCGTGCGTAAATGTCCGAACTATAAGGGAATGTTCACACTGAGGGTTTGGAGAGGAATTTCTGCGAGTAATTCTGCTTGTTTATTCCTCTCCAAATCATTCAGCAGTGAAAAACCCATAGCATGTAATGAAAATTCTGCTCCTTCACACTGAGGAATTTCCGCTAGCGGAATTCCGTCACTGAATTCCGTTCCTCATGAAGAATGTACATGTTCATTCTTCATGCGGAATTCGCGTCATAACTCTATAGAAGTCGATGAAAAAAACTTTTTTCAGGCCGCCACACTTCCGCGCGGAATTGCAGCGGAATTGCCACTGAAATTGCGCGGAATTCGCACAAAAAATAAATAAATTACAATGCCTTCTATGCTGCGCTGAACTCCGCACTGATTTCTGTGTGGAATCAGCGCTGAATTCCACGCCGAGTCCAAGCAGAAAAAAACTCATTTCTGAGCGGATTTGTTCGCCGCAAATTCCGCTCAGATATTTGTCAGTGTGAACGTACCCTAAAAATATATCATTAATTAAACCGCACGGTCAATGGCGTGCGGGCAAAAAAATTAAAAAGTCCAAAATAACGTATTTTTGGTCGCTTTTTATATCATGAAAAAATGAATAAAAGGCGATCAAAAAGTCCGATCAGTACAAAAATTATACCGCTAAAAACTTCAGATCACAGCGCAAAAAATAAGCCCTCATACCGCCCTGTACGTGGGAAAATAAAAAACGTTATAGGGGTCAGAAGATGACAATTTTAAACGTATAAATTTTCCTGCATGTAGTTATGATTTTTTCCAGAAGTGCGACAAAATCAAACCTATATAAGTAGGGTATCATTTTAACCGTATGGACCTACAGAATAATAAGGTGTCATTTTTACTGAAAAACTTACTGCGTAGAAACGGAAGCCCCCAAATTTACAAAATGGCGTTTTTTCTTCAATTTCGTCGCACAATGATTTTTTTTTTTCCATTTCGCTGTAGATTTTTGGGTAAAATGACTGATGTCACTGCAAAGTAGAATTGGTGGCGCAAAAAATAAGCCATCATATGGATTTGTAGGTGCAAAATTTAAAGGGGTATGATTTTTAAATGTGAGGAGGAAAAAACGAAAGTGCAAAAACCGAAAACCCCTCAGTCCTTAAGGGGTTAAAGAAAACTTGTCATAGCTATCTGAACCACAAGTCCTCATCCCACCCCTGATCTCTCACAATACAAGAACAAATCTATCAATCAAGGCTGGTGGGGCAATGCACCAGGGACCACCTCAATGACTTGTGGTTCAGGCAGCATGAAAGCCATGCTGTCCTATCTGAGGGCCATTTGTTACTTATATCTTTTCATGTGTGAAGGAAAGCAGAGAATTTGGAGCTGTGTATCAGAATAACAGAGCATTGGTGAAATGTATTGGCATATTTCTTTGCACTTTGTATAAAAAGTGGTTGTTCAGTGAAAATGTATCCTATGTGCCCAGACTGCATAATAAAGGAAAATTAATCTTTTACTCGCTTCCTTTGTATCTCCTGGTATTGGTGCTCAGTCTCAGCTGCTGCATCACTTCACAGAGCTGCAGATGCCAAGTCACATCTCTGCTAAGCTAATCAGTGACTTGCTGCGGCCAGTGATTGGCTTGTTTTGTTTTACAGCCTAGGCCTACAGGTTAACAAAAAAAATTTCCATTGGAAAACCCATAAAATAACTATTTAGTATGAACATGCAGATCTACATACTAGAGCAGTGGTTCTTAACCTGGGTTTGATCGAACCTCAGGGGTTCGGTGAGTCAGTCCCGAGGGTTCGGTGGGGGAGGTCGCAACAGGACAGGCCAACCAAGCAATTGCTTGGGGCCCCGAACAGAGCCGGTGTTTGCCTGTCCTGTAGCGACGGGGCAATTCCAACCATCACTATTAACTCCCTGCGGCCCCGCGTTTAGTTTAAAAATGCAGGCCCGCCGGGGCATCACTCACGTCCCGTGCATGCGCCCATGGAAACGAAGGTGCCGAGGATAGAGAAGGAGGAGGACGCGAGCTGGCCAGCTTGGTAAGTGACCAGCGGCACGTCATCTTCGGTGCTCCGACCACTGGTCCCGAGACCTACTGCTATAGCCGGAGCGGTGGTCGGATCACTGAAGTGGGCAGTACACAGGCATACAGCCTCCAGCCATACACTGTATATAGCTGGAGGCTGTATGTCTGTGGGGAAACACTGCCTACATCAGTGGTCTTCAACCTGTGGACCTCCAGATGTTGCAAAACTACAACTCCCAGCATGCCTAGACAGCCGTTGGCTGTCTGGGCATGCTGGGAGTTGTAGTTTTGCAACATATGGATGTCCGCAGGTTGAAGACCACTGGCCTACATAATGTGGGGGAACACTGCCTGTCTAATGTGGGGGGGAACATTGCCTGTGCCTAATGTGGGGGGGGGGGCACTGCCTGTGCCTAATGTGGGGGGGGGGGGGACACTGCCTGTGCCTAATGTGGGGGGGGGGGGAACACTGCCTGTGCCTAATGTGGGGGGGGGGGAACACTGCCTGTGCCTAATGTGGGGGGGGGAACACTGCCTGTGCCTAATGTGGGGGGGGGAACACTGCCTGTGCCTAATGTGGGGGGGGGGGGGGAACACTGCCTGTGCCTAATGTGGGGGGGAGAACACTGCCTGTGCCTAATGTGGGGGGAACACTGCCATTGTTGCGAAAATGACATGAGAGTGGCACTTGCCAAGGTAAAGCCGCGCATTTCTGAACTGGTCTCTGAAGACAACAGAAGTCACACTGATTTGCAGTAAATATTCATTATGTTTTTGTGTGAAAATCATGTTTTCATGGTTTTGTTCTTTGTTATTTAATGGTTTTGTTCATTTTGTGCACCTATGTATAAATATATACTTAAATATATACCTCCTATGTTTTGAGTTTGAAAAAATCATTTTATTTTTCCAATTAAGAATTAATTCCAGTTAATGCGCATATGAAACTGGTGGGGTTCAGTACCTCCAACAAGGTTAGGAACCACTGTATTAGACCCTTCCACATTATATGTGTGTGCATGCCTAGTCCCAATAATTTGGGGCTGAAAAAAAAATTTCCCTAGTGAGTACAGGGTGTGTCAGGGAAATAGTCACAAGGGTTAAGAATCTGTACTATTTCTGTGATGTCTTTTATGTGTAGTGCAGCCTTTAACCACCCTTACGTTTCTCTCCACAGCGGTCATGGAAATGATGAGTATAAAAATCCAGCAGTTGACATCAGCTCAAGCAGGGACTTCCAAGGCCTAGTCTACAGAGAACGCCCCCCCCCCCCCCCAAAGTTTCTCTTCACAGCAGATCCTACAACATCCTTCTGCCGTGAACCCTGGCCATTTCTGCCAATGCAGTAAACCCCTTCACTACAGCCGACACCAGCCGAGCGTCGCCTCAAAGACTGTGTGTGACAGTTCTACTGCTTCCTCAGCCAAGGGGTTAATTTATTCAGATTTTTTTTGTTTTATTCTTATTTTGTATTTGAAAGACATAAAGGCATCAAAACTGAATGAAGCGAATGATGTCTTTATTTGGGCTTCAGTGGTTCACCTTGACTGTTCAGCTTCTGTAAGATCGTAGATCTCCACGGTTTCCAGGAGGTACTTGTAGGTTTCTACAAGAATTAGTGGTAAAGATGTTTAGGAGGTAAAAGACGGCTAAATCATTACTCCAAATTAAATTACACCCACCTGCACCGAATGTGCAGTAACTTCTTTCCAAATTGGAACACCACATATGAGTCCTTTGTATGTGAAAATAATTTAGCTAGAGTTGGAGAATGTTTACACAGCAAATAGCCACCTGGTTTGTGCAGTGGAAACCACACTGATTTCCACAACTTAAAGGGGTACTCCAGCCCTAGACATCTTATCCCCTATCCAAAATATAGGGGATAATATGTCTGATTGCTGGGGACCCCCGCGATCTCCCTGCTGCACCCGGCATTCGTTTAGAGCATCTGGTGCAGCGCCGGAGGCTCGTGACATCACGGCCATGACCCCTCAATGCAAGTCTATGGGAGGGGGCGTGACAGCCGTCATGCCCCCTCCCATAGACTTGCATTGAGGGGGCATGGCTGTGATGTCACGAGCGGGGCGTGACGTGCACTGGATGTCAGGGATGCTGCAGCCAAGATCCTTTGGATAGGGGATAAGATGTCTAGGGGAGGAGTACCCCTTTAAGCCACACAGTGTTATTGTCTGAGACCCCCATTCCCATTGATCAAGTCCCAAAAAAGAAATTACGTCACTTCTGTTCTACGTGATATGCACTGAAGCAAAAGGTAATTTTTGGGAATTGACTAGACGCAACAGGCTAAGTGGTGGTGTTGTTTTTTTAAGTGTGGTGTGGGGTGGGAAATATACCTAAAGTACAGGTAAGTGGTAGCCATAAAGGAACTGCATCAGCCACAATACACCTTCAGGCCATAACTTAAAGGGGTTATCCAGGAAAAAAAACTTTTTTTTTATATATCAACTGGGCCCCAGAAAGTTAAACAGATTTGTAAATTACTTCTATTAAAAAATCTTTAATCCTTTCAGTACTTATGAGCTGATGAAGTTGAGTTGTTCTTTTCTGTCTAAGTGCTCTCTGATAACACGTGTCTTGGGAACCGCCCAGTTTAGAAGTAAATCCCCATAGCAAACCTTTTCTACTCTGTGCAGTTCCCGAGACAAGCAGAGATGTCAGCAGAGAGCACTGTTGCCAGACAGAAAACAACAACTCAACTTCAGCAGCTGATAATTATTGAAAGGATTAAGATTTTTTAATAGAAGTAATTTACAAATCTGTTTAACTTTCTGGAGCCAGTTGATATAAAAAAAGTTTTTTCCTGGAATACCCCTTTAACTTTTCGGGAATAATGACACCTTATCTTTATTCTGTAGGTCAATACGATTACAGGAGATCTGTAGTGCTCTGAACTTTATCCCCTATCCAAAGGATAGGGGATAAGTTTTTGATCGCGGGGGGTCCAAGCGCTGGGGCACCCCACGATCTCCTGTACGGGGCCGCGGCAATGTACAGGAAAGGGTGCGTTCCGTCCATGCATGGGATTCATGGAGGGGCGTGCCGGCTGCCGTGTCATGCGGGAACGGAACGCACCCTTTACTGTACATTGCCGCGGCCCCATACAGGAGATCGCGGGGGGCCCCAGTGCTCGGACCCCCGCGATCGAAAACCTATCCCCTATCTTTCGGATAGGGGATAAAGTTCAGAGCACTACAGATCTCCTTTAAAATGATACCCAATTTATATGGGTCTGATTTTTGTTTTACTTCTGTTACAAATTTTTGCGCAAAAAGTAAATTTTTTATGTTTTTCTTCTGACCCCTATAACTTTAAATTTTCAGTATACGGGGATGTGTGAGGGCTTATTTTTTGTGCCTGTGATTTCTAGTTTCTATTGATATCATTTTGTTTTGATGGAACTTTTGATCGCTTTTTATATATACAATTTTGTACTTCAGTATTTTTTTACATATAAGCCATTGACCGTGCAGTTTAATAAACATATATATTTTTTTAAGTTTGGACAATTAAGCACATGGCATAAACATACCACGTTTGTTTTATTTTTTTTACATTTTTTTTTATGGGAAAAGGGGGTGATTCAAACTTTTATCAGGGAAGGGTTAATTCACATTAACTTTTTTATATTTTTTTATTTTTTTTTACTTTTAGGCTGTTTACCTTTTTTTTTTTTTTTTTGGGGGGGAGGGGGAATTCTGTTGCATGCTGTTTTTTCAGCCAAAAAATGCTGCAGCCAGATGTTAGCTGTAAATAAATGAGAAATCACTATTCTTTTTCCACTTTGCGTTTTTCAGTTTGGCGTTTTTTTTTTTTTTTATCCTTTTGGCGTTTCGTAGGCTACCATTAAAAAAAAATATATTAAAGATACAGCAGTGATGGAAAAAATTATATTTACATTTTTTTTATCTTTATTATAACAATTTTTATTTTAAACAGGGATCAATTTATGTGGGCAGGCAGGGCACTATAAAAATTTAGCAGACAATAAGTGTAGTGTGTGTTTTCCCTTAATTTTTTTTTTTTTTTTTTTGCAGTACTACTACTCCCAGCATGAAACACACTGTTGACAGATCTCCCATGTCACTTCTGACACCCGTTGCGATCCTCCTGTATAATGTATAGATGCAGCCGGCCGCACTTCTATGGTCCCCTGCACTGATGTGTATATATACACCAATTCATATTTCCCACACAGAGCTGTGATTGGCCAGATGGTTCTAGCCAATGACAACTCTGTGCGGGAAATCTGAATAGGGTATATATACGTCAGTGCAGGGGACCATAGAATGGCAGCCGGCCGCATCTATACATTATACAGGAGGATCATAGCTGGTGTCAGGCGTGACACCTGTTCCGATCTGTCTATTAATGCAGGTACTACAACTCCCAGCATGGAGCAGTGTGCTCTCCATGTTGGGAACAGTAGTACCTTCAGTTAAGGACAGATCACAGCGGGTATCACTCCTGACACCAGCTGGGATCATTCTTCATCCCTGCTCCTTCCAAGGCACATAAAAACCCACATGCTCCAAGCTGCCACAGATCCCAGCCATTAACTATGACAACTGAGCCCTAATACAACTGTATGTGATGGGATTGCACCTTTATTGGTAAACCTAGCATTTTCGGCATATGTAAGTTGTGTCCTCCATGGAACGTATATGTCAACAACCTATTCAAATGGGATACATACAGACACAGGCCCTGCTGATTGTAATAGTCTTAATATTTTTAGCTAGTGACCATGCCTGGGTAATTTCCTGAACATATACGTGTTTTCACAATCACTTAAAAGCATGGTGTGCTGTGCGTATGTGTCTGGGTAAATGTATCCGGAAATGACCTGAGCAAAGTCCCTAGCTATAGAAACATACAAGGTGCAGGAGGAACCACAGCTCGCCTGTCTGCAGTTTATGGATCCGTGTACACTGGGGAAATATATTGAGGAATCCATTCCAAAGGGTCTGGCTGAGCACATATCAAACCACTTCTCTGGCGGCAGAAGACTGAATATGTTTCATCTTTGTTGGAAGTTCTACTACAGAGCTTCAGATGTGTGAACTAAGCTGCGGAATTCCCATTGAGATCAATAAGAGGCGTGCAAGCGGAATCTACGCAGAATTTCCGAGGAATAAACGGGGCCTCATGGGAGCTTCCAATGGATGGAGGTCTATAGAAAGCAGAGTAGTAATGGTAATAACATAGGGGGAGATTTATCAAAACCTGTGCAGAGGAAGAGTGGTGCAGTTGCCCATAGCAACCAATCAGATTGCTTCTTTCATTTTCCACAGGCCTCTGTGGAAAATAATTATTATTACCATTAAAAGTAGTAGCAGTCAGACGCCCGCGACCAGACATTTATCCCCTATCCTGTGGAGAGAGAATAAGACATGGGTGCTAGAATGTCCACATTGTGCTAAAATCAGTCCCTAGCTGACTAATTCAGTTCCATTAAAGTCAATGCGGCTCGTGCATTTGTATCCTTAGCATCTCATTTTGCTGATGTAGCACATTATAGTGCTAATGTGAACCAGACCTGATATGTATATCATGATAGCAGTAGTATATGGGCAGGGCTCAAGTCCTGCACTTTTTCCACAGCAGGAACACTGTTCCCATTAACAGCAGTACTGCAGGACCATCCCTTATGTGGAAGAGTTCCCACACTTTTTTTTTTCCAGGACTTGACCCCTGGATATGGGGAAAGCAGTAGTCTAAGGATGTGATTATAGCAGTAATATTAGGATGTGAGGATAGCAGTAGTATTAGGATATGAGAATAGCAGTAATCTAAGGATGTGATTATAGCAGTAATATTAGGATGTGAGGATAGCAGTAGTATTAGGATATGAGAATAGCAGTAGTCTAAGGATGTGAGGATAGCAGTAGTATTAGGATAGCAGTAGTATTAGGATATGACTAGTATTAGGATAGCAGTAGTATTAGGATGTGAGAATAGCAGTAGTATTAGGATGTGAGAATAGCAGTAGTATTAGGATATGAGGATAGCAGTAGTATTAGGATGTGAGAATAGCAGTAGTCTATGGATGTGAGAATAGCAGTAGTATTAGGATGTGAGGATAGCAGTAGTATTAGGATAGCAGAAGTATTAGGATGTGAGAATAGCAGTAGTATTAGGATGTGAGAATAGCAGTAGTATTAGGATAGCAGTAGTATTAGGATATGAGGATAGCAGTAGTCTAAGCATGCGAGGATAGCAGTAGTATTAGGATGTGAGAATAGCAGTAGTATTAGGATGTGAGAATAGCAGTAGTATTAGGATGTGAGGATAGCAGTAGTATTAGGATGTGAGGATAGCAGTAGTATTAGGATAGCAGTAGTATTAGGATGTGAGGATAGCAGTAGTCTATGGATGTGAGAATAGCAGTAGTATTAGGATATGAGGATAGCAGTAGTCTATGGATATGAGAATAGCAGTAGTATTAGGATATGAGGATAGCAGTAGTATTAGGATATGAGGATAGCAGTAGTATATGGATATGGGCAGGGCTCAAGTCCTGCAGGAACGTGTGGGAACTGAGTCCTGCACTTTTTCCACAGCAGGAACACTGTTCCCATTAGCAGGAGTACTGCAGGACCATCCCTTATGTGGAAGAGTTCCCACACTTTTTTTTTTCCAGCACTTGACCCCTGGATATGGGGAAAGCAGTAGTCTAAGGAGGTGATTATAGCAGTAATCTAAGGATGTGATTATAGCAGTAGTATTAGGATAGCAGTAGTATTAGGATGTGAGGATAGCAGTAGTATTAGGATGTGAGGATAGCAGTAGTCTATGGATATGTGAATAGCAGTAGTATTAGGATGTGAGGATAGCAGTAGTCTATGGATATGTGAATAGCAGTAGTATTAGGATGTGAGGATAGCAGTAGTATTAGGATGTGAGGATAGCAGTAGTCTATGGATATGTGAATAGCAGTAGTATTAGGATGTGAAGATAGCAGTAGTATTAGGATAGCAGTAGTATTAGGATGTGAGGATAGCAGTAGTCTATGGATATGAGAATAGCAGTAGTATTAGGATGTGAGGATAGCAGTAGTCTATGGATGTGAGGATAGCAGTAGTATATGGATGTGAGGATAGCAGTAGTATTAGGATGTGAGGATAGCAGTAGTCTATGGATATGTGAATAACAGTAGTATTAGGATGTGAAGATAGCAGTAGTATTAGGATATGAGGATAGCAGTAGTCTATGGATATGAGAATAGCAGTAGTATTAGGATATGAGGATAGCAGTAGTATTAGGATGTGAGGATAGCAGTAGTCTATGGATATGTGAATAGCAGTAGTATTAGGATGTGAAGATAGCAGTAGTATTAGGATAGCAGTAGTCTATGGATGTGAGGATAGCAGTAGTATTAGGATAGCAGTAGTATTAGGATGTGAGGATAGCAGTAGTCTATGGATATGAGAATAGCAGTAGAAGGATAGCAGTAGTATAACAGAAAAGCAGTCACTTCCCATCAGGTTACACTGACACTCCTCACTGTACCGAGTGCTACTATGGGCAGAATCCCTGACTATCCATGGCCGCATATGCTCCCGGAAGCATCGGGTCCGCACTTTATTCCTTTCCGCTTCCAGGTCTATTTGGTTCCACATGGTGTGGGTGGCCCTGCAGTCCCGGAGCGTCCGTCTGCTGTGCCGCATCCGCTTCTCCATCACCGCCGGCGGTTTCCCTCCACTCTTGATGCCTGAAGACCCAAAGCGGCCCCGGCGGGAGGAACGACTAATGGCGCCGAAAATCGGCACCCACAACGGGACATTCCACTGTGACGAGGCGCTGGCGTGTTACCTGCTGCGGACGCTGGAGCCCTATAGAGTAAGAGAGGAGTGACGGGTCCTGACCGTGTGCTCCCGGGAACATGTGCTCGGCCACCGGCTCCAGAATCTACAGGGAAACCTCTATGAGAAGACCATAGTCCTAGACTTCTATTGGGGAGAACAGCCGTCACGTGACACCTGGTCTGGATAAGGGGGGTGGTCTTCTCTTAGAGGGGGGTTTCACTGTAGTTCTGGTTGATAATTGTTCTCTTATAGTCTCTGTTAATAAAGTTATAGAAAGTTATCCTATAGGTGCTGCTGGAATTTAGTTGTAGTGAGAAGCTGTTAAAAATCCCCAGCATGCTCGTGTCACATAGCGGCAGATTTACGAATACTACTATAGCGCCACCCTGTGTGGCCTGTGCCATAGGACTACCCCGCAGCTGCTGAATCGTGAGGGGTGTAGCTGATGTAGCTTGCCTCCATTTTTATATATATCTCTACAGTGGTCCCTCAACATACGATGGTAATGCGTTCCAAACGGACCATCGTTTGTTGAAACCATCGCATGTTGAGGGATCCGTGCAATGTAAAGTATAGGACAGTGGTCTACAACCTGCGGACCTCCAGATGTTGCAAAAGTACAACACCCAGTATGCCCGGACAGCCGTTGGCTGTCCGGGCATGCTGGGTGTTGTACTTTTGCAACATCTGGAGGTCCGCAGGTTGCAGACCACTGGTATAGGAAGTTGTACTCGCCTGTCCCCGCCGCTCCGGACAGTCACCGCTGCCCGGGATGTCCCGATGCTCAGGCAAGGCCTCTGCTTCCCCGGCATCCGCGCTCTCCGTTGCCGCCATCACGTCGCTACGCACGCCACTCCTATTGGATGATGGGACAGAATGGACAGCGGCGTGATGACGTCGATGGAGAGCGTCGACGATGCAGGGGATCCCGAAGAGGACGCGCCGGAGCCCCGAGGACTGGGAAGAGATCGTCAGCAAAGGGCACGGGGCACCGTAAACGGCTATCCGGTGGCAGCTGAAGCAGTCTGCGCTGCCGGATAGCCGTTTATGCGATGGCCCCGACATACAAAAGCATCGTATGTTTGATGCTGCCTTCAACATGCGATGGCCTCTGAGAGGCCATCGCATGTTGAAATTATCGTATGTTGGGGCCATCGCAGGTCGGGTGGTCACTGTGTGTGTGTATATATATATATATATATATATATATATATATATATATATATAT
This sequence comes from Hyla sarda, assembly GCF_029499605.1. Lineage (NCBI taxonomy): Eukaryota > Metazoa > Chordata > Amphibia > Anura > Hylidae > Hyla > Hyla sarda. Next base: position 112,204,915 of record NC_079190.1, on the reverse strand, counting down.
ATATATATATATATATTACACACACACACACACACACACATAAATTTTATTATTTTTTTGGCAGGTCAAAAATGAAAATCAGTTACCCACAGCGTTATATGGAAGTTTCACGTGTCAAGGATCAAACGTTTCTGAAAAAACAAAGCAGAGCTTCTCATGGGATAGTAGTCTGGATAGTGAGAGCAAACTCCTCCATCAATTCAGAGAATAGGGGCAATCGCGTTCACCTTATGTGCCAGACACAACCACCAGAAGTAGCGTAAAGATGTCGGTGCAGCCACCCGGGTATCGGCAGTCAGGGGTCTTCAGCCGAGCGTAGAGACATAAAATGGAGGAATTAAAAGTTCCACTTTTTTTTTCGGCGCAGACCGTCACAAGTAATCACAGTTGCAGGCGTGTGAAAAAGTTCATTTATTCAATAGCCGTTACAAACAAACGTGTTTCGCGGCCTAAGCAAGCCTCTTTCTCAATGTAAAAATTGGCATGTGCAAACAGTGGGGTTTATAAAAGGAAAAGGGCGCAAAAAGATAATTGATTGCAGCAGGGCTGACGTCAATTAGGGCAGATGACTGATTGCAGCAGGGCTGGCATCAATTAGGGCAGATGACTGATTGCAGCAGGGCTGGCATCAATTAGGGCAGATGACTGATTGCAGCAGGGCTGGCATCAATTAGGGCAGATGACTGATTGCAGCAGGGCTGGCGTTAGGGTTTCTGCCGGGAGTGTAGTGTAAGCAGTAAGCAACGTGTTTCATTCATTCATTCATTCAGGAGAAGCTTCGTATATTTCCATAATGGATTGGCGCCATTCAAAATGGTCCAGAATCTCCACTTATTTCCGCAACATTCTGCCGTGGACGTAAGCAATGTCCCACTGACAAATGGCACATTGAATCCAATCCCTCATTGGAAGTTTTTCCACAGCAGTGGTTCCCAACCAGGGTGGCACCAGCTGTTGCAAAACTAAAACTCCCAGCATGCTCGGAGTTGTACTTTTGCAACAGCTGGAGGGACCCTGGGTGGGAAACACTTCCGCAGAACAAGAGATCATTGGGAGGCTGCTATAAAGGAATCTCTGTAGTGTGAACGGAGTGTAACATTATAGGTACTCTATAACTAATATGGCCATTAGCATCAAGCCTTCCTAGAAGGTTGGCACTTTTGGCTTTTTTTTTATTTTATTTTATTAAATCAACTGGTGCCAGAAAGTTACAGATTTGTAAATTACTTCTATTAAAAAATCTTAATCCTTCCTGTGCTTATCAGCTGTTGAATTCTACATTGGAAATTATTTTCTTTTTTGAACACATTGCTCTCTGCTGACATCTCTGTCCATTTTAAGAACTGTCCAGAGTAGGAGAAAATAGCAGTAGGAGAAAATAGCAAACATATGATGCTCTGGACAGTTCCTAAAATGGATAGCAGAGGTAAGCAGAGAGCAATGTGTTCCAAAAAGAAAATAATTTCCTCTGTAGTACTCAGCAGCTGATAAGTACTGGGAGGATTAAGATTTTTTTTTAATATTAGTGATTTACAAATCTGTTTTAACTTTCTGGCACCAGTTGATTTAAAAAAAATTCCACCGGAGTACCCCTTTTTTAAAGCAATATAATATAGTTAAAAGAACATAAAAAATAAAATAATCTAGTACATAACTTTTAAATACCATCCAAACTAGTGCCACCAAGTTCCTAGTCTGCTGCCAGTCCTTGTTTAGCCCGCTGCAGTGATGGCGCACACTCAAAGGGCCGTGTCCCATTACTGGAGTGGTCTCATAGGGGGAGATTAACCCCTTGGGGACGGAGGGCTTTTCTGTTTTTTTCACTTTTATTTTTTCCTCCTTACCTTTAAAAAATCATAACCCTTTCAATTTTGCACCTAAAAATCCATATGATGGCTTATTTTTTTGCGCCACCAATTCTACTTTGTAATGACATCAGTCATTTTACCCAAAAATCTACGGCAAAACGGGAAAAAATAATCATTGTGCGACAAAATTGAAGAAAAAATGCAATTTTGTAACTTTTGGGGGCTTCCGTTTCTATGCAGTGCATTTTTTGGTAAAAATGACACCTTATCTTTATTCTGTAGGTCCATATGATTAAAATGATACCCTACTTATATAGGTTTGATTTTGTCGTACTTCTGGAAAAAATAATAACTACGTGCAGGAAAATTGATACGTTTAAAAATGTCCTCCTGACCCCTATAACTTTTTTTTCATTTTTCCGCGTATGGGGCGGTATGAGGACTCATTTTTTTGATCTGAAGTATTTAGCGGTACCATTTTAGTATTGATCGGAATTTTTGATCGCTTTTTATTCATTTTTTCATGATATTAAGTGACCAAAAATACGCTATTTTGGATTTTTTTGGCGCGTGTGCCATTGACCGTGCGGTTTAATTAACTATGTATTTTTATAACTTTGACATTTCCGCACACAGCGATATGACATATGTTTATTTTTATTTACAGTTTTTTTTTTTTTTTTATGGGATAAGGGGGGTCATTTAAACTTTTATTAGGGAAGGGGTTAAATTATCTTCACCTTTTTTTTTTACTTTTGTGTTTTTGCAATGTTATAGCTCCCATACATTGATCAATGATTTCTCATAGTAAACCATTGATCGATGATTCTGCCGCTTGACTGCTCATGCCTGGATCTCAGGCACTGAGCAGTCATTCGGCAATCGGACAACGAGGAGGAAGGTAAGGGGAGCCTCCTCGTGTCCTACAGCTGTTACAGGATGCCGCGGTTTCGCCGCGGTGATCGCAAACAGCCCACTGAGCTAGCTTGGAGCAGTTTACTTTCATTTTAGACGCGGCGTTCAACTTTGAATGCCGCGTCTAAAGGGTTAATAGCGCGCGGCACCGTGATCAGTGCCGCACTATTAGCCACGGGTCCAGGCCGTTATTAGAGGCACAGCATGGCCCCGCGTTATAGAAAGGGAGTGGGTGGAGGGCGTACAGGTACCCCCTCCGTCCCCAACAGGTTAATCAAAACCTGTGGGCAACTTCGCCTCTCCACAGGTTTTGATAAATCTCTCCCATTTTGCTGCCGAACGCACTTTCCTCCCCGTTCATTTTAGTGATGGGTCAGGGTCTAAACACCCAGATCCCAACCAAAAAAAAAACTTTTGACCTCCCCCCTAGGACAGTGCTTTCACAACAGTGGGAGAGAGTTATCAAAACCTGTCCAGAGGAAAAGTTGCTGAATTGCATTAAAAGGTAAAAGTATTGCCACCAATATCCAATATGAGAGTAGTTTTTCATTGTTTTTTTATTTAAATAAATAGGAAAAACAAATTGGCAACAATATACCTGGGCCACATATGTAACATTTGTAAGATATGTGGCCCAGGTACATTGTTGCCAATTTGTTTTTCCTATTTATTTAAAAGAAAAAAAAAATGTCTACAATGTAGGCTGTGGAGCACCAATAGGGTGCAAAAACTTTTTTTATATATATCAACTGGCTCCGGAAAGTTAAACAGATTTGTAAATTACTTCTATTAAAAAATCTTAATCCTTCCAATAGTTATTAGCTTCTGAAGTTGAGTTGTTGTTTTCTGTCTAACTGCTTTCTGATGACTCACGTCCCAGGAGCTGTGCAGCTCCTATGGGGATATTCTCCCATCATGCACAGCTCCCGGGACGTGACATCATCATTGAGCAGTTAGACAGAAAATTTCAGAAGCTGATAACTATTGGAAGGATTAAGATTTTTTAATAGAAGTAATTTACAAATCTGTTTATCTTTCCGGAGCCAGTTGATATATAAAAAAGTTTTTGCCTGGAATACCCCTTTAATACTATGGATGCTGATCCAGGGACCAATGATGTAACTGGCTCCTGGGATTGTATATTAACGTCTGGTAAAAATGGAGGATGAGTTTATTTTCCAATATTTCAAAATTGTCATTGTGGACCAGAAAGGGTCTTGACTAGAGATGAGCGAACTTACAGTAAATTCGATTGGTCACGAACTTCTCGGCTCGGCAGTTGATGACTTTTCCTGCGTAAATGAGTTCAGCTTTCAGGTGCTCCGGTGGGCTGGAGACTCTTTCCTAGGACTGTATCCACCTTTTCCAGCCCACGGGAGCACCTGAAAGCTGAACTAATCTATGTAGGATAAGTCATCAACTGCCGAGCCGAGAAGTTTGTGACGAATTTAATTTACTGTAAGTTCGTTCATCTCTAGTCTTGACTCTAGTTCTGTGTTTTCCATTCAGCATGCCTCCAGCTGTTGCAAAACTACAACTCCCAGCATGCCCGGACAGCCTTCGGCTGTCCGGGCATGCTGGAAGTCGTAATTTTGCAATAGCTGGAGGCACCTTTGTCGGAAAACACTGAGGCAGTCTCTTGGTATACCATGGAAATAGCAAAGTAACCTTTTAACTTATTGATGTAAATAATGTTCCCATTCATAGAGAGCAAGCAGAGATCCTGAAAAAGGTGAAGTGAATTGAAGTAGAACCTTTTTTTATTTTATTTTTTATAATTATTGCAAGCAGACTACTTCCTCTATTTCATACATATGCAGACTCGGCTTAGTTGAATGTAAATGTTTGTATCAGTGGGGCGAGAGTAAACCTGTAGTATGTATTGTTCAGACAGTATTCTATGGGATAGGTCAAATCTCCGATCATATGAGGTATGAAATGAGTAAATAGTGCTGCGCCCTACATGTCACATAATAATTTGGATTTTCTTTGTCCATTCTTAGGATGCAGAGATTGTTAGAACCCGGGACCCGCAGCTTTTATCCCAGTGCGATGTTGTTGTCGATGTAGGCGGAGAGTATGATCCTTCTCGGAACCGTTACGACCACCATCAGAGGTGAAACTAGACGTCTCTTTATCTCTCCGCATCTTGTTGCCTATTTTTATTTCTCAACTTTGTAACTTCTTCATCCTTCGACATTTCGCAGATCCTTCTGTGAAACCATGAACAGCTTATATCCTGACAAGCCATGGGTAACCAAGCTGAGCAGTGCCGGACTGGTATATGCTCACTTTGGTGCACAGATACTGGCCGCACTTCTGGGAACAGATGAGGAGGACCCCATGATACCGGTTCTGTATGATAAGGTAAGTGACCCATACATTATGTATAAAGGAGATTTCTCAAGCTGTCTAATAGTAGACTCTTACCCACAGAAACCAATCTCAGCACAGCTTCATTTTAACAGTGCAAAGTGTCTTATAGCTATAAGGGTCCATGCACACTAACCTAATTCCGTGAGGAATCCATGGGTTCACGCCACCCAGAATCGTCACTTATGGGTTAATGGGCTTTTCCAAGCAGATTCCGCCAAAAGAATGAACATCTTCATTCTTTCAGTGGAATCTGGAACTTCTGACGTGTGAAACAATGGGAGGCTGCTGCAAGCGGGTTCCGGTCAGAATTAGACCTTAGGCTATGTTTACATGACAGAATTTCTGTGCGTTTGCTTAAAGGGGTTATCCAGGAAAAAACGTTTGTCTTTTGTTTATAAATCAACTGGCTCCGGAAAGTTAAACAGATTTGTAAATTACTTCTATTAAAAAAAATCTTCATCCTTTCAGTACTTACGAGCTGCTGAAGTTGAGTTGTTCTTTTCTGTCTAAGTGCTCTCTGAAGACACGTGTCTCGGGAACCGTCCAGTTTAGAAGCAAATCCCCATAGCAAACCTCTTCTACTCTGTGCAGTTCCCGAGACAAGCAGAGATGTCAGCAGAGAGCACTGTTGCCAGACAGAAAACAACAACTCAACTTCAGAAGCTGATAATTATTGAAAGGATTAAGCTTTTTTAATAGAAGTAATTTACAAATTTGTTTAACTTTCTGGAGCCAGAATTTTTTTTTTTCCTGGAATACCCCTTTAAATTCCATTCTGCAAAGCGTGATGTGGACTTTTTGAAAATTTTAGGGGAATTTCAGAATTTTTGGGTGCTTTAAAACACAGAATTCTACTGAAATTCAAAGCCCCATTGACTTAAATGGGAATTCGCCATAGTATTCTGCAAAATTTAAACGCCTGTTAAATGTTTTTGCAGAATCTGGAAAGCAGAATTTCAACAGAGAAAATTCTGCCGATGTGAGTGGGACATCTGAATCCCCATTCAACGCAATATGCAGTATATTTTGCAGAATTCCACAGAAATTCCGCCATGTGACCATAGCCTTAGGATCATTCTAGTCTCTGTTAAAACTCATGCCATAGCTTTCAGCGTTACTATAAATGTAACACTAGTCTATGGTAATCACTGAAGCGTACCTATGGGTTAAACAGTTAATGGAAACGTCTACTGTATTTCTACAATGTACAGTGGTATTTCTCCAATCTAATCTTCTAAGAGAAGATTCCATGGAGAGGGCGGCTTCACCACGATCAGTGCCCAACACTAGTGGTGGCGCTTTTAAAATCGATGCAAGTTCAATAAGAAAAAGTGTAGAGATGAGCGAAGTTACAGTAATTCGATTGGTCACGAACTTCTCGGTTCGGTAGTTGCTGACTTTAGCCTTCATAAATTACCGTATATACTTGAGTATAAGCCGAGTTTTTCAGCATGATTTTTCGTGCTGAAAACTCCTCCCTTGGCTCATACTCGAGTGAATTCTCCGCTTGTCATTCCCTTCTCAGTGATCTTCAACCTGCGGACCTCCAGATGTTGCAAAACTACAACTCCCAGCGGGGAATGCTGGGGGTTGTAGTTTTGAAACATCTGGGGTATTCCTCATCATCCAGACCACCTCCTTTAGTTTTCTACTCACCACCCCTTGGTGGGAAGACAGGGTGAGCTGGTCCAGGCCATCTATGCTGCAGGGACAGTCCGGTGGGGAGGGTTAGTTGTTCTGGGCTGTCCATCTTCACCGGGGGGGCCTTTTCTCCGCTCCGGGCCGGCCACGGACTAGTGACGTTGCCTTGACGACGACGCACAGGGACGTCCGTGCGCAGCAGACGTCTGTGATGTCCCTGCGCTTGAACGTCCGTGTGGAGAAGAGGGCCTCCCGGTGAAGATGGCCAGCCCGGGAACGACTAACCCTCCCCACCGGACAGTCCCTGCAGCATAGATGGCCCGGACCAGCTCACCCTTCCTTCCCACCGAGGGGAGGTGAGTAGAAAACTAAAGGGGGGGTCTGGATGATGACAAAGGCAGCAGTGGTCTTCAACCTGCGGACCTCCAGATGTTTCAAAACTACAACTCCCAGCATGCCTAGACAGCCGATGGCTGTCCGGGCATGCTGGAAGTTGTAGTTGTGCAACATCTGGAGGTCCGCAGGTTGAAGACCACTGATTGAAGGGATTGACGGGGGTCTGGATGATGACGGGTGTATGATGACGGGGGTCTGGATGATGACGGGGGTCTGGATGATGACAGGGTGATGATGACGAGGGTGATAATGACGGGAGTCTGGATGATGACATGGGGGGGGGATGATGTATTTCCCACCCTAGGCTTATAGTCGAGTCAATAACTTTTCCTTGGTTTTTGGGGTGAAATTAGGGGCCTCGGCTTATATTCGGGTCAGTTTATACTCGAATATATACGGTAGTTCAGCTTTCAGGTGCTCCGGTGGGCTGGAGACTCTCTCCTAGGACTGTATCCACCTTTTCCGGAGCACCTGAAAGCTGAACTAACTTATGCAGGATAAAGTTAGTAACCGCCGAGCCGAGAAGTTCGTGACGAATTGAATTACTGTAACTTCGCTCATCTCTAAAAAAGTGCTGTTACATGTAGGTTCCCTAAAGTCAAGCCAGGAATGTGTTGTGTAATCCTATAGTATTTTTATTTCTCAGATGTATGAGAACTTTGTTGAAGAAATTGACGCTGTAGACAACGGAATATCGCAGTTTGACGGGGAGCAGAGATACAACATAACCTCCACCCTGAGCTCCAGAGTTGGGCATCTCAACCCCCGCTGGAATGAACCTGATCAGGACACAGAAGTAAGAACATTGGGGGAGAGTTATCTAAACCTGTCCAGAGGAAAAGTTGTCCATAACAACCAATCAGATCACTTCTTTCATTTTTAACAAGGCCTCTACAAAATTAAAGAAGCGATCTGATTGGTTGCTATGGGCAACTGGGCAAGTTTCCTTTGCACAGGTTTTGATAAATCTCCCCCATGGAGTTCATTTATATGGGGTCTCTTGGTTAATGTAAAAACTGGTGCTGGAATGTATTTGTGATGTTGCATTCATATGTGTGTTCCATGCAAAAAATAACTCCTTTCCTAAATTTTAAGTAATCCCTTTCATAGTCATCACTACACCACACATCAATATGTAGGCGGGTGCACTTACTCGCTCTGCCCACAGTGTTTGCTATGCTTACTACCAGGAAGAATGTATTGATGTAATGTGCCTTTGTACTTGTTGTCCCCCTTTTTTTTCCTCTTTTGGGGGCTTTCCAGTAAAATCTATAGGAATAGGGCAGTGTTTTCCAAACAGTGTGTCTCCAGCTGTTTTGCACCCACTGAGACATACTGTTTGCAGAATGCTGGAATAGGGAATGGTTGTTTGTGCCATAGCTGTTCTCTTCTGCACAACCAGAAGTGGAGGCCCTGTTTCCTAATCTTGTGCATACCCTTGCAATGTGCGGGGATGGCTGTATTACAGCTTGCTTCTTGGGCAGAATATACAGATAAGGGGCAGTGGTGGCAAAAATAGCTCAGCATGGGCTGCAACGATATAAAAAAAAATTCTGTCTGCTCAAAACATAGAATTCTGTCGAAATGCAAAGCTCCATTGAGTTCAATAGGATTCCCCCTCAAATTCTGCAAAATGTTTTATGTTCAATGTTTTTGCAGAATCCGGAAAGCAGTTTGAATGGGACAGTGGAATCCCCATTTAATTCTATGTGCAGTAAATTTTGCCGAATTTCCAAGTGGAATTTTCCGGCACAATTACACAAAGAAAAACCACTGTGTGAACATGGATTAAGAGGGGGAAATTACACCTTTAATGTGTGTGGTGTTAATGTGTTCATGGACACATGCAGGGGCCAAGTCCTGGGGAAAAAAGTGTGGGAACTCACCCTAGATTTCCACTTAAAGGGGTACTAGACGTCTTATACCCTATCCAAAGGATAGGGGATAAGGTGTCTGATCCTGGGGGTCCCGTCGCTGGGGACCCCCACATTCTCCCTGCTGCTCCCGGTGTTTGTTTAGAGCGTTTGTTTAGAGCGCCAGAGGCTCATGACATCACGGTCACGGCCCCTCAATGACGTCATGAGCCTCTGCCCTGCATCACCAGTCATCCAGCACAGAGCGAAGTTCGCTCCGTGCACCAGATGTCTGGGGTGCTGCAGCCGAGATCGCGGGGGTCCCCAGCAGCGGGACCCCCGCGATCAGACATCTTATCCCCTATCCTTTGGATAGGGGATATAACATGTCTATGGGCGGAGTAACCCTTTAAAGGCTGGTCCTGCAGGACACCTGCTAATGGGAACTGTGTTCCTGCTGTGAAAAAAAGTGCAGGAACTCCTTTCCCAGGAGTTCCTGCAGGACTTGAGCCCTGGACACATGGCATGTGATAAATATGGCGCTTGTACACTTTTTTTTTATTTATTTTTTCCCCCCTAAATTACACTCCAGTACACCACTTTGTATGTTTCCTCCTCTGCGACTTTTTCTCCGTCTTTTCAATGTGTTGCGACAATTTGATGCTGTTCCCAGCCAGTTTTGTAAGCCGGGTCAGGGTTGGTGTAGATTGGAGACAAATTGAGGGCTTTGTGATTTCTACTTGAAAAGATGCAAAAAAAAAGTAACTGTGACTAATTTAGCGCAAACATATCCCCTTCTGTTTCTCAGTACAGCTGATAACAGGCCAGTATTTTGTGCATGTATTCCTGTGGGAGTATTTTATAACAGCTTTGCTGTTCATGTACATTGCATGTCAGATAAAGCAGCTTAAATTGCACAGCTTTACAGTATTACTCAGTAGTTCAGTATGTAATGTGTTTTCTATTACTTGTTGCTCAGAAAATAATTTTCCTTTTTGTAGACTGGATTTAAGAAGGCGATGGAACTGGCAGGGACAGAGTTTGTGTCCCGCTTGGACTTTTATCATCGATCTTGGCTGCCGGCTCGCTCTTTAGTGGAGGAAGCCATCAGGCAGAGATTCCAGGTTTAGTAGCCATAATTGGTCTAATATGCTTGGGCTGGAATGAGAGGCCAATACTGGGCCATGTGAGTGAGTGCTTGTCAATAGTCTGCCTCTAGGGGCAGTAATGTGCACTGATAACAATATGGTCTCTTGCAGGTGGATGTCAGTGGAGAAGTGGTGGTCTTGGCCCAAGGTGGATGCCCTTGGAAGGAGCACTTATTCCAGGTGGAAAAGGAAATGGGGCTAGAAAAACAAATTAAATATGTCCTCTATCCAGATCAAAGCGCAAAGTGGAGGGTACAGTGTGTCCCCACAGGCCCCAACACTTTTCAGAACCGGTAAGTGACCTCTCATAACCAAATCTTTAATCTACATCATGCAAGCCTTTCTTTATATGTTAGGGAATCGCATAAACAGCAGTTTAAAACCTAAACAGTTATGATCTGGTAAAGGGCTTGGCCAAAATCTGGTTCCATCTAGCTTCCCTGCTTTACCACAATCAAAAGTATATTATGCTGTTTATAGAATATAATCTTGTAGGTTTACCATGTACCAAGTTCCTTTTTAAGGGTATGTTCACACTACGGAATTCCTGTGGAATTCCGCGGTGTGAACTTAACATTAGTGTGAATCTCCGCCACTGAAATTGTTCCGCGCAAAGAAAGAACATGTTCATTCTTTGCGCGGAAGTCCGCGAGCACTGCATAGCTGTCAATGGTGACGGCACAGTCCTACCGCCGCCATGGCTGCCAGTCTGAATCTCCGCTCGCTGAATTCAGCGAGCGGAGATTCCGTTCACACACTGTAGTGTGAACATACCCTAAAGGGGTACTCTGCCGAAAAACATCTTATCCCCTAGCCAAAGGATAGGGGATAAGATGTCCGATCACAGGGGTCCCGCTGCAGGTCCCCCGCGATCTTTGGCTCGGCACCCCAGTCATCAGTGCATGGAGCGAATTCCACTCAGTGCTGGATGACTGGCGACTACAGTCTTTTCTGGACCATTGTAAGTTGAAACCAGACTCAACATACAATGTACAGAGAGTCCAGATCTGTGAAACATGTCAATGAACTGACCAATCAGAATGGGCATTCACTGGTAAAACCCCTGTATTACTGAAGCGTATGCACTGGCTGATGTCTGGTAGCGCCCCCTACAGTACAGGGAGGTATTACATGTTCTGTACTACTCTTTGTGCCAGGGTTAGCTGCTCCTTAGGACACCAGGTGAGGGCAGCTCCATGTTACTTTTTTTAGGACATTGCGTGCACTGTACAGGACCCCAAAGAAGCTCCTGTCCTCTACATAGACCAGTGCTTCCCAAGCAGGGTGCCCCCAGCTGTTGCAAAACTACAACTCCCAGCATGCCCGGACAGCCGAAGGCTGTCCGGGCATGCTGGGAGTTGTAGTTTTGCAACAGCTGGAGGTTCCCTGCTTGGGAAACACTGACAGACAGTGATTTACAGCTCCCAGCAGATCTTTCTTACTTTTATATGTAAGGATTTGTTTTATATATATTAGTTATCTACTTATTTTTCTTTAATCCTCACTTTTTCCTATTTTTGGATGACATTTTGGTGCTTTTAGAACCAATTACCAGGTTTCCATAGAGTTATGGTTTCAACATACAATGGTTTCAACATACAATGGTCATCCCAGAACCAATTAATATTGTAACTTTTGGGACCGCTGTATAAGCCTGAAACCAGACATACTTGCTTTATTAATTCCCTTATTGGGTGTGATAGGTTAAATACATTTTTGTGTTGTCTGGAGACAGACTGGGAGCTGTCGGAGCAGCAGCGAGGTGTCCGGGCAGTTGAGTAATTTTCATATACAATTAATAGCTAAGCGATCACTAGAACCCATAACTTTTATAAGGTGCCTCAAACGATTTAAAAATGTGTGTATCATGTTACAGTGGCTGCAGTCCACAATATCCACTAACCAACACACTGAGCCTAATAAGTGATTATTAAAATGAACATGTCCTGGTTTCCCTGTATTATTTGGGGGAAGAGTTGGTAATGCTGTTCTTGTTCTCCTGTCTAGGCTTTCTCTACCAGAGGATTGGCGCGGGCTTCGAGCAGATGACCTCTCTTCTGTTAGTGGCATTCCTGGTTGTATCTTTGTTCATGCCAGTGGCTTCATAGGTGGAAATGAGACCCAGGGAGGAGCTCTGGAAATGGCGCGGAAAGCACTGACGTCCTAGAGGAGTTGTTTTGTATTTAAGGCTATAACATCATGAAATGTGGAGAATCTGACAACTTGTATTTATACCATGTGACATCAGTAAATATTTTTGTATTCAACACTCTATTATTCTCAATCTGCCTATCTGTCCGCGTGTCTTGACAGTTTATGGACTTGGTCACTGGCTTCCCTTAAGAGTGGTTATTCATGTGTGTTATAATGCTCAGTGCATCTGCCTCATGTTGTCTCTTAAAGGGGAACTCTGGAAACAAGTAGAAAACAAATGTTTTCAAATCAACTGGTGCCTGAAAGTTAAACAGACTTGTAAATTACTTCTTTTAAAAAATCTTAATCTTTCCAGTACTTATTAGCTGCTGAATAAAACAGAGAAATTTGTGTAGTTCTATCCAGTCTGACCACAGTGCTCTCTGCTGACACTTCTGTCCGTGTCATGAACTGTCCAGAGTAGAAGCAAATCCCCATAGAAAATCTCTCCTGCTCTGGACACTTCCTGACACAGACAGAGGTGTCAGCAGAGAGCAGTGTGTTCAGACTGTGGCAATGAATCTGTAATAATAATAATGGGACAGCCTTCTTCACCTACTACTGACACTATTCTTTATCCCACCTATCATACCACTGAATTTTGTCCTGTTCTACTGCGACCACATGAGTTGTCAATTTTTTTGCAGGGATGTCAAAATTCTGTATTTACTGTTTTGCTCCAGAGGAGTAAAGAAGATTGTAAAGTTTTATACAAAGAAGTATTATTTTGTTGAGTGATCTAAGGCTCAAAGTGTGTATAATATGTTACCTCATTAACCTGTTAAGGACCAAGGGCGTACCTTTACGCCCTTGACGTTTCTGGTCACTGCCGCATACGTGGGCGGTGATCGGAACAGGATGACCATCCCAGGACATCGCCTAGGGGGGGTCCTGAGACCTAGTGATCCGTTGGCCCGGAAAATCAGGGTGATTGGTGCTGTCCGAGGCGGCAGTGAAGATCGCCGGCTTTCTAGAAGTTGCAAAACTGCAACTCCTAGCATGCCCAGACAGTCTTTTGCTGTCTAAGCATACTGGGAGTTGTAGTTTTGCAACATCTGAAGGGCAGCAGTTTGGAGACCACTATGCAGTGGTCTCCAAACTATGCCCCTCCAGGTGCTGTAAAACTACAATTCCCAGCATGTCCAGACAGTCGGGCTTGCTGGGCATTGTAGCATGCCCTTCAGCTGTCAGTGCATGCTGGGAGTTGTAGTTTTGCAACATCTGGAGGGGCACAGTTTGGAAACCACTGTCTAGGGCGTGAGAGCTGTTTGTAAACTAACTGCGCTTGTGCTCCTGCCCCATCTCCTGTGAACAGAGTTGAGCACGGGACTTTGGGCAATATCACAGGAGCCACTTGGAGCCACACTGTATCCCTGTGTACGCCCCTTAAACACTAGACCTGTTTTTTCAAATCGGGGATGTCTGACTTTATTAGAGAATAACTCTGGTAATGTTTTGCCAATCACAATAATTCTGACATTGTTTTTTTTTTTTTTTGTCACAAGTTGTCCTTCATGTATATAGTAAAAGTAAGCTGTATTTTTTTTTTTTTTTTTTTTTTTTACAATGCAAAAAAATCATTTAACACTAATAGGTTGCATATATTTATACTTACTGAGTGAGTAGTATATAAAACTTAGCTTTCAAAATAAAGTAGACATCTGAAAGTATATTTTTTTTAATTCACATTTTAAATGAATTAGAAGCCTAACAATTTTACTATGCAAGTTTTACAGAAATTTGGAGGTGGTAGAACATAGGGAACCCCCCCCCCCCCTCTCCCAAATGAGCCCATTTTAAAAACTAGACCACTCTCAAGGTATTCACTAAAGGGTACAGTCAGTATTTTAACAACATAGATTCTTGGCAGGAATTATTACAAAGTCAGTGTTAAAAATGTGAAACTTGCTTTTTTTCACAAATGCATAATTTATGGGACATATATTTTTAGCACACACCTCTGATATCGAAATAAATGTAACCCTAAATTTTATTGAGCTGCTATTCCCGTGTTTGAAAATACCCCCGCTTAGGCGATATTTAGTTCCTTGGCCGTGTGGTAGGACCTAGGAGAGGAGCGTCATTTGGCTTTCAGGGAATAATTTTAGGCTGAACGGTTTATAGGCCGCACTTCATGCCTGAAAAGGGTTTTAGCTGCCAGAACCATACAGAACCCCCACAAGTGATGCCATTTTGGAAACTACACCCCCTAAAGTATTCATGGAGACTAAAAGTGAGTATTTTGAGTTCTTTTTTTGTGGCTGGAATGGTTACAAAGTCAGTGGAAAATTTGAAACTTGCTTTTTTTTTTCCACAAATGCATCATTTGTGGGACATATTTTTTTGTGCTTTGTGTCTGAAAAGGAGGAAATGCGCCCCATGTTTTATAATGCTGTTCATCCCGTGTTCGGTAATACCACTGCTTTGGCCATATTTGGTTGCATGGCCACATGGTGGGACCCAAAAGGAGAGGAGTAGAGATGAGCGAACTTCCAGTAATTCAATTCATCACAAACTTCACGGCTCGGCAGTTGCTGACTTTATTCTGCATAAATTAGTTCAGCTTTCAGGTGGTCCGGTGGGCTGGAGACTCTCTCCACCTTTTCCAGCCCACCAGAGCACCTGAAGGCTGAACTAATTTATTCAGAATAAAGTCAGCAACTGTCGAGCCGAGAAGTTTGTGATGAATCAAATTACTGGAAGTTCGCTCATCTCTAGAGAGGAGCACTATTTGGCTTTCAGGATATCATTATACAAATTATAGGCCGCTCTTCATCTTGCAAATCATTCTAGCTTTCAGAACAATACTGCACCCCCAGATGTGACCCCATTTTTGAAACTATGAAACTACACCCCCTAAAGTATTCACCTAGGGCAGTAGTGAGTACGTAGAACCCTTATTGTGTGGCTAGAATTATTTCAGTCAGTGGAAAGAAATAGAAATTGGCTTTTTTTCCCCCACAAATTCTTTATTTGTGGGACAACATTTTTGTACTTCGCTTCTGAAATGGAGGAAATGCGCCCATATTCTATCACCCTGTCTGTCCCGGGCTGGGCAGTACCCCCACTTAGGCCATATCTGGTTGCCTGACCGCCTGGTAGGACCAAGAAGGAGAGGAGCCCCCTTTGGCTTTCAGGACAATGAATTATAGACCCCACTCCATTCCTGCAAAGGATCGGAGCTGTCAGAACAATACCGCACCCCTACAAGTGACTCCATGTAGACTGCAAGACGTTTGTTTCGGAAAGAAATATGTATTAGCTGGACCAGGGACCGCTCTGATTGGTCCTTGGTCAGCTAGCCGTGACGGTTAAAGTTCCTGATGGATAATGGATATATTTGTCATGTTGTGGGAATAAGCACCCACTCATGGCGAATATATCAATCACTGGGCATTTAAAAAAAAAAATATTGAAAAAAATGTTTTATTTTGTAGGAGAGGGGTGTGTTAGTCCCCATTCATACTGCATTTCTGCAGTATGTTAGAGGTGTCAGTTGGAGTAAAAAAAAAAAAGCATGCCAATGTGTACTGTAGTAGTCTTATTCGGAAATGAATGGGGCTGCTACAGTATACGTCGGCATCAATTTTTTTTGAAGTGATGCTGAAACGAAGTATGAACAGGGCCTTTT
The DNA here is from genome assembly GCF_029499605.1 of Hyla sarda. Classification (NCBI taxonomy): domain Eukaryota; kingdom Metazoa; phylum Chordata; class Amphibia; order Anura; family Hylidae; genus Hyla; species Hyla sarda. The sequence continues at coordinate 112,188,954 of NC_079190.1, read as the reverse complement.
ATAAAAACCTTTCATAAGAGTAGGGTCACCGAGCGTATTTCACACCGCGGTTGCCCCGCAGTCAGTCACATTAGTGAACTCACTGCTGCGGCTGAGTAGCTCAGTGACGTGACTGCTGGCGGGAAATCTGCCGCTATGAGTGGACACACAAAGCTACCCAGCCGCAGCAGGGAACGAACTATTGTGACGACTGCGGGGCATCCGCTGCATGTAATATGCTGCAGATGTGCGCCGTGTGATCCTACACATTATGTATTTTTATAATATTTATTTAATGTATTTTTATTGAAATTTTTTTTACATTTATTTACACTTTTTTGTTCCACTTATTTTCCCCACACTTTTTTTTTTTCTTTTTTTTTAATGCTTTGGGATACTTAGTATTCCAAAGCATTGTAGTAATATACTGTTTAACACTGGCAGGCAGCATATCAAGACGACCATATAATGACAGCACAATTGAGTTCCTGGATACAAAATTTGACCATGGATGGCCCATACAATCAGAGCTCCATTAGACTCCACTAGACAATCTGATTAATACACGTGTGTAGGGCAAACATGCTGACCGCACACCAACTAAACCATTCTGTGTAGGGGAGTATAAATTTGAAACATGACTCGCGATTTCTTTGGAAAATTCTTCTGGATTTATTTCCTTTATTTCTTTTTTGATATTGCACATCGGTTTGTCTCCCAAGACCTTATAACAGCATTTTAGCAGCATAAACCGTAGTTTCACCAGTCATGCACTGTGATGACTCCTCCCCCCTCCCTCACGTTGCTAACTCGCTGCTCTCGGGAGCCTAGCAGCCCTGTTCTGTAACCCTTAAATTGCCTGTACTCTACCAAAGACAATATGGTGAGTGTATAACTTACTTCCTATGTCATTCATGTGTATCATCCTTAGGCAGTCCTGTAATGCTGGGACTTGTAGTTTTGGAATAGTTGGAGGTAAAGTGTTTGGATAACTCTTTTTGCAGCAGTATTGCTTTCAGCTGTTGCCTACAGCTTTTGCAAAACTACAACTCCCAGCATGCCCAGACATCCTTTGACTGTCCAGGCATGCTTAGAACTGTAGTTTTGCAACAGCCGGAGGCACATGATTGGTAAAACTCTGTGTTACGCTGTGTTCCTCCTGCAGCCTTGTCAATCAGCCATCTTGTGTCCATGACCCATGGACACACTCATGCTGCTGTGGGACTCATCAGTGTCCCAGAAGGTATGGGGACCCCTAGTGGTGGGATTTTCAGAGGCAGTTTTCTTTAATAAAATGTGAATTTTTTTTTAAAGTATATTAGAAAAACTATTGTTTTGCCAAGATGCACAACATATAAAAATACGTTTTTATATCTGACAGTGCCCATTTAAGGTCAAAATGGGTTTCATCTTTAATGGGTTAAAGCCCCTTTAAGAGGAACAAATGTATATAATGACTCGCAGATTTTTGTTGCACCTCTGCTTTGTAGGAATTGTCATTTGCACTAAGGTGAATCCACAAGGCAGTTCCACACAGATTCTAATTTGCATCTCATGCTCATATATTTCAACGGGTTTTGCGGTGCTCATTTCACATTTCAGTTCTGTGAGCAGAAGACATTTGCTATAGGGATTTGCTCCGGCTCTGGAGAGTTCCTGACATGGACAGAGGTGTCGGCAAAAAGAAAAAAACTTCCTCTGTAGCATACAGCAGCTGCTAAGTACTGGAAGGATTAAGATTTTTAAATAGACGTGATTTACAAATCTGTTTAACTTTCTGGCAACAGTTGATTTAAAAAAAAAATATATATATGTTTTCCAGCGAAGTACCCCTTTAAAGGAAATCTGTGAAAAAAAACATCCCCTATCCTGTCGATAGGGAATAAGTTAAATATTTGATCACGGGGGGTCCAAACGCTGGGACCTCCTGCAGGGGGCCATGGCTCTGCTGCAGCTCTCCCATGCAGGAGGCGTGTCAGCCGCAGCATGACGCCGTGGCAGACACGCCTCCATGTAGTTCTATAGGAGATGCAGTGTTCGTTCCTCCCTGCCTCTCCCATAGAGCTGTATGGGGAGGGGGTGTACCTTCGACCTCCCTGAGCCTGCAATGCCGGGGTTCCCCCCCCATGATCAGACACTTATCCTGTGGATAAGGACTTAAAATTAAGGGACTTTAAATTCAAGAAGTTTAAATTGAAATATTTGATTGTTTTTGTTTTTTTTCTGTTAAATTTTGCAATCCCCAAATCTAGTTTGGCCTCCATGTAGGAAAAGGCAGTCCAGTGTGCATCTTGCACAATGTATGCAATCCTTGAACAGCAGTTTGAGGGTGCATATTGTTGTGTGAGATGTGTGCGAGTTGTTCATTTGGAAGGCAAGATCCTGGATCTAGAGGAGCAACTGACAACACTGAGACACATTGATAACTTGGAGAGGAGTCTCTTGCTCACTGAGCAAGTACTCTCTGGGGTAGAAGTGGGGAAGGATAGTGGGACGGAGGGGCAGGACAGTCAGGCAGCTAGATGGGTTACAGTTAGAAAACTGGGTATAGGGAAAAGTGTCAGGGAGGCTAGTCCTGATCTGGCACACCCCAACAAATTTGCCTGGTTGGCAGATGAGGGGGATGCCATTTCAGAGCTAGCAGGACTCTGCCTCTGACCACCAGGGGGTGTCTGCTCCAGTAAGGAGGGATGAGTGCAGGGCAGACCAGACAGGTATTGGTAGTGGGGGACTCAATTATTAGGGGGACAGACAGGGCGATCTGTCACAAAGACCGGGATTGCCGAACAGTGTGTTGTCTTCCTGGCGCTCAAGTTCGGCACAGCGTGGATCGGGTTCACAGGTTGCTGGGCGGGGCTGGAGAGGAGCAGTCATGGTACATATTGGCACATACGTAAGAGGTAGGTGGAGTGTCCTCAAAAATGATTTCAGGGACTTAGGCCGCAAGCTTAAGGCAAGGACCTCCAAGGTAATATTTTCTGAAATGCTACCTGTACCACGAGCCACACCAGAGAGGCAGCGGGAGATCAGGGAGGTAAACAAGTGGCTCAGAAGCTGGTGTAGGAAAGAGGGGTTTGGGTTCATGGAGAACTGGGCCGACTTCGCTGTTGGAGACCGGCTCTACCGTAGGGACGGGCTGCACCTCAATGGGGAGGGTGCAGCTGTGCTTGGGAAGAAGATGGCTAGAAGGGTGGAGGAGTGTTTAAACTAAGTACTGGGGGTGAGGGAACCTACAACATAGTGGGAAGACAGTGTAGATAGAGGGGGGGACTTAATAATGTACCTGGGGGTGGAGCAGAGGGAGGGGTTAGAATAGTTAATAGGTATAGGCTTCATAGGAAAAAAAACATACACCATTGAATTGCATTTTGACTAATGCCAGAAGTCTGACCAATAAAACTGACGGATTGGAGTTGAAAATTTCTGAGGAGGATTATGACATAGTAGGTATAACAGAGACTTGGTTGGACGATAGCTGTGACTGGGCGGTCAACATACAGGGTTATAGTCTATTCAGGAAGGATGAGACAAAACGGAAAGGGGGAGGAGTTTGTCTGTATGTTAAATTGAGTCTGAAGGCCGCACTACGGGAGGATATATGGGAGGGAAACGATAATATGGAGCCGTATATGGGTAGAAATATATGGAGATAAAAATAAGCCACCAAACATAATGGAAGAGGCAGGAGATCAATTATTGAGGCAAATAAACAAGGCAGCAAATCAGGATGATATGATAATAATGGGGGACTTTAACTATCCTGATATAAACTGGGAGACTGAGAACTGTGAATCTCGTAAAGGAAACAGGTTTCTGACTATAGCTAAAGACAATTATCTGTCCCAAATGGTGCAGGGCCAGACCAGAGGGGGTGCCCTACTGGACTTAATATTAACCAACAGACCTGACAGAGTAACTAATGTACAAGTAGAAGGACACCTAGGAAATAGTGATCATAATATAATACATTATAACTTGTTCTTCAATAAGGGAATCTCTCGAGGGGCCACAAAAACAATTAACTTTAGGAAGGCAAAGTTTTACCAACTCAGAGAAGTCCTTAACAATATAAAATGGGATAATGTCTTCAAAAACAAGAATACTGACACTAAATGGGAGACTTTTAAAAATATCTTAAATTCTCACTGTAAGATGTATATACCTTATTAGAATAAAAGGGTCAGAAATAAAAGAAAACCAATATGGATGAATAAAAATGTTAAGGGGGCAATAAATGACAAAAAGCATTTAAATTACTAAAAGAGGACAGCAGTAAAGAAGCATTAAAAAGCTACAGAGAAAAATGTAAAATATGTAAAAAAAAAAAACAGATAAAAGCTACAAAAATAGAGACAGAAAGACTCATTGCCAAAGAGAGTAAAACTAACCCCAAAATGTTTTTTAACTATATAAATAGCAAAAAGATTAAAAATGAAAGTGTAGGCCCTTTAAAAATGATAAAAATGAAATTATAAACAGGGATCAGGAAAAAGCAAATATATGAAACAAATTCTTCTCCACTGTATTCACCGAGGAAAATGAAATGCCAGGTGAAATACAGCAAGATAAGGTAAACTCTCCAGTACACGTCACCTGTCTAACCCAGGAAGAAGTACAGTGCCACCTACAAAAAATCAAAATAAACAAATCACCAGGCCCAGATGGCATTCACCCCCGTGTTCTAAAGGAATTAAGTAATGTAATAGACAGACCCCTATTTTTTATATTCATGGACTCTATAGTAACAGGGACTGTTCCAAAGGAATTGCACATTGGAAAATGTGGTGCCAATATTGAAAAAGGAGTCAAAAGATGACCCCGGTAATTATAGACCTGTTAGTTTAACCTCCGTTGTATGTAAATTGTTTGAGGGTTTTCTAAGAGATGCTATTTTGGAATGTCTTGATAAAAATAAATGTATGACTCCATATCAGCATGGCTATATTAGGGATCGGTCCTGTCAAACTAACCTGATCAGCTTTTATGAGGAGGTGAGCTCCAGACTGGACTAGGGGCAATCGCTGGATGTCGTATATCTTGATTTTTCCAAAACATTTGATACGGTGCCACATAAAAGGTTGGTGCATAAAATGAGGATTGGGCTTGGGGAGAATGTGTGTAAGTGGGTAAGTAACTGGCTCAGTGATAGGAAACAGAGGGTGGTTATTAATGGTACTTCTTCTGATTGGGTGACTGTTACTAGTGGGGTACCACAGGGGTCAGTTTTGGGTCCTGTTCTATTGAATATATTTATTAATGACCTTGTAGAGGGGTTGAATAGTAAAGTAGCAATCTTTGCAGATGATACTAAACTCTGTAAAGTGGTAAACACTATAGAGGACAGTGCACTGTTACAAATGGATCTGGATAGATTGGAGGTTTGGGCTGGGAAGTGGCAGATGAGGTTCAACACTGATAAATGTAAGGTAATGCACATGGGGAGGAAAATCCGGGACGGGGTTATATATTAAATTTGAAAACACCTGGGACGACTGACATGGAAAAGGACTTGGGAGTCTTCGTTAAGGGAGATGTCCAGCGCAGACTTTTTCTATTCCGTCCTGCCCGGGCTGCAAAAAAAGACAAAACAAACTTTCACTTACCTCCATATGTTCTCCTGGAGCTCCGGAACAGCTGAGCCGGACATCTCTGTTAACAATAATTTTAGCTGTAGTGACCAGTGTCGGACAGCTGCTGCCAAGGCTAATAAAATCATGGGGTCCAAGGAAATAATTCTACCACTGTACAAATCACTAGTCAGACCACACATAGAATACTGTGTACAGTACTGGGCACCAGTGTACAAGAGAGATATAGTGGAGCTGGAGAGGGTTCAAAGACAGGCAATCAGGGTAATACGAGGAATGGGATTCCTACAGTACCCAGAAAGATTATCAGAATTGGGGTTATTTAGTTTAGAAGGGGCTTAGGGTGACCTAATAACTATGTATAAATATATCGGGGGACTGTACAGAGATCTCTCCCATGATCTTTTTATACCCAGGACTGTATCTTTAACAAGGGAGCATCCTCTACATCTTGAGTAAAGAAGGTTTCTACACCAACACAGACGGGGGTTCTTTACTGTAAGAGCTGTGAGACTATGGAACTCTCTGCCAGAGGAGGTGGTCATTGGGAATTCTGTTAAATAATTCAAAAAGGGGTCTGGATGTATTTTTGGAGAATAATAACATCGCTGGTTATGTATACTAGATTTATAGGGACATAACATTGATCCAGGGATTTATTCTGATGCCATATTTGGAGTCAGGAAGGAATTTTTACCTCTAGTATGCAGGTTTTTGGCCTTCCTCTGGATCAACTCAACTCAGTAGGGACTTATTAGGGGTATAGGTTGAACTTGATGGACTCTGGTCTTTTTTCAACCTTATGAACTATGTTACTATGTTAGATGTTCTTTAACCCCTTAACAACGCAGGACGTATATTTACATCCTGCGCTGGATCCCGATATGTGAAGTGTGCTCAGGGGCTGAGCGCGCTTCATACCCGGCAGGTCCCGGTTGCTATCAGCAACCACAACCCGCGCCGATCAGGCTGATGTCCGGTATTAAGCCTTAGACGCCGCAATCAAAGTTGATCGCGGCATCTAAAAGGGAGATTGCCGTTAACGATTAGCTCAGTGGGCTGTTCGGGACCGCCGCGGTGAAATTGCTGTGTCCCGAAAACCTGAGAGGACAACGGGAGGCGCCTTACCTTGCTCCTCGCTGTCCGATAAGCATTTGATTGCTCCAAGCCTGAGATCACCTTGTTATTTGAAAGATATATAACATTTATCGGGGTATAACACGCACCGGCCTATAACACACACCCTCAGTTTTCCAAGGAAATTTGGGTAAAAAAGGTTCTTTACCCAAATATCATTGGTAAAATGAGGGTGCGTGTAAGTGCGTTTATACCCCGATAAAAGTTTCTGGCCCCGCATAAGCCGCTGCACTTCAATGATTTAAAGCAGGCACAGCGGCCAGAGTCCCGCCGACGCCCGCTTCCCATGCTTGGCTTTCATATTTTCCTGTCGGCACTCTCCTGCAGCATCCTGCACTGTTGCTGTGCACTGATGAGTGACCTCGCGTTGAGGACGTCACTTGTCAGTGCAAGACGCCACCGGGGCCTGCAGGAGCGCGCCGACAGGTAAATATGAAAGACGGGGATGGGAAGCGGGCGGGGGGGGGGGGGGGCTGGGGTACCGCAGCAGCTTTTGCGGGCCCAGAAAGAATTTATCGGCGTAGAATACCAAATAGACTTTAGGCCTTAAATGTTAGCTTAAAAAATGCGCCTTTTAAGCCGATAAATACGGTATATATTTTTTTTTATTTCCCTAACTTTCCAATAACTGTTTTTAAAAGTCTGGCTATTTGGTACATTTAAGTTTAGGCTTCTTTCACACTACAAAATGACTTCGTTTTAAAGATCCGTACGAAATTCCGTCTGAAAATCAGCTGAAAATGGCAGTTACAAAATCCCATTATAGTCTATGGGATTTTTCGAATAGCCGTTTTAACCCGTCATAGCCCGTTATTAATAATGGCCGTTATTTTGTGACGGAAGATAGTAACGGGAGAAATTGTGTATGCACTATTTCTCCCGTTACTATCTTCCGTCACAAAATAACAGTTGTTATTAATAACGGGCTAAAACGGCTATTAGAAAAATCCCATAGACTATAATGGGATTTTCTAACGGCCGTATAGGATTTTATAATTGCCGTTTTCAGCTGATTTTCAGACGGAACTTCGTACGGATTTTTAAAAAGGAGTCAATTTGTAGTGTGAAAGGGGCCTTACAAACCATACTTGTTTACATGTTTGTCCAAATTATTACTTTAAAATTACTAAGTTTTTATGTATTATGTTTGTTTCACAATTTTCTAGTAGTTTTTCAAGAAAACTGCTCATCAGAATCCCACCATTAGGGGTCCCCATACCTACTGGAACACTAAACAGTCGTGCAGCAGCCTCAGGCTTGTCCATGAGTCATAGACAAGAGATGACTCATGGACAAGGCTGCATGAGCAGGTGCACCAATCACCTCCCACCACCACAAAGGAGGGACACGTCCCCCTCCCGAGAGGATTTCTAACACTGTGAGCTAATGAAAAGTTGTACTAAACTGCCTTGCAGTAACACACAAGAAATCACCTCTGAAAGAGCTTCCTGGAACTATCACCTGAAAGGTGGGTAAATTCACACATGAAAGTCATTTCTGAAATTGCACCAAATTTATACACTTGCGCCTTTTTGTGAATTTGGTGCAGTGAGTTAAAAAGCCACCCATGAAAAAAAAGGAGTAAAAAAAAAACACATACCACAGCCATTATTCCTAAATACTCCCCCACTGTGTTCTGTCGTTTACTGCCGAGCTCCTACACCACGTCTATTACACGCCATGTTAACTGGATTGTCATGGTTCATTGTTATTGTTCCTTATTTCTGAGCTTTACTTTGTAATTTTTGTTAACTTTGTATATATTGGGATTTTCAAAATGTATACAAAAAAAACACATTAATATTTTGGCAGTACAGGCTTAAAATCAATGTGGAATTTTGGTTTGAATGTTCCCATGACTCTGCAGGCTTTATTTTTGTTTTTTTCTCCAAGCTCCCATTGATTGCAATAAGGGTTTCTAAGGCCAAGTTTACACTACAGAAATGCCAACCGGAATTCCTGTGCAGCAGAATCTCATTGAAATTTCAGCGCCGGACATTCCACCCCTGAAATTCCGCCGCAAGAAGAATGAATTTGTTCATCTGGCGAAATCTGCTCTGCTGGTTCATCTGTTCTTCCAGCTGAGTCTGTTATGCAGACATTGCCATCTATGGGGACGGCAAAGTCAGCGCAGTCCTAGCGCAGAGTAATGTCAGCTGCCGCTGGCCACACTTGGGATTTCCAGGCGGAGATCCTCAGTGTGATCCTGGCCTAAAAGTGGCCACTCTGAAAAATTAGATGTTAATTGCAGGAAAGCACAAGCACAGAATACCAAAAAAGTACACCTGTCGTCAACAAAAACTTTTTATATAATGTAGATAATACAATTATATGTATACTTGTAATATACATTGGTTAAAAAAAAAATGTGTATATGTATGGGTGAAAAAATGCTGTCCCTGCAGCTATTGCCTGAGTGTCTCTGTGAGGAGTCCAAATACAGGAAGTGAGGGCAGGACAAGCAGGGCTCTGTGCAGGTTCCTGGCTTGTCAATCATCCTCATGTGTGAGCCCGTAGCATGTCAGAGCCCTGCTTGTCCTCTGCGCAGAGCCCCGCTTGTCCTCAGTGCCAGAGCCCCGCTTGTCCTCAGTGCGCAGAGCCCCGCTTGTCCTCAGTGCGCAGAGCCCCGCTTGTCCTCAGTGCGCAGAGCCCCGCTTGTCCTCAGTGCGCAGAGCCCCGCTTGTCCTCAGTGCGCAGAGCCCCGCTTGTCCTCAGTGCGCAGAGCATCGATTGTCATCACTGCGCAGAGCCCCGCTTGTCCTCAGTGCGCAGAGCCCCGCTTGTCCTCAGTGCGCAGAGCCCCGCTTGTCCTCAGTGCGCAGAGCCCCGCTTGTCCTCAGTGCGCAGAGCCCCGCTTGTCCTCAGTGCGCAGAGCCCCGCTTGTCCTCAGTGCGCAGAGCATCGTTTGTCATCACTGCACAGAGCCCCGCTTGTCCTCAGTGCACAGAGTATCGCTTGTCCTCAGTGTACAGAATCCTGCTTGTCCTCAGTGTACAGGGCTCTGCTTGTCCTCAGTGTACAGAACCCCGCTTGTCCTCAGTGTACAGAGCCCTGCTTGTCCTCAGTGTACAGAATACAGAACCCTGCTTGTCCTCAGTGTACAGAGCCCTGCTTGTCCTCAGTGCACAGAACCCCGCTTGTCCTCAGTGCACAGAACCCTGCTTGTCCTCAGTGTACAGAGCCCTGCCTGTCCTCAGTGTACAGAGCCCTGCTTGTCCATCCTGATTTCCTGTATTTGGACTCCTCACCAAGACACACAGGCAATAGCTACAGGGACAAAAATATACATATTTTTTAACCAATGTATATTACAAATATACATATAATGGTATTATCTACATTATATAAAAAGTTTTTTTGTTTATGACAGGTACACTTTAATCAACAGGCATCCTTTTACTTTATTTCCATGTTAAAAATTATATAGAGAGAAATGATTTGTTCATATAGTTCCTTCCTGAAGAAGTCAGAGTAAGGATGAGGATAAAGCAGATTATTCTTCTTTGTAGCGACAGCCACATATTCAAGATGCAATCGTATCACATGGACTGCTACCGAGGTGCAATTCCACAGCATGAACACGTAAGAACGTAAACCAAAACTACAATGCTCATCGTATTCACACAGATAAAGGCTTGTCGTTTTTCAACAACTGGAGGGCCACAGGTTGAGGGACACTCGGATTTCTTTTATCAGATTGTTTGTCATTTAGTCATAATACATCACATAAATTCCAAAACATTTATTATGAGAACCTGAAAGTTGTAGTGATGAATGGTCCCAATATAAATAAGATGTAGTTTATATCAACAATACATTAAGTCTCAGTGAAGAGTGGTCGTATGGCAGTAGTGCTGCTGGTGTCTCCAGTTACAATGTTGCCATTCTCTGGTGTGAAGCGTGGAAACTGTGCATTCACAAAGTAGAAAGGAATATGGGAGAGGCGGCCAGAACTCCATAGCTAAAGAAGAAAAGAAAGGCAGGGTGTATTATCAGGCATGACCAGTGTATATCTAGTGCAGAGTTTCCCAACCAGGGTGCCTCCAGCTTTTGCAAAACTACAACTCCCAGCATGCCCGGACAGCCTTTGGCTGTCCGGGCATGCTGGGAGTTGTAGTTTTGCAACAGCTGGAGGCACCCTGGTTAGGAAACACTTATCCAGTGGGTAAGACCTATACACAGTAGCACAGTCTTATAAAGGCTCACATACAGTATGGGTGCTGTATTAAAGATCTGATTAACCCGATAACGACCATGGACGTCTATGCTCGTCCAATGGCAGTTAACGGGGTATGATGCGGGCTCTTGACTCGAGCCCGCGTCATGCCGGCTTTATCAATCGAGCACACTGATCAATGGGATTGTATGTAATCCCATTGATCTTTATGAGGAATCAAAAAGAAAAAAGTTTAAAAAACACACACATTAACCCCTTCCTTATTAAAAGTTTAAATGTAAAAAAAATTTAAATTAATAAAAGTTTAAAATCAGAGCAGCATATGTTTGCTATGGGGATCCTACTCTGGACGGTTCTTAAAATGGACAGAGAGGTCAGCAGAGAGCACTGTGCTCGTGATGTCAGCAGAGAGCTCTGTGTTCCAAAAAGAAAAGCATTTCCTCTGTAGTATTCAGCAGCTAATAAGTACTGGAAGGATTAAGATTTTTTTAATACATGTAATTTACAAATCTGTTTAACTTTCTGGCACCAGTTGATTTAAAAAAAAAAAAACAAACCGTAGTACCCCTTTAAAGAGTACCTATTGTCAACTAAACTTTCCCTAATCTCCCTCCCCATCTGTCCCTGTCTCTAACTCTATCTATCCTAGTGTTTATTTTACTTAAAAACCACATAAAAATACCTTTTTATGTTCATCTTCGGTAGCTCAGAGAGGAGCATGTGAGAAGGGAGGAAGTGGGCGGGTCCCGGCAGACGTGACGTCATCTGAAGCCTTGCCGGGCCGCTTCCGCCCTTCTTCCTGTATGCTACGCTCCATCTCGGGAGCGCGCATACAGGCGGAGTACAGGGCAGGGACGGTGTGAGGTTGATTTTTCAAATCCATGCAAAAGTCGGACCGCGGTCCGACTTTTGTATGGGTTTGAAAAAATCCACCTTACACCGGCTCTCCTTGTCAGCGGGAGGAGCCTGAGATGCCGCTGGCCAGCAGAGTCAGGAGCGCGCCTGGCAGGGATGCCCTCACAGCGCTCGCTCCCGCATGTCTGCTTGACAGGCGGGAGCTGCGCTGAATATCAGATTTCGGACTCAGCCACCAGGCCGGCGTGAGTCCGAATTCCCCAAAAAAGGGACTCCTAGAGAGACCCCTAGTGGCCAAAAGTTTAAACACAAAAAAAACCATAGAGTCCGAATTCCCCAAAAAAGGGACTCCTAGA